>NC_047519.1:8106747-8476251 GCF_902827115.2 Pseudochaenichthys georgianus | reverse complement strand
GTGCGGCCTCGCCAAGCAATTGGACATCAAACAGGAGCCGGCTCCATTACAGGCCATTAAAACCATAACGGCTGCTTGGAAAGAGCGACGGTTAGAGAATCGATAACGGACAGTTTAACTGTCTGACACAGCTTACTAATATCTGAGGCATCAACCTTCAGAGAGAGGGAGAGAGAGATAAAAAAAAGAGGGGGAGAGAAAGAAGACTCGCACTAACTTAGTGGGTGAGAGAGAGGAAATGGAAAGAGAGAACGACTCTTGAGATCATGACAGTGCTTTCCAGCTTCCTTTTTCTTTCACCCCTCCCTGCTGTACAGTATACATGAACAGTGATGATATAACACCACATCCAGTAGATTGGCCTTTAGGATGATTCCAATCCTACACACACACATACACACACTCACACCAGCACACCACACAGGAGGATACGCATCGAGCTATCGAAAAGCTAGAGAAAGACTGGTTCAACTTAGGAACAAAAAGGCTTCTATTGTAGTCCTCCCACACGCTCCTCTCTCGCTTTGTCGGGCATCAGAATGCGGAAGAGTTAAGCCTCCTAGAGATTGATCCTGAGCTCAATGCTATTTTCATTCCCTGTTGGTGCAGTCATTCAATACTTCTCTTTTTTTTAAGTGTACGACTGCAACAGGAAGTGGTGATAAATGATAATGTCTCTCTTGCTTCAGGCAACATCAACAAAGTCTCTAAAGGCGTAGTCAGAATACAAATGGACATAAATACTGTGTAAGAGTCTGCAGATGTTGACGTTTGTTTGATGTCATGATTCATATTGTCGCCATTATAATACCCTCTAAATGTAGCAACACTTAAATTCCAATCATATTCTGACATAGTAGTTACACAAGTTATTGAAATCTTTGAATAATTGTAGTTTAGTAGTCGAATAGTAGATCTTGATGACTGCATGGTTAGTAAAACATTCTTTAACCATACTTTTTACATACTTGTTTGTCATTAGAATGTGTGTTCACCATGTTTCCTTGACTTTTTTACTAAATTGTGACGAGCGGGTACATTTTCAAGACTTCATTTTATTTTCAGAGATGGTGTATGCAAATAGATTCTCTCACAAATCCCACGACCAGTTGGTTTCCTCTTTGAAGAGCCGTGCCACTCATACTCAAAGTCAAACAGGCAAACAATGGTTCCGATGGATGAATGGACATGCACAGATGCAGCAGTAGAGATGTGCATGCAGGCTTGCACACAACATGTTTGTCTCCCTCCATGTCAAATCTCTCGCTCTCTCATTTTCTTTCCTTCCCTCTCCTGTAACAAAAGGGGCTTTCTTTTTCCAAAGGGCCTCAGAAACCCTTGGGCACAAAAAGTAGAAATTGCTATAATTGGTGAAGACGTGGTGGAGCTCTTGGCACAAGGAGGTCCCGTGTTCTAATTACGATGGCAGAGATAGGGGGGGGGGCTGGTACTTGTTTCAGAGCGCAGAAAGACATGACTTAGCGACTGCTTTCATGGATAGTCATAGCATGCTTTCTGCTGCATTGTGATGTGTTTATGGTGGGACATTTGTCTCAAGATTTATCATTGTTTTTGTAGCTGCAGCAACACATTTCCATGTAAATTGGTATCATGATGTGCATATTCAAAATGACTGCACACTTTCTCCATGTAATGTGAAAATGGATGTTGTGAAATGGCAGCCTTTGAAGGTTTTTCCTGGTTTCTAACTGCCATCATCACACAGCAGGCCATTTCTTTATGATGCTCTCCTTTAAATCAGGCAATACAGTTTGCAGTTTGTGCACAGTACACATTCAATCTGACATTGAAAAGAGAACATATTTACAATGGCTTGTTTTGACACAAGGACGTTTTTAGAATGTTTGCAAAATGCAGCTGTTTTGAAACACACTTATCTTGTGTGATATTAAATAGCATGTCTTAAAGAATACACTTAAAACCCCTATTATTACAATGGTTGACTTTTATGTCATATATAAGCTTCTCATAGTATTTTTATATGAACAGATTTAAAGGTGACAGAGTTTCAGACTTGTCAGGCAGCACAAGAACCACAATTCAGAGTTAGTGAAGAGTAATGTGAAGTGTGTGTTATATATAATGTCCTGAGATGCAGGCAGCACAGCACAGCTCTGGTTACAATTGTAATTCAAACCTTTTAGTGGTTTGCATCAGGAGGGCCTGAGAGACAAAGCAGACAGAGCAGCACAGCCAGCTCATTAGTACAGAGTGGAATATGTCTGTCCTTATACCTGTCTCATACGCACACACACTAACACACACACACTGTGCAGTAAATGCATAATACACAGTTACACAGGCGCCCCCAATTGCACTGTAAATAAACCGATGAACACACAACATACGATTATAGACAAACCTTATTTCACTTTTCCACAAAAATGATAATGCACGCACAAACACACTCATCCACTTATTTAATGTCCTCTGAACGCTACAAGTTGGCATAAGAAAAAGGGGAACGTTTGGCAGAATGTTTGAGCACAGAGCACACAAGCACCCACAAACATGCACACACACTTTATACTGACTTGGTAAATGCATTCTCCACATTTTCACCAAAAAAATGCTACTATAAATCTAAAATGATAGTTAATAATGCAAGTGCAGAATCATGCGGCTTTACTAATATATTTACATTTTTATTTAAACTAGTTTTTAATCGTATTTGTTTTCATTTAAAGATAGATCAGATCAAATGGAAAGGGTTGAGGCCCTGGTTCATGGGCAATAAGCAACATTATCTAGTTTTAATGATTACATTTACAATTTGTGTTGTTGTGGTTTTTACAGTGAGCATAGAGCTTGCCAAATGTAGTCATGCTCTGTGAAGCTTGACAATCCTCCAGGAACTGCTTTGGCTATTTGTAATTAAACAAACCACAAAGATAAATCTTGAGAATGAATCAGCCTGTCCTCCTACAAAAAACGACCATATAGGTCAGCAGCTTAATACGACCCAGAGTCACGTTTTAAAGTGTAGCACCTCTAGTGGTCGTGTAAGGAACAACATGCTCCCGTTCATTGCAAACGCTCCGGAAGGTCGTTTATTCACAAATAACCCTCGCTGGAAAATCCTAAATTGTGGAATCGTTTGGCCATTAAAATGCTTTTTTATTAGATTTCTAGCGAGAAGTGTATATTGTACTTTTGTAATCTACGTCCAGTGGATGTGTAGGATCTACAGATATTACGAAGATGAATTGAGGTCTCGCCAGGAGAACGTGTATATGCGGCAGCTTCCATGTAAAGTTAGCGTCAACCCTCACGGGGTGAAAACAGATTTTCCGGTCTCGAAGTTTTCATAATAAAACCGGAAGTATTCCCCTCACTGTCAAATGATTACACAGTGATATCTGCATTACTCATCCACTAAAAAACATCAGTTTATCCTTGTTAATTACACAATATTGATTGGTTTAAATTGTGTAGAATGCTTTTGTTTTTAACCTTCGATTCGGAGAAACAAATAGTTTTTTCGGAGTTTAGACACTACAGTTTCCGAAGACACTACACTACCCAGAATCCCCAGCTATCGTTTGGGACTACAACATCCGCCTTGCTTTACAAACCCCGTGATTAGTCCTTAAGCCCTGTGATTGGATGTTGGAGTGGCAGTGCGACAAGGTTACGTTGAGCGTCAAACAGCTCTTTGAAATGGAATGGAACCACGACAGACTATCCAAAACTGGAATTGGACGGGTCCAGCCCGGCCCTCCCCCCCAGAATTACACATGCTGGCTATTGCGTGTTTCGCAACATGTTCTATTGCACGTCTCTACTGGGAATAATAGTTTTAAAAGACGTTTTCATATTTCCCACAATTAGAAGTTGCCAGTATTAAACTGTGTACAACCTGGAGGTTTAGGAGATACGAAACACAGTGGTGTTATCAAATTTAAAACATATAATTAATACATGGGTGAAAATTGCTTGTGTCCATAATGGGCAGCATTAATACCACATGACAGCTAAGGTCAGAAGAGCTTTATTTAACAGCTGGTCTTATATCTGTGACCCCTCCTGTTGTTCATTTTGCAAATATGGCAGTAGCCATCGATCATCTTAAGATAAGATAAGATATACTTTATTGATCCCAAGTTGGGAAATGTTTTTGTTACAGCAGCATGTACTACTTTGTTCTACTCCACTACAATTCAGAGGTTAACCTGGTATCTTTACTCCACTACATTTATTTTAGTTACTTTGCAGATTCTGATTAATGATGTGAAATATAAACAACCCTTAAATCAGACTTTAGTTACACCTGAGTCAAATTCAGGGAAGGTGATTGTCAAGTGCCAAAATAAACTATGCAATATATTGGACGATAAGTACTTTGTCAGACTTCATATTTATCTGTGGATACCCCCAACGTTTTTTTTCTTATTCAAAAGAAGACCTTAACTTAAAGAATTCTTTAATGTTTAAATAAAGCCTTATTAGTTTTTCTGTTTTGCACATCCTCCTATTAATATCTTTGTACATCCGGCACTAAACTGTTTTATTGTAGAGATCACTACAGTATCTTCTTGATATTTTCTGTTCTATATTTTTTTATCATTGACCTTCGACTTTCCCCCTATTTTGTATGCAGGCTACTCTTAATATTTAAATGTTTTCATCAAATATAACTTATTCAACAACTAAATTCAATAACATGCTTTAACCACTAGGCGGTGCGGGTTAAAAAAACAGTGGTCTAGAAGTGGTCTAGTGAATTCCACTGCAGCAGAATGTTCCATGTCTGCACAGTGTTATATTTTAACAGCTCAGTGTCAGTAAATATTGTGCGGTTAGTATTGGACTACAAGATAGATGCAAGCCTGTACAAGTAGACTTATTTAAAGCATAAATTAGTCGGTTGGGTTCTGGAGGTGTGGTTACAGTGTGCTTGGTTGGCGTGGCCTGTGCTTGGTGGTGGGGCCCAATGTGATATATTTTCTTGGGCCCAAAATCCCTGGCGTGTATGGCCAGAGGGCAGGACCTATAAACACATGTACTACCCAATAGCATTGTGAGGCTGAACAAAAGGACCTTTTGACTATGTAAATGTAGCCTTTTAAAAAACCAAAACATTTACTGACTTTTTTGGATAGCTTAAAGTAATATTGTAAAATTACAACTGGGGGCCTTACAGGGTTAAGGGCTATTGTTTATTGTTATTTATGTTTATTCTTCACCAATAATTTAATTAAAAAACTCTTATTTAAATGATGTGTGTTCTGTATTCCTGATGATACACTGAGATAATGAGCTCATAGTGCTGCTGATCACCATAAGCTAAACAGTCTGTATATTGCACTACATTTGTATAATGTAAGCTTCGTTGTTACTTTGCCTGTGGGAATAAGAAAAAAATAGTTAGATATACTGGATATTATTTGATCTATTCCACCACTAGCTTAATCCCAAATAATGTAGGTGTGTTGGAGGTGCCTTAAATAACCCCTTATGTTATAGTGAGATGTATTTTTATGTTTATATAATGGTGATTTCAATGCCACCCCAAAATGATCACTGGTTCCATCCTGGCCACCCCACTGAAAATGTCCTGGCTCCGCCACTGACTCCACTCCCTTCCTGCCTCTCTGACCCCCTCACCACCTTCTGTTCCCAGTATCCCCATCAGGATCCACTCCCTTCCTGTCTCTCTGACCCTGTCCCTTAGTTTTTCCCTCTCTGTTTTGTACATGTTGTTGTGTAATATGATGTGTTCCACATTTTCTTTCACTCCACACCCCCTGCATTCTTCAACTTCGCTTTTTACCATTATAAACATTGTGCCGTTTAATCCTGTATGATCCAATCTGAGTCTAGTGATGGTGATCTCATCCCGTCTGTTCCTTTCTGTATAGATATTTGTTATGACTGATTTCTGTAACTTGTGGTATCTCCTCCCTTTCTGATCTTCCTCCAACCATTTCTGCCATATTTCAATACCCTTCCTCTTGATTATTGCTTTTCCTTCTCCTTTTCCAAGTGAAACTGGTATTGCTATTTCCTTCTGTAACGCATATTTTGCTAACTTATCAGCATGCTCATTCCCTTGAACCCCCTCATGTGCAGGCACCCAGCATAACTGCACATCTATTCCCCTTCTCTGAAGTCTCAATAAGCAATGGTTAAGTTCAATAATTAAATCTTCTCTAACACTTATTGTCGACCGTATGCTTTTCAAAGCAAATAGTGAGTCTGTGCATATCACCACCCTATCAGGTCTGACCTCTTCAACCCATTGTAGCCCAATAATTGCTGCCAGTATTTCTGCTGTATAAACTGATAAGTTATGTGACACTCGTTTTGAGATTGATATTTGGAATTCTGGGATATACACACAGATCCCCACGCATTCATGCTTCTTTGATCCATCTGTGTAAATGTGTAGGTAATTGTAATACTTTTCGTTCGGGTACATACTCGTTTTAATTCCCACTTCATTTATTTGCTACTCTTTTTTCCTTTCTATGATACTCACATCTATATTAGCTTCTGGGAAAAGCCATGGGGGAACACGGCTAAATGGGCTTGCTTTGGCAAACGTTATGGTCTCCACTCCATCTGCCCTCGTTCTCTCCTTACTCGTCCAGCCAAACCCACGCCCCTGGAACTTTGTATATTCCCAGCAATCCTGCAGTATTCTGTTTGGGATCTTTTCCTCTCCACTTCCTTGTAGCCTGACCCAGTAGGCCTATGACAGAGCAAGTTTCTCTCTTCTAAAGAATGCATGTGTTTAATCGTAATGTCAGATATGTACTAAGTAAATACATTTGTTCCTGCTCAAGATGAGATTCAACTTTATTGTTATTGCACATATTACAGGTACTGAGACAACGAAATGCAGTTTAGCTTCTAACCAGGTGCAACAAGCAGTGAAGTGAAAAGGAATGTACACAATAGACAGAATAACATATAGAATGAATTGAATGATGAATAAACAGTGAGGGGTATGAATACACTAGATATACACAGCAGCCTGTGAGCAGTATGAACAGTGTGTATGAATATGCTAAGATATATAAAGTATGAAAACGTCAAGCAGTGCAAGTATAGTATAAAATATATAGAAATTAATTTCATGATGATAAACATTGTGGAACAATGATGAAAAATGTGAATGGAAGTGGCGGCGTAAAACTGACACAAAACAACAAAACACTTTTGCCGAGCCAATGGAGAGTTTCATCAGCAGCACGGGGTAAAAACCACCAATGAGCGCTCAGCTCGAGATACCAGCGAGTCGTTTTCCTCAAGCATTTTGCTTCCGCAGCTCGTGGAGAGCAACTGCGCCGCCTCTCCGCGCCTCACGGTACGTCCACACAGCAGCTTTTCAAAAATCTTGAAAAGCTTGGAGCTGGGCGTGTCTGACAGCTTGGGGATTTTTTGCGAGCAATGCGACCAACAACCAATCACATGAATCTCCCGCCCCCGACATACAAAGCAAAAAACCCCGGGGATTTTATGCGAGCAATATATATATAAACTCCCCAAACAGGCAAAAACCTACCAGTTTCACCCACTGTCTCTGCCACCTCCCTCCATGCCTGGTTCCTCCGGTTTGTATCCCGTTAATAGTTCTGGTCGTAAAGAACCGGGTGATTTGCTACCGTAATTTCTCGTTTGGAATATGAGGAAATGAACTGCGGTCTGGTTCTCCCTGCTTACACGCGGTTTGATTGGCTAGCGCTTCTACTGTCAGATTTGCATAAACGTGTTTGATTGGCTGGCGCTTCCCGCTCAGCTTCAAAAGTTGAACATTGCTCAACTTTTGAATCCTGGACATCCTGGACATCCTGGAAATCTTCGCTTCGCTCCCCCACAATGCAGTTCGGCGAAAAGCGAGGCAAAGTGACGTCATCCCCATTCAAAGTCAATGGGCAGAGAAGCGTTGGAAGCGGTGGAAGTTTCTTCTGAAGCTGCTGTGTGGACGTACCGCTCTCAAGGCTGCGGGCGTCTTTGTCCCGCGAGATTTCAACGTCTCATGTAGGCGAGCCTCCAGAGCAAGTCGGACAAAATGACTAAATAGCTTGGAGCTGGGCGTGTCTGGAGCTTGGGGATTTTATTCAAGCAACACGACCAACAACCAATCACATGAATCTCCCGCCCCCGACATACAAAGCAAAAAACCCCGGGGATTGTATGGGAGCAATATATATATAAACTCCCCAAACAGGCGAAAACCTACCAGTTTCCCCCACTGTCTCTGCCACCTCCCTCCATGCCTGGTTCCTCCGGTTTGTATCCCGGTAGGTGAAGAGGGTCTGGTCATACAAAACCGGGTGATTGCTACGGCGATAGTTAGTTTCTCCTCCAACTTTTTTTGAAATATAGAAATGAACGGCGGGATATCTCTCCCAGCTTAGACGCGGTTTGATTGGCTACGGCTTCAGCTGTCAGATTTTCAGAAACGGTATTTGATTGGCTGGCGCTGGCTACTCCGGCGTCTCCGGCGTCAGAAGTTGAACATTGTTCAACATCTGACGCCGGAGACGGCGGAGACGGACCGCTCTGCTACCCACAATTCAGTTCGGTGAAAAAGCGAGGCAACGTGACGTCACCCCATTGAAAGTGAATGGGCAGATTGGAGCTTTCGACGCTGTCGACGCTGTAGTGTGGACGGGCCGTAACCATCATGCAACGCACTAGCGAGACGTTGATCGCAACCGCGCAGGTCTCGCTTGTCTCAAACAAGCCTACTGTAAATGAGTTGGGTCCGACATATACTTTGAGTAATGTTACTTTGCTGCTAAAAAATGAAACATTATCAGATGAGGACATCACCAAAGTGTGTGAGTCTGTCAGGGGATTTTATCTGTTCTTTGCATGTCGTACAGGGCCTATTTACACACTGCTCTGGTATTACTTAAAAATATAATTGTAAAATGTAAGTCTCGCTCTTGTCATCGTTCAGGCTTTGCATTTGAACTCCTATGACTGGTTGCGGACTTGAAGGGAACGACTTCCTGGCCTTCCTCACATCCAGGAAAAAGGTGAGATTCTAACCCATTTCAATGCCACAAGCAAGTTATTGTTTTGAACTTTTTTAATATGATTTTTTTGGGGAATTTAAGTTTTATTGGACAGTTGAGATCTACTGGAAATAGTGGAGAGGGAGGAGATGATATGCAGCAAAAGGCCGAGCCGGATGGTTGCTGCTCCGTGTGGAACGTTTTCTATCAGGTAAAGCACTTTGGTACCCAGTTATTTATGGTATTGAGTTTGAATTTAGCCTTTGGAATGTAATTTCCAACTGTGCATTGTAAAGACTGAAAAAACAGGCTCAGGTTAAAGCTTGTCCTCCTGTCTTCTCTTATTTCCTTATCTTTCTTTCAGGTGCAACATCTACCAATGGTTGTACATGACACTACCTCTTTGCTGTCCTTCTAGTCAACCCTCCTGATCAGAGCCTTTCCTAAATAGTGGTAAGTTGTTTTACAGTTCAGTGTACGTTAATTTAGCAACTTAATGCCTTACTGCTGTTGAATAAACCCTATTTATAAAACGGACAAGTATATATGCACCCATCAGCAATCAATAAAACAAATCGTACAACACAAAATAGAAGAAATCTGGACCTATCCTATTTATTTGTATACCACATTATCTATTGGGACTGCTCATTGATGTCATCAAGAGCCATTGATGCGGCTTTCACACCAGCACTTTTCCCTTTCTAGCTCCGAGCGGGAGCTTTTCTGGTTCAGCTCCGGTTTCCCTTTTCTGCTCCCGCTCTGTTCACACCGCCCAGAGCTGCCGCTGCTGCGTCATGACGTCACCGTTTACGTGCCTGCTTCATAAAGTCCAAACCGCGTGGAAATCCCTCACTTATTGAAGCGCTGTTCGCTTTGGTTATCGTCTTACGAAAATATATATGGAAGGCATCGGACTACTTTACAAGGGACGATTTTACTTGGAACTTTACAAACATCACATGCGAAATGCAAGACTTCTTTGTGGTCTTCAGCATCTACCTGCCCCCACCTCGACGTATAGAGAGACGTAAGCGACGCCGCCTCTTAGCTCCGAAGCTCTTGCCCATAGGCGGCGCGTGAGGCTCAGGTTTGAGAAGGCTAAATAACTTCTTTTACCTGACGCTGCCCGCCTCCGGCGTCTATAGAAAAGAGATCAACTCAGTGTGCGGAGTTTAAATCTCTCAAGTCATATTACAGGATAAAGGAAATACAGTGTAAACTGCCGTAGCCTATGCAGAGAAGACGCCGACGTGTCGCACTTATCATTTATATTACATCATCAATCAGATCATCGATCATATAATATATCATATATTTCCTTATCTGAGTCAGCTTCTCCAGCCGTATCTGGAGCTGGAGACGTGCCTGCGCTGCCTGGTTTCTCAGAACCCTGCAACCTGGAGCGAGCATCTGACATGGGTGGAGTATGCACGCAACTCTTTGCCCACCTCTGCTACCGGTCTGTCTCCCTTTGACTGTGTCTTTTGCTATCAGCCTCCTCTATTCTCAGACACTGAGAAGGAGGTGGTGGTGCCATCTGCTCACGCCTTAGTCAGAAGATGCCACCGTGTCTTGGGCTGCAGCTCGTCGGGTCCTCCTGAGGAATTCGGCTCGAATGAAGACGGTGGCGGATCAACGGCGGTGGGCGGCACCTACATATGCCCCGGTCTGGGGCAGCGGGTGTGGTTGTCCACAAAGCATCTGCCACTCAGGGTCTTGTCAAAGAAACTCGCTCCAAGGTTTGTGGGTCCATTTCCTGTCACTAAAATAATCAATCCTGTATCTGTCCGTCTCCGTCTGCCCAGGTCACTACGGGTTCATCCAACGTTCCACGTCAGCCGAATCAAGCCGGTTCTGGACAGTCCCCTGGTTCCCCCCCCCCGTGTTGTTGATGGCGGTCCGGTGTACTCTGTCAAACGTCTCCTGTCAGTGAGAAATCGAGGCCGATGTCATCAATTTCTGGTTGATTGGGAGGGCTACGGTCCTGAAGAACGGTCCTGGGTCCCGTCCAGTTTTATCGTGGGCAAAGACTTAATCGAGGACTACTACAGGTGTCATCTGGAGGTCCCAGGGCCGTCAGGTGTCGTCCCTAGAGGGGAGGGTACTGTTGTGCGTAGACGGCTCTGCTAAAGATTGTTCCCTAGTTTAGGTTTCATGTTATGTGTTTAGATAGGTTCCTGTTTTATTTTTGATAGTCTTGTCTACCCTCATGTGTCTAAAGTACGTTTCCTGCCTTGTCTGTTTTCCCGCTGTTGTGATTGTCTAATTGTCTTCACCTGGGGCCTGTACTACGAAGCTGGTTCAACCTAACCTGGATATGTTTGAGTTAGCCGGTTGGCCTAATCCAAAACATACGCGCTCTCGCTAAACGATACTACGACGCTGGTTATCAAGTGGATCGCTCAAGCCAGCCGTGTCCTATCTAGTTAGGTGCGCGTTCACATGAAAGGGGTGGTATTTGGAGCATTCGACCAATCACAAACATGGAGAAGCATACTGACAGCGCAGCGTCATAGGAATGAAAAGTCAACTATAATAACTATAATATTAGACATATGAAGAAGTTAAACTTTAAACATCCATGACTTAAACACTTTATCCAGGATCAAAGCCACAGAGCTGAACCTGCAAGGTGAATACAGCTGGTAACAGAAAAAGTGTTTGAATGCATACATTAACAGGTTTATGATATCACTGCCCCGTCTAAAACACGATCTGACTTCAATTACATTTGACTCGAGTGTTTCATCAACTTAATGTGTTAAAATAATACTTCTGCATCCAGTATGTGACACTGTGAGTGTTGCACGGCCAGATACGGCTCAGCTGACTCAGATAAGGAGATATGTGATACATTATGAAGTGATATGCCGCGGACTGTACTTAATGTACTCTGATCCGGTTACTTATGTTGTGGCAGATATTTAAGTAAGCTTTCTTAACGCTAATGTTATAATAGTCAGATTGCTCTGAAGATGGGAGGTGATATTCTATTAATGTTCACGTTCACACAGTCGGTGATTTTTGCCGGCCATCTTTCCTGCAACGGCAGCTTTTCTGTATTTCCTTTCTCCTGTAATATGACTTGATCGCTTTAAACTCCGCACACTGAGATCTGATTGGTCAGCAGGCAGTGCTTTCACTGAGTTGAGCTCTTAGCCTGCAACCTAACCTGGTCCCGACCAGGTTAGCCGCTAAGCATAAGTTACCATGGAGATCTAGCCTGCTAAAAAGAGAACCAGCTTCGTAGGACCGGAAAGCCGGAGTTTTCCCTGAATTTAGCCGGCTAAGCGAAAATCCTGCTTCGTAGTATACCCCCCTGGACAACAAACTGCAAAATGTTTATAAACCTAAACGGAACACCTGAGGAGGCCAAAGTACTGGTCATCTGGATAAATCTCCGCTACCACACTCCATCCCGGAAGCTAAGATCATCTGGACAGGATCTCCTCTCCACCCCCCGCACCAGGTTGCGGACTTTTGGTGACAGAGCCTTCAGTGTGGCATCCCCCACCCTCTGGAACTCTCTCCCCACCGAAATCCGCAACCCTGGACATTTTCAAAAAAGCCCTCAAAACGCACCTTTTTACCAAGGCTTTCCCCACTGTATAGTTAGTTTAATAGGTTTATTTTTCCACTACTTCCCCCCCCACCCCCTTAACCTGTCTGCCTTTTTTTTTTTTTCCCTACTCCCCCCCCCCCCTACCCGACTTGTAAAGCGACCTTGGGTTTCCTGAAAGGCGCTATAAAAATATTATATATTATTATTTTATTATAAATACCAATAATCTTCATGTTCTGGACCACACATAAGGTAACAAGCACTTAC
Organism: Pseudochaenichthys georgianus; assembly: GCF_902827115.2. Taxonomy (NCBI): domain Eukaryota; kingdom Metazoa; phylum Chordata; class Actinopteri; order Perciformes; family Channichthyidae; genus Pseudochaenichthys; species Pseudochaenichthys georgianus. The sequence goes on along the minus strand of NC_047519.1, from coordinate 8,463,426 downwards.
ACACTGAATGGAGGCAATAATCTTCAATAGGGGAACATATTAATATGTCTCAGATGAACAAGGAACAAGACCAACTGTTGCTAAAAACATTTGAATACACTGACTATAAAACAAAAGATCTGGATTATGAAAGAGACCCAGACAATAATTTCTTCTCTTCTATCAACAACTGCTGTTATTACACTGATCAACAGTACAACCAGAGCATATCATCAGAGGGCAAACTATCTATTATTCACTTCAACAGCAAAAGCATGTATGCAAACTTTAACCTCAGCAGGGAATATTTAAATCAGTTTCAACAAACATTTAGCATCATTGCCATATCTGAAAATTGGATCACGGAGGACAAAGGCATAGACTTTGAGCTGGAGGGCTATGAACTCAGATACATCAATAGACAAAACAAGGGTGGAGGAGGAGTAGCCTTGTATGTGGACAATACTTTACAATTTAAGGTGATGAATTATATGTCAACAGTGATTGATAATGTATTGGAATGTATCACGATTGAAATCTGCAAAGAAAAAACGAAAAATGTAATCATCAGTTGTATATATAGAGCACCCGGCTCTAGTATTGAGATTTTCAAGGACTAGATAGAGGAAATATTCTCAAAAGTGATTCATAAAACAGTTTTCATTTGTGGTGACTTCAATATTGCCCTTCTAAATCCAAATAATCACAGCATGACAGAAGAATTTATCAACACAATGTACAGTATGAGTTTATATCCAAAAATTACTAGACCCAGCAGAATCACATCGCACTGTGCTACTCTCATAGACAATATATTCACAAATGACATAAACAACTAAATGAAAATAGCAAAAGTCATACCTTTGTTCAAAGCTGGGAACAAACATCACTTCACAAACTATAGACCTGTCTCACTTCTACCACAATTCTCAAAAATTCTTGAAAAGCTTTTCTATAACAGACTGAACAATTTCCTAGAAAAACACAAACTTCTCACCGAAAGTCAATACGGATTCAGAGCCAATTGATGGCTTTAATAGACTCACTTGAAGAAATTACTAGCTCAATTGACCAAAAGAAACATGCCATTGGAATATTCATTGACCTAAAAAAAGCATTTGACACAATTAATCATGACATATTAATAAAGAAACTGGAACGTTATGGAATCAGGGGTGTAGTTTTGGAATGGGTAAGGAGTTATTTAACGAACAGGCAACAGTTTGTGAAGCTGGGAGAGTGTTGTTCTTCATATTTGGACATTACATGCGGTGTCCCCCAGGGGTCAGTATTGGGGCCGAAACTATTTATTATGTATATTAATGAAATATGCAATGTATCGACAGTACTCAAGTTTGTTTTGTTTGCTGATGACACTAATATATTTTGTTCTGGGGACAATGTACAGCTACTATTGGAAGAGATCACAGCTGAAATATGCAAACTAAAGTTATGGCTAAACAGTAATAAGTTATCATTAAACTTGAATAAAACAACATTAATCATATTTGGAAATAGCAATACACTAGCATCCATTAAGATAGATGGGATTTTCATTGAGAGAGTTAAAGAACATACATTCCTTGGAATCACAATTGATGAGAAACTGAGCTGGAAACCACACATAAAACATATTCATTCCAAAGTCTCAAGAAGTATTGCAATATTAAACAAGGCAAAACAGATTCTTGATCAAAATTCCCTCTACATTCTTTACTGTTCATTGGTGTTACCTTATTTAAGTTACTGTGCAGAGGTTTGGGGCAGTAATTATAAAACTACAACACAATCCCTATTTATTCTACAAAAAAGAGCAATAAGACTTATTAAAAATGTCAGCTATAGGGATCATACAAACCCATTATTCTCAGAGCTAAAATTATTAAAACTGTCAGATCTTGTTGAATTCCAAATTGCACAAATCATGTTTAAGGCAAAAAACGTTCAATTACCTGAGAATATTCAGATATTGTTCAATGAAAGACAAGGGAATTATTGTTTACGTGGTTCATTTATATTCACTAATGTTAGGGTGCGCACAACAAAGAGAAGTTTTTGTGTTTCTGTTTGTGGGGTGAAGATCTGGAACAATTTGAGTGAGGAGCTAAAGGGATGTCCAAACATCAAACTATTCAAAAAGAGGTGTAAAGACACAATTCTCACAAGGTACAGGGATGAAACTGCTAAACCATAACTGTTTATATTCTTGTTTTGTATTCTATTTATGAATTTGTGTTTGTATGAATTTGTGTATGTACATATGTGTGTGTATATATATATATATATAGACCATTCTCCTAACTTGCCTGTATATATTATATGAATGATTATATCAATTATTCAAGGTTAAAGTATACATTGATATTGGATGTTAACATATATTAAGATGTAAAAAAAAAAAAAGGGAGAAGGGTCGGATTAAATAAGTGTAAACTTCTTCCGACCCCTTTTCGGACGTGTAATTAGCTAAAGTTTTGTTGTTTATTGATATCAGACAATGATACTACAGATTATTCAATTATTAATTAAATATTTCGTTTCAGCCCACATCAAACACCTGATCAAGAACTTGTGAATCTTCAGGCAGAAAAGACGAAAGCACCTGTTCAAAGTTCCAGTTCCCTGTACATCGAACCATGCCTGTCCTCTGTTCCACATATCTTCAGTCCGTTCTGGACCCCATGACTCGGGACACTAGTTCTACCAAGGCTCATTAGAGGTAAGCAGTGGTAGGAGAGTGGAGTTATCTTTGTATTTAGGCTGCAAGTCGTCAAGAATAGATTACAAATCGCTTAAAATGTTCAGACAAGATGTGTTACGCAGGCGCTGATATACACTGAACAACTCTATTGATATTGCAACCCGTTTGTAAAAGCCAAATATAAATGCAACACTTTTGTTTTTGCTCCCATTTTTCAGCACTTCTCCTTTGCTGAGATAATCCATCCCACCTCACAGGTGTGGCATATCAAGGTGCTGATTAGACAGCATGATTATTGCACAGGTGTGCCTTAGGCTGGCCACAATAAAAGGCCTCTCTAAAATGTTCAGTTTTATCACACAGCTCAATGCCACAGATGTCGCAAGTTTTGAGGGAGCGTGCAATTGGCATGCTGACAGCAGGAATGTCCACCAGAGCTGTTGCCCGTGAATTGAATGTTCATTTCTCTATCATAAGCCTTCTTCAAAGGCGTTTCAGAGAATTTGGCAGTACATCTAACCGGCCTCACAACCGCAGACCACGTGTAACCACACCAGCCCAGGACCTCCACATCCAGCATGTTCACCTCCAAGATCGTCTGAGACCAGCCACTCAGACAGCTGCTGCAACAATGGGTTTGCATAACCAAAGCATTTCTGCACAAACTGTCAGAAACCGTCTCAGGGAAGCTCATCTGCATGCTCGTCGTCCTCATCTGGGTCTCGACCTGACTCCGGTTCGTCGTCGTAACCGACTTGAGTGGGCAAATGCTCACATTCGTTGGCGTCTGGCACGTTGGAGAGGTGTTCTCTTCACGGATGAATCCCGGTTTTCACTGTTCAGGGCAGATGGCAGACAGCGTGTGTGGCGTCGTGTGGGTGAACGGTTTTCTGATGTCAATGTTGTGAATCGAGTGGCCCGTGGTGGTGTGGTTATGGTATGGGCAGGCGTATGTTATGGACGACGAACACAGGTGCATTTTATTGATGGCATTGTGAATGCACAGAGATACCGTGACGAGATCCTGAGGCCCATTGTTGTGCCATTCATCCACGACCATCACCTCATGTTGCAGCATGATAATGCACAGCCCCATGTTGCAAGGATCTGTACACGATTCCTGGAGGCTGAAAACATCCCAGTTCTTGCATGGCCAGCATACTCACTGGACATTGAGCATGTTTGGGATACTCTGGATCGGCGTATACGACAGCGTGTTCCAGTTCCTGCCAATATCCAGCAACTTCGCACAGCCATTGAAGAGGAGTGGACCAACATTCCACAGGCCACAATCAACAACCTGATCAACTCTATGCGAAGGAGATGTGTTGCACTGCGTGAGGCAAATGGTGGTCACACCAGATACTGACTGGTTTTCGGACCCCCCCAATAAAGCAAAACTGCACGTTTCAGAGTGGCCTTTTATTGTGGCCAGCCTAAGGCACACCTGTGCAATAATCATGCTGTCTAATCAGCATCTTGATATGCCACACCTGTGAGGTGGGATGGATTATCTCGGCAAAGGAGAAGTGCTCACTATCACAGATTTTTTCAGATTTGTGAACAATATTTGAGATAAATGGTTATTTTGTGTATATAGAAAATGTTTTAGATCTTTGAGTTCATCTCATGAAAAATGGGAGCAAAAACAAAAGTGTTGCATTTATATTTTTGTTCAGTGTAGGTTATATAATATGCGGCTAAATTTTAAAATTAAATTATTTCCGGTGCAGAGACAAACACTCGATGTATAAAGTACATACTGGTGTTAATAAAAGATAGCGTGTATCCCTCAATTTATCGACAATAAGAATGACAATCCATACTTCCAGGTGTAAAGTGATATATCTATCATACTGTAGAATAGATCCTACACATCCACTGGAGGTAGATTCTGAAAGTAAAATATACACTTCTCACTAGAAATGTAATCATAAAGCATTATTATGACCAAACTATCCTACAATTTAGGATTTTACACTGAAAAAAGTGTTGGATTCAAGATTCAAAGGTGTTGTCATCATATGCTCAGCAGCTACAGTGTAGAAATGTCAATGAAATTCTTCTGACCTGAGCTCCTCCAACAATGCAACATATATAATAAAATACAAAATAAAAAGTAGTGCAAAAGTTTATATACATGTAATATAATATATTTACAAGAACAGAATATGAAATTAAATAATGTAAATTAAGAACATTTTAATACGGGTTATTGCGTGAATAATAGACCTAATCACAGTGAATGTTCAAAACAAAAATTTGATAATTGTTTCTTTTTCACCTCACAGTGCACATATTTAAGTAATCATAACACAAAGATAAAAGTTAATCTGTTTTTCCTTTCTCTTTTCAAGAGTGCTTCAGAGGATGGCTGAATTCACAGAACATGGAGAAGACCGAGAGGGAGAACTTACTACATTTCACAAAAAATACAGGACCTTGTGAAAAACGGAAAGAAACAATTGAAGGAAACTGCTTAAAAATATGAAGTAATGGGTGTTTTGAAAATGTGTGTTAATGTTCATTGCGTGTTATAAATTATTTTCCTGCTTCTAATCATTTGATGTATGAGTATTTATTTACAGACATTCTGGTAAGGTAGGTGCTCTGATCTGAAATGATAGATGTTCATTGAGCTACTGTGTTAATGCACATAGTTGGCAATGCAAAATTGTGGAATGTCACCTCAGGCTCCTTTCCCTGGTCTGTTGTAGGCTCAGAGTGGATCGCTGTTGTCTTCCATTTCTGACACATCTTCCTCTATCTCCTCTTCATCTGGTACAAAAATGTGTCCAGAGCCCCTCGTACAGAAAATCGCCTAATCGGTCACCTGCTCATTGTGTCAATGAGTCAAATGTGAGTAAGGCACAAATATAACTGCTTGAGAGCCAGTAAGGGAGGCGCATGTAGCGCGAGAAGTTCCCGTAACCTGTGTGTGCATATATAGATGTTTTCCATCTGCAGGATGAACATAATACACTCATACCCATTCATTTTCTATGGCGATCAAACCTGACCGAAAACGCCAAGGGTGTTTCACTGTTGAATAAATCACTCAACATTCAATGCAAGTGGTGATGATCAAGTGTATGTTCAGAGGCCTAGTGTGGAGGATAACATAAGGTATTGAGGCAATTGGATAAAAAACAATATTTATTTATTTTAAAGTCATTAAATTGCTCAATTTAAATAAATGTAAAGGTACAGAAAGACAACTCACAGAAGTGTGAGAATTGGAAGTTATGAGATTAAAATCGAAGATTTCAAATCATATTTCCCATGTTAAATATAAAAAAACATTGCTATGCATGTTTTTTACTGCAGTGCAAGCCTTTTTATCCGTCACTATATTTCACTGCTGCTTGTCAGTAGGTGGCACTGTTTCCCAAGTATTGCACAACTGTAAACAGGCCATGATGCTTCAACCAAAATGCCAAGTTGCCATGCCATGGAGACTTTTAAGGTCTATTACATGAAGACTTCTACGCAACAGGTTCACTTCAATACAACTCTCCTTTAAATTAAAACTGCATGACAGACCAAGCAAATATAACAGCAATTTTATAAAGGCATTCATACAATTCAGTAGAGAGAAATCTGAAGAGCAGTAGCAATGTACTCTGGTGAGGGTAACCAGTGAGGAAATCTGATAGAGCAAGTGGGATAAGTTTATCATTTGAGAAGTTCCCCCACCCTCAAATAATATAAGCACAATGCAAGTGGACGATCGCTGCATTAAGAATAAATAAAATAATCTCAGTGCTCAAATCAGGTCGGCCACATTCATGGGCATCTCCTCCGGTAGTATTGTAAAACGTCTCGATATCTCGGAGAATCCTCGTGTTTTCCTCTGCGACAAAGTTGATGGCAACTCCTTTTCTGTCAAAACGACCACCGCGTCCAATTCTGAAAAAGAAAAAAAGTAAAGACGAGTTGGAATCACAGGAGAGGGTGAGGGGCACGGTATAGATAACATATGTGATGAAACTCACCTATGGATGTAGTTCTCTCAGTTTGTAGGGAGGTCATAATTAATGACCAGGGAAACCTGCTGGACGTCAATGCCACGAGCCTGAGAAAAAGAGGGCATTTCCACATTACATTCAAGACTAAAGCAGGACATGGCTAGTACATCGTGCGTGTTAATGTCGCTCATTTATAAGTAACAGCATTCTACAGGCGGAGAATCCATTGTGGAGAACGAGCACTAATCTTCCAAAAGTTTTGACTGCTTGGCCATTTTAGGACTGTTGCAGGTTTGACACCATTTGGGGTTTCTTACATTTCAATTTTCACCATTACATAAGTCTTTACACTCACCAGAAGATCAGTAGTGATCAACACTCTGCTTGAGCCAGACCTGAACGCTCTCATGACATCACGCTCCTTTTGGTCCATATCACCATGCTGCAAAAAATATGTATTCAAGTTAGGAAACTCTGCAGCCTTGCTACTAGGGCTGTACCCGAATATTCGTTGGCCAACTATTCGGGTTTTAATTTCATTATTCGGATATTCGTTTTTTTCCCCAATTTTTCCCTAAATGTATGCCATCAATAAAGGCGAATTGCCATATTCTTATACTATATCTATACTTTTGAATTGCAGTGTTGAAATATATACAATCTCAGCCTGTGCTCCCGACATCGCGTTCACGAACGCAAACGGCACGCTTCACCTCGTTTCACACACCTGAACACAAAATGCCGAAGACTTCAGCTGTGTGGGACCATTTGAAATTGGACAACGGTAAGAAGAAGGCAGTGTGCCAAATATGCGACAAGAAACTGGCCTACCACGGTGGCACAACAACTCTGAAAAGTCACCGGATGCTGCAAGTACTAGCCTAGCTGTTGTCAAGTTGCCATGATGAAGCTGCTTTATCCGCCGTTTAAACAGTAACGTTACACATGATAAAATCGTGCACTTACTTTGCTTGGAAAATAGTTTCAAGCAAGCAACCGAATTGTTTTTTTATATTAGTTTTTCAATTTTATCCGAATAGTGAAAATAATAGGAGCAATGTGGGAACATCTGGGGCTAAGGCAATTATTGGCATACAGTTCGTTCATTTTTCGTTCTTCATTTATTTAAATACTGTTTACTGCATCGGTAACAAGTATTACAGTGTTAGGCCTACTGTTACATCTATGTTATTAAAAGTATTGTTGTTATAACAGAAATATATGTTTTGTATCTTCAGGTTGTAAAACATTAGACGGAATTTGGAAGCAGATTTGGTCCCCAGGCGCTGCACTACGACTGGGTTAAATGCAGAGGACACATTTAGTTTTAATGTATGCGAGTACTGAGACAATAAATAAATATAAATCCTAATAGTATGCTCTTTCTGCGTTTCTGCTTAACAGTGTTGTCAGGTGTCGGAGCGTGTTATGAATCTTTTTTGAAAAAAACAATTTTAAAGAAAACTCTCCGCACCGAATATTCGCTGCTGATTACTACCGAATATCCAGAGCCTGAAAAATGGTATTCGGGACAGCCCTACTTGCTACCAGTCGATCCAACAAAGATGTAAAGCCCAGCAGGCAGAGAACCCAACGTACCAGAGCAGAGACAGTGAAGTCTCTAGCGTGCATCTTCTCAGCCAGTCCACTTTTCTCCTGGTGTTCAGGAAAATGACCCCCTGGGTGATGGTCAGGTTTTCATACAGATCACACAGGGTGTCCAGCTTCCACTCCTGGAAACAGCAAGGAAAATAGCCACGTTATTTTTGTCAACTGAACAAACCGGTCGTAATGCCCACTATTCTTTATGGAACTGAGCAGCTAATGTGTAGCACAAGATCTTGAGACAAAGGGGACTGGACATTAAGAAAGAGGTCCCCCCAGAGACTCAATTGCGACACTGTGCCTTTATTGTCCTTCCCTGGTGTACCACTGCTTACACGGCCACATGAGCTAAACCCGAAGGCTTGGCTCCTGTAGTTTGAGCAGGGTGCTTTAAGAGAAGGGGCAATTTCATACAGTCAGAACAGTGTAATGTTGATGATAACCCACCTCTTGCTCCACATTTATGTAGAACTGCTTGAGACCCTCGAGGGTAAGTTCTTCTTTCTTCACCAGGATGCAAACTTTTTGGTCACCTCCAACACCTCTGCTGGCAGAGAGCAGGACCACCTGTAGGAGACAACATGTTACCAAAAGATCAAAAAATACTGAGCCGAGTAGAGACAGAGTTGCAGAAGTTAAACATTTAAAATGCAGAACTAAGTGTGGCACTGCACCTTGAGACAGAGGCCACTGAACATTAAGAAAGAGGTTCCACCACATCTCATTTTCAGTACAGTGGCTAACAATCTTCTTCCACGCAATACTCTGCTAGCATTATTGCATGAAACAGATTAAATCTGGATCACACAATTATAGCAGTGTTCTGTTCATGCAGAAGGTATCAATATTTTCAGTATTGTACTTGAAGTCAAAGGATTCTTCAGGCATGAAAACGGGTCAGGGGTGAAAAAGGTGAGAAGGATATTATCCCTCTAGGGGGGTGCGGGGGCATGCTCCCCCGGAAGAACATTTTGAATATTCCATATTTTAAAGCATTAATCTGATGCATTTTGAGATGCATTTTTTTTTTTGCCAACCTGGGGAGAAACTGAACTTCAGCCATGAGTAAAAAATATTATGACCTCCTTACTAAGTATTATCAGGGATGCAAACTCATCAGGTATGGAAAAGGTGACAAGGACCCGAGCCCCCCCCCTCGACCCCACGGAATATCGGCTTTAAAATGAGGAATAACAGAGGATTTTAGCAGTCAAAACAACTAAAGCAGCAGTGTTAATAATAACAGAAATGCTAAAGAGTCACATCTAATAGAAATATATAAAAGCATTTATTTTAATTGTGTAGCAGTCAGTTTATAATTTTGGCAGCACTGTTGAGCATTTTGAAAATCTATTGTCATGCCTCTGTGCAAGGCTTAGTCTTTCTATCTTTATGGCATCTGGTGTAAAGTAACTAAATTCATAAACTCAAGTACTATACTTGGGTACAACTTTGAGATACTTGTACTTTATTTAAGTTATTTCAATGTTTTGCTACTTTGTTCTTCTTCTCCTCTACAGTTCAGAGGTAAATGGTGTACTTTTACTCCACATGTATTTAATACCTTTAGTTACTTCACAGATCTGGATGAATGATGTGAAATCTAATCAAGTGATGAATCAGACTTTAGTTCCACCTGGAGTAAATCCACAAGCTACCCTGCAGTCTACAAAGTCATTCAAACTAGCTGCACCTTCACCAGCTTTGAGAACGCTTTCATGATCAGTCATTATAAAACATATCATATATATTATTCTGAAATGGACCAATCTGCACAACGACTACTTTTACTGTCGCTACTTTCACTATATTTTGATGAGAATACTTTTCTACTTTTACCTGAGGAACATTTTGAATGCAGTACTTTTACTAACAGAGTATTCCTATTCCTACACTCTGGTACTTCTACTTTTACTCAAGTACAAGACCTGAGTACTTCTACTTTTACTCAAGTACAAGATCTGAGTATTTCTGCTTTTACTCAAGTACAATATCTGAGTGCTTCTCCTTTTACTCAAGTACAACATCTGAGTGCTTCTACTTTTACTCAAGTACAAGATCTATACTTAGACCACCTCCGTTTATCGCCTATGAAAAAAAACTATTAGAAAACGAAGGCTAACCCCCGATCCCACCAGAAGCGTCTGCGCTGCGACCTCCTCCTGCGTCATAACCCACCAGGCGCGTTTCAAAACGTTGCGGAAGCGGAGAGTCGTGTGTGCAGCCTCGCAGTTGTTGTTGATTTTGGAATATTTCCTGGACATTTGTACTTCTACAAGTAGTAGGCTATGTAGTTAAATGGTTTATGTTTGTGTCTGTTAAAATCGTGTTTATTGTCGTTATTTCCCATTTTGGTGTGTTGTAGACTACAGACAGTTAATAATAATTGTAATATTCCAGTTATAAACGACATGAATCAAAGATGTGTTGCTGTATTCTAGTGGTAAAAAAAAATATGCATTCATCATCATAATTATTCTACATATATATAATTTACAATGCCTGTAAACCGGAGGAGAACGCTGACATGTATTCTCCTACTTGAAAGACGGTGGTGGGGGAGGAGAAGGAACCGGTTTTGGGTGCACCCCCTCAACCAGCAAAGCAGACAAGGTGATTTTCATCACTTCCTGTCTGCGCAAAAAATAGGATTCATCCTATATTTTAGAAATTCCTTGCGGCGAGGAGCTTCTGGGACGCTTCGCGCCGCGGCGCAGCGGGTCTGGTGGAATAGCACCCATTGACTAGAGTGGCCGCGATCGCTAAAACCGCCGCAGCGCAGACGCTCCTGGTGGGATTAGGGAGTAACGCTAATATTAGCAGAAAGTGACAATGTATGCTAGCTAGCTAGACGATAATATTGCGACAGAAAAACTTTTCAGTGCACATCACGCTCTGCGCTCCGACAGGGAGCTCTGCTCTGAACACCTGAACGGCCCGTTCTAACAGCTGTTCACCAGCAGTCCAGTCTGTGCCAGAGTGACTCCGGACTGCACAGTTAATATTAACGAACGCACCCGTAGCTAATGTGGCTGCTGAATCTAGACCATCATCACGGAGCAGCAGATCCGACAGGAAGACTCGAGCACACAGCTCGCGCTGCATTATAATATATAAAAAAGAACACCATGCGTGTCATGATGGCACATAACAGCTCGCGGCCGTAGATCACTCTGGGTCCCAGACCAGGGGATCAGTAGTCATGTAAAGACATCTCCATTGCATTGTCAGTCCCGAAAGATGGTACAGCATAATTTCACCCAGTTTTCCACAGCAACATAAAAATATTGAAACCACAATCAATTCAAATAGCAGTCAGATTTTAGACCGATGCAGCCATGGACAGAGACTACACCAATCTGAGGATACTGTGCGTCACAATTTTTAAAGCTTTGAAAACTAAAAAGAAAGTACCTTAGGTATTGAATCAGTGTCCTCAATATGCTGTGTATAGGATCTGAGATACTGTGGCGGTCACGGTGACCTCAGAAACAGCATGTCTGCTGAGCCAGCTCTCTGGTGGGAGCCGGCACCAGAGCCTCCTTCAGCTTAATGTCCAGTTGCTGCAAGATAGAGATGGCAAACGTGGCCGTCTTGCCAGTGCCCGACTGGGCAATGACATCATAGCCTGATGGCAAGGGGACAAATGTTTACTAACAGTAAGAAAAACATTTTACAATTCAAAAGAATGACCTATAACAAACATGTTTCAGTATTGAGTGATCAGTAAGGTAAAAATAAATATCCCCATAATTTGGTAAGTCCCGAAAGATGGTAAAGCATCATTTCACTCAACATGAATAGACTATTTGTTTAACAGTTTAATATGTTTTTGTACCTTTGATGCAAGCATGATTGCCCTTTGTTGAATAGCAGATGGCTTCTCAAAACCATATATTCCCCTGAGAAGAGTCTCCTTCAGGTTCATATCATCAAGTCACCCAGAGCCAGAATGACTTTCTGGATCTACTAAGAGACGACGGAAGCGAAACAAAAAAAGACACAACATCTTGTCAGGATAATGTGGAGATCAGGTGGCACATGACAATGTCAACAGTGTGTGGAAGAACTGTTCATAGTGATCAGTAAAGTTAAAAAGACATCTCCATTGCATTGTCAGTCCCGAAAGATGGTAAAGCATCATTTCACCCAGTTTTCCACAGCAACATAAAAATATTGAAACCACAATCAATTCAAATAGCAGTCAGATTTTAGACCGATTGCAGCCATGGACAGAGACTACACCAATCTGAGGAGGATACTGTGAGTGACAATTTTTAAAGCTTTGAAAAGTAAAAAGAAAGTACCTTAGGTATTGAATCAGTGTCCTCAATATGCTGTGTATAGGATCTGAGATACTGTGGAAGTCACTGTGACCTCAGAAACAGCATGTCTGCTGAGCCAGCTCTCTGGTGGGAGCCGGCACCAGAGCCTGAGCCTCCTTCAGCTTAATGTCCAGTTGCTGCAAGATAGAGATGGCAAACGTGGCCGTCTTGCCAGTGCCCGACTGGGCAATTACACCATAGCCTGATGGCAAGGGGACAAAATGTTACTAACAGTAAGAAAAGCATTTTACAATTCAAAAGAATGACCTATAACTATCAAGTTTCAGTATTGAGTGATCAGTAAGGTAAAATAAATATCCCCATAATTTGGTAAGTCCCGAAAGATGGTAAAGCATCATTCACTCAACATGAATAGACCATTTGTTTCACAGTTTAATATGTTTTTGTACCTTTGATGCAAGGCATGATTGCCCTTTGTTGAATAGCAGATGGCTTCTCAAAACCATATATTCCCCTGAGAAGAGTCTCCTTCAGGTTCATATCATCAAAGTTGTCTGTAATCTCATTCCAGTTGCTCTGAAGTAAAGAAACCAAAGTTTGTATAAGTCAGGATACAAATGTGTGGCTAAATCTGAAAAAGACAATGTATGTTGTCATGCACTTACCTCGATGACACCCTCAAGCTCCATTCCACCTGGTCCCCCATGGTCTCTCTCTCTTGAGCTTTACTACGGAAAAAAGGTAATTCAACATTTAAATTATAAATATGAACAGTGTATTGGGAGAGAGTACTTAACTGGTTACTACAACGTGCCATCCCTACACGTGTCATATAAAGTCGCTAGTTGTTGTTTTTTTTAAATTGACTTATGTTAATTGTAAGCTATATTGAAATTAAGAACTACGTCAGGTTTTACAGTAATATACAGGGTTACGCCCAAAGAGTCCGATTACAGAGCGTTGGGCTTGCCTGGGCGCACGTGTGACATCCCACGAGGGCTTAATTAACTGCGTCTCTGAATCTTCCCGCTAACGGACCATCGATACATGAACTGCTCCCCCGCCCACTGTCTTTAAAATAAATTATCGTATGAAATACATAGAGAAGATGTCGGACAGTTGGCCTGTGGTGCCGAAGGGGGCTTCTCCTGCCTCATAACAAGGCCGAGCTGTAGCCTGGCCTGACGGGCCCTGTGACTCCAAACCACCGGCCATGACGGAAGAAAGTTTTTAAAAGAATGCAACTAGGTTTTTATGAATGTCATAATAAGGAATAAGCTATATACAGTAGCCTACAACGTTTTACATGGCTAGTAACGGCAATTTGTATCAGTTAGCTGGACAGCTAATTATTAGCATCGTCCTCAGCGCTTGAGGCCTAACCACATATGTAAAAAGGCCTAACTATCGAGGTAATACATAATTAGGAATATACAGAGTGCACCCCACCATATCACGCTTAAGTACTAAGCATCTATTATTGTTCTAAAATGAAGACCGAATAAATGTTGTATACCTGTTGTAATCAGCAGCATCACTAGACATGATCCGTTCCCAACTGCAGCATGCGACTGGAAAGATCGCTGATGGTGATGCAAACTGTATTATACAGCCGGACTATTTTTCACTGATTAACTTAACATGCTCAGTTTTGTTGACTATGCACTCTCAGTTGACTGACTTAATGTTTGCATAACATACATTGCATTTACCATCTGCTATGTGCACATTTCTCTTCAATAACCGATACAAAATGTTAACATTAATCCAATCTATATTTTTTCAGCGGAAGGATATTGCAGTAACAAGTAGTGCTTGGGCTGCTACAGTGTCTCTGATAGGACAAAAAACCCTGAGTTTGACATTTTCGTGCTCCATTTCTGGAAAAGAGGTTCGTGTGAGGTCGGTGCAAGATGAGCTCATGAAAAATAGCTTGAATGTAATAGTAGTAAGAAAAGTAACGGAGGCTATGAAACTCCATCATCTCCATCATCATGAAACATATTTTAACAGGCAGGGAGTTTATAGGGGTATTCGCAACAGTGAATGTTTACATTATGTATTCTTACATGAGATATTATTATTTAACTTAGACCATTTGTAATTAGAATCAGTGAACCCATAGCTGTTCGGCTCAATTTGTTTTCCATTTCTGCAGGTTAATGTTGGAGAGAGGTTTTAAAGGTCCCATGTCATGCTTTTCCGGTTATTACCCGTCCCCTTGTGTGTTATGAAGGTTTTGATGCATGTAAACGGTCTGCAAAGTCATAAACCCTCAAAGTACACCCTGTAGCAAGTAAAACTCTAACACAGAAAAGACCTGTCTATGCTGCCCCAGAACGCCTCATTGGAGATTTCTCTTTTTCCATTGTGTTCTTCCTGGGTACATTGACGTGCCCATACCCAAATGGACCAATCCGTGGAGCTCCTCACACACACCCTGGGTGTTTCTCAATGTCGAAGAAGGCTGCTCCAGACCCACTATTTCAAGCATACTACGTCATCGAGTGCCACCGAAGGACTGTTCCAATGTCCAGCATACTTGGGCTGCATCTCAGGTCGATTAAATGGAGTCCTTGCATCCCTCACTTGCGTCGTTTCCCTGCGTTTAGTCCCTTCCACAAGGGAAGCATGGAGAGATGCAAGGAAACCACGAGAAGCAGGACAATAGAGGTTTCTCAAAACTCTAATTTCCCCTCCTCGACTCGTATCCTCGACTCCTATCCTCGAGACTTAGTCCCGCCCACAGGAGATGCGAGCGGAGGACTGAGGAGGGGAACCGAGGAGAGAGGAGGGGAAATTAGAGTATTGCGAAACCTCTAATGAGTTTTAAGAGCAATGAGACGTCCTTTCCTCCGGAGCGTCATGTGAAGCGATGTCCGTTTGTGATGATGCTGCACAGCTGTTCGTCTGACAGCAGCCAGCTGGTTATGTCTAGAAAGGATCCGTCTTGTGTAAATATGACATCACGTTCTCGTTGTAACTCTCGTTGTAATCGGAGCGGCTCGGAAACACATCTACAGCAGTAACATGCATACACATTAATGCAGCAGCAATATTAATAGAGAAACATCAGATAAAACACTGAAAGGGAACATTTTATTGCACCAGGAGCTATCTTGGGACTTTTACTGCGACAACGTTGACTTTAAAAAATAAACCATAGTGTTGGTGATCTACGAGTATCTGAGGATTTCATCGGAGGATGGTCTGGTAGTTCCTCCATTATCGCTCCTCCATTATCGCTCCTCGATCCTCCATCCACAATGCTTTGCGGACGGACCAATTTCCAAATCTTTGGCGGAAATAGCGCTCCATTTAAGGCGGGGCCTCTCATATGACGCACACCTGTTAGCCTCTTCCACAATTCTTTGTTATCCGAGCCTAGGAAGGATTCTTGCCTCGCTTCTGAAGCAATTGACTTGGAATACATCTGCTACCAAGCAAGCGTCCTCGTCCTAGACATTGAGAAACACCCACACTCTCAGCGGCGAAACTGTGACGCACTGGGGGTGGGGGGATGCTGTTTAGAGTATAGGTGAGGTCCTGATAATTTATTCCGGTAAATTACTCTGACCTCACTAATTGACCTGACCGAAGTTACTGAGTCTATGTAAGTTTACTGCTTGGCTCAGATCCACCAAACGTAAGCAAGATCTCACCTCTATCAACTCCCCGAAGAACCAGGTTCAATTAACTGCTGTTTCTATTCAGACAACTCTTTTAATCTGTTTAAGCGATCCCGAAGGATTTTGGTATCAGTAAATGGGGTGTGTTCCTACCTAAACAGACATTCTGGTAAGGTAGGTGCTCTGATAATGATAGATGTTCATTGAGCTACTGTGTTAATGCACATAGTTGGCAATGCAAAATTGTGGAATGTCACCTCAGGCTCCTTTCCCTGGTCTGTTGTAGGCTCAGAGTGGATCGCTGTTGTCTTCCATTTCTGACACATCTTCCTCTATCTCCTCTTCATCTGGTACAAAAATGTGTCCAGAGCCCCTCGTACAGAAAATCGCCTAATCGGTCACCTGCTCATTGTGTCAATGAGTCAAATGTGAGTAAGGCACAAATATAACTGCTTGAGAGCCAGTAAGGGAGGCGCATGTAGCGCGAGAAGTTCCCGTAACCTGTGTGTGCATATATAGATGTTTTCCATCTGCAGGATGAACATAATACACTCATACCCATTCATTTTCTATGGCGATCAAACCTGACCGAAAACGCCAAGGGTGTTTCACTGTTGAATAAATCACTCAACATTCAATGCAAGTGGTGATGATCAAGTGTATGTTCAGAGGCCTAGTGTGGAGGATAACATAAGGTATTGAGGCAATTGGATAAAAACAATATTTATTTATTTTAAAGTCATTAAATTGCTCAATTTAAATAAATGTAAAGGTACAGAAAGACAACTCACAGAAGTGTGAGAATTGGAAGTTATGAGATTAAAATCGAAGATTTCAAATCATATTTCCCATGTTAAATATAAAAAAACATTGCTATGCATGTTTTTTACTGCAGTGCAAGCCTTTTTATCCGTCACTATATTTCACTGCTGCTTGTCAGTAGGTGGCACTGTTTCCCAAGTATTGCACAACTGTAAACAGGCCATGATGCTTCAACCAAAATGCCAAGTTGCCATGCCATGGAGACTTTTAAGGTCTATTACATGAAGACTTCTACGCAACAGGTTCACTTCAATACAACTCTCCTTTAAATTAAAA
The DNA here is from genome assembly GCF_902827115.2 of Pseudochaenichthys georgianus. Taxonomy (NCBI): domain Eukaryota; kingdom Metazoa; phylum Chordata; class Actinopteri; order Perciformes; family Channichthyidae; genus Pseudochaenichthys; species Pseudochaenichthys georgianus. The sequence continues at coordinate 8,446,160 of NC_047519.1, read as the reverse complement.
CTGCATGACAGACCAAGCAAATATAACAGCAATTTTATAAAGGCATTCATACAATTCAGTAGAGAGAAATCTGAAGAGCAGTAGCAATGTACTCTGGTGAGGGTAACCAGTGAGGAAATCTGATAGAGCAAGTGGGATAAGTTTATCATTTGAGAAGTTCCCCCACCCTCAAATAATATAAGCACAATGCAAGTGGACGATCGCTGCATTAAGAATAAATAAAATAATCTCAGTGCTCAAATCAGGTCGGCCACATTCATGGGCATCTCCTCCGGTAGTATTGTAAAACGTCTCGATATCTCGGAGAATCCTCGTGTTTTCCTCTGCGACAAAGTTGATGGCAACTCCTTTCTGTCAAAACGACCACCGCGTCCAATTCTGAAAAAGAAAAAAAGTAAAGACGAGTTGGAATCACAGGAGAGGGTGAGGGGCACGGTATAGATAACATATGTGATGAAACTCACCTATGGATGTAGTTCTCTCAGTTTGTAGGGAGGTCATAATTAATGACCAGGGAAACCTGCTGGACGTCAATGCCACGAGCCTGAGAAAAAGAGGGCATTCCACATTACATTCAAGACTAAAGCAGGACATGGCTAGTACATCGTGCGTGTTAATGTCGCTCATTTATAAGTAACAGCATTCTACAGGCGGAGAATCCATTGTGGAGAACGAGCACTAATCTTCCAAAAGTTTTGACTGCTTGGCCATTTTAGGACTGTTGCAGGTTTGACACCATTTGGGGTTTCTTACATTTCAATTTTCACCATTACATAAGTCTTTACACTCACCAGAAGATCAGTAGTGATCAACACTCTGCTTGAGCCAGACCTGAACGCTCTCATGACATCACGCTCCTTTTGGTCCATATCACCATGCTGCAAAAAATATGTATTCAAGTTAGGAAACTCTGCAGCCTTGCTACTAGGGCTGTACCCGAATATTCGTTGGCCAACTATTCGGGTTTTTAATTTCATTATTCGGATATTCGTTTTTTCCCCCAATTTTTCCCTAAATGTATGCCATCAATAAAGGCGAATTGCCATATTCTTATACTATATCTATACTTTTGAATTGCAGTGTTGAAATATATACAATCTCAGCCTGTGCTCCCGACATCGCGTTCACGAACGCAAACGGCACGCTTCACCTCGTTTCACACACCTGAACACAAAATGCCGAAGACTTCAGCTGTGTGGGACCATTTGAAATTGGACAACGGTAAGAAGAAGGCAGTGTGCCAAATATGCGACAAGAAACTGGCCTACCACGGTGGCACAACAACTCTGAAAAGTCACCGGATGCTGCAAGTACTAGCCTAGCTGTTGTCAAGTTGCCATGATGAAGCTGCTTTATCCGCCGTTTAAACAGTAACGTTACACATGATAAAAACGTGCACTTACTTTGCTTGGAAAATAGTTGCAAGCAACCGAATTGTTTTTTATATTAGTTTTTCAATTTTATCCGAATAGTGAAAATAATAGGAGCAATGTGGGAACATCTGGGGCTAAGGCAATTATTGGCATACAGTTCTTCATTTATTTAAATACTGTTTACTGCATCGGTAACAAGTATTACAGTGTTAGGCCTACTGTTACATCTATGTTATTAAAAGTATTGTTGTTATAACAGAAATATATGTTTTGTATCTTCAGGTTGTAAAACATTAGACGGAATTTGGAAGCAGATTTGGTCCCCAGGCGCTGCACTACGACTGGGTTAAATGCAGAGGACACATTTAGTTTTAATGTATGCGAGTACTGAGACAATAAATAAATATAAATCCTAATAGTATGCTCTTTCTGCGTTTCTGCTTAACAGTGTTGTCAGGTGTCGGAGCGTGTTATGAATCTTTTTTGAAAAAAAACAATTTTAAAGAAAACTCTCCGCACCGAATATTCGCTGCTGATTACTACCGAATATCCAGAGCCTGAAAAATGGTATTCGGGACAGCCCTACTTGCTACCAGTCGATCCAACAAAGATGTAAAGCCCAGCAGGCAGAGAACCCAACGTACCAGAGCAGAGACAGTGAAGTCTCTAGCGTGCATCTTCTCAGCCAGTCCACTTTTCTCCTGGTGTTCAGGAAAATGACCCCCTGGGTGATGGTCAGGTTTTCATACAGATCACACAGGGTGTCCAGCTTCCACTCCTGGAAACAGCAAGGAAAATAGCCACGTTATTTTTGTCAACTGAACAAACCGGTCGTAATGCCCACTATTCTTTATGGAACTGAGCAGCTAATGTGTAGCACAAGATCTTGAGACAAAGGGGACTGGACATTAAGAAAGAGGTCCCCCCAGAGACTCAATTGCGACACTGTGCCTTTATTGTCCTTCCCTGGTGTACCACTGCTTACACGGCCACATGAGCTAAACCCGAAGGCTTGGCTCCTGTAGTTTGAGCAGGGTGCTTTAAGAGAAGGGGCAATTTCATACAGTCAGAACAGTGTAATGTTGATGATAACCCACCTCTTGCTCCACATTTATGTAGAACTGCTTGAGACCCTCGAGGGTAAGTTCTTCTTTCTTCACCAGGATGCAAACTTTTTGGTCACCTCCAACACCTCTGCTGGCAGAGAGCAGGACCACCTGTAGGAGACAACATGTTACCAAAAGATCAAAAAATACTGAGCCGAGTAGAGACAGAGTTGCAGAAGTTAAACATTTAAAATGCAGAACTAAGTGTGGCACTGCACCTTGAGACAGAGGCCACTGAACATTAAGAAAGAGGTTCCACCACATCTCATTTTCAGTACAGTGGCTAACAATCTTCTTCCACGCAATACTCTGCTAGCATTATTGCATGAAACAGATTAAATCTGGATCACACAATTATAGCAGTGTTCTGTTCATGCAGAAGGTATCAATATTTTCAGTATTGTACTTGAAGTCAAAGGATTCTTCAGGCATGAAAACGGGTCAGGGGTGAAAAAGGTGAGAAGGATATTATCCCTCTAGGGGGGTGCGGGGGCATGCTCCCCCGGAAGAACATTTTGAATATTCCATATTTTAAAGCATTAATCTGATGCATTTTGAGATGCATTTTTTTTTTTGCCAACCTGGGGAGAAACTGAACTTCAGCCATGAGTAAAAAATATTATGACCTCCTTACTAAGTATTATCAGGGATGCAAACTCATCAGGTATGGAAAAGGTGACAAGGACCCGAGCCCCCCCCCTCGACCCCACGGAATATCGGCTTTAAAATGAGGAATAACAGAGGATTTTAGCAGTCAAAACAACTAAAGCAGCAGTGTTAATAATAACAGAAATGCTAAAGAGTCACATCTAATAGAAATATATAAAAGCATTTATTTTAATTGTGTAGCAGTCAGTTTATAATTTTGGCAGCACTGTTGAGCATTTTGAAAATCTATTGTCATGCCTCTGTGCAAGGCTTAGTCTTTCTATCTTTATGGCATCTGGTGTAAAGTAACTAAATTCATAAACTCAAGTACTATACTTGGGTACAACTTTGAGATACTTGTACTTTATTTAAGTTATTTCAATGTTTTGCTACTTTGTTCTTCTTCTCCTCTACAGTTCAGAGGTAAATGGTGTACTTTTACTCCACATGTATTTAATACCTTTAGTTACTTCACAGATCTGGATGAATGATGTGAAATCTAATCAAGTGATGAATCAGACTTTAGTTCCACCTGGAGTAAATCCACAAGCTACCCTGCAGTCTACAAAGTCATTCAAACTAGCTGCACCTTCACCAGCTTTGAGAACGCTTTCATGATCAGTCATTATAAAACATATCATATATATTATTCTGAAATGGACCAATCTGCACAACGACTACTTTTACTGTCGCTACTTTCACTATATTTTGATGAGAATACTTTTCTACTTTTACCTGAGGAACATTTTGAATGCAGTACTTTTACTAACAGAGTATTCCTATTCCTACACTCTGGTACTTCTACTTTTACTCAAGTACAAGACCTGAGTACTTCTACTTTTACTCAAGTACAAGATCTGAGTATTTCTGCTTTTACTCAAGTACAATATCTGAGTGCTTCTCCTTTTACTCAAGTACAACATCTGAGTGCTTCTACTTTTACTCAAGTACAAGATCTATACTTAGACCACCTCCGTTTATCGCCTATGAAAAAAAACTATTAGAAAACGAAGGCTAACCCCCGATCCCACCAGAAGCGTCTGCGCTGCGACCTCCTCCTGCGTCATAACCCACCAGGCGCGTTTCAAAACGTTGCGGAAGCGGAGAGTCGTGTGTGCAGCCTCGCAGTTGTTGTTGATTTTGGAATATTTCCTGGACATTTGTACTTCTACAAGTAGTAGGCTATGTAGTTAAATGGTTTATGTTTGTGTCTGTTAAAATCGTGTTTATTGTCGTTATTTCCCATTTTGGTGTGTTGTAGACTACAGACAGTTAATAATAATTGTAATATTCCAGTTATAAACGACATGAATCAAAGATGTGTTGCTGTATTCTAGTGGTAAAAAAAAAATATGCATTCATCATCATAATTATTCTACATATATATAATTTACAATGCCTGTAAACCGGAGGAGAACGCTGACATGTATTCTCCTACTTGAAAGACGGTGGTGGGGGAGGAGAAGGAACCGGTTTTGGGTGCACCCCCTCAACCAGCAAAGCAGACAAGGTGATTTTCATCACTTCCTGTCTGCGCAAAAAATAGGATTCATCCTATATTTTAGAAATTCCTTGCGGCGAGGAGCTTCTGGGACGCTTCGCGCCGCGGCGCAGCGGGTCTGGTGGAATAGCACCCATTGACTAGAGTGGCCGCGATCGCTAAAACCGCCGCAGCGCAGACGCTCCTGGTGGGATTAGGGAGTAACGCTAATATTAGCAGAAAGTGACAATGTATGCTAGCTAGCTAGACGATAATATTGCGACAGAAAAACTTTTCAGTGCACATCACGCTCTGCGCTCCGACAGGGAGCTCTGCTCTGAACACCTGAACGGCCCGTTCTAACAGCTGTTCACCAGCAGTCCAGTCTGTGCCAGAGTGACTCCGGACTGCACAGTTAATATTAACGAACGCACCCGTAGCTAATGTGGCTGCTGAATCTAGACCATCATCACGGAGCAGCAGATCCGACAGGAAGACTCGAGCACACAGCTCGCGCTGCATTATAATATATAAAAAAGAACACCATGCGTGTCATGATGGCACATAACAGCTCGCGGCCGTAGATCACTCTGGGTCCCAGACCAGGGGATCAGTAGTCATGTAAAGACATCTCCATTGCATTGTCAGTCCCGAAAGATGGTACAGCATAATTTCACCCAGTTTTCCACAGCAACATAAAAATATTGAAACCACAATCAATTCAAATAGCAGTCAGATTTTAGACCGATGCAGCCATGGACAGAGACTACACCAATCTGAGGATACTGTGCGTCACAATTTTTAAAGCTTTGAAAACTAAAAAGAAAGTACCTTAGGTATTGAATCAGTGTCCTCAATATGCTGTGTATAGGATCTGAGATACTGTGGCGGTCACGGTGACCTCAGAAACAGCATGTCTGCTGAGCCAGCTCTCTGGTGGGAGCCGGCACCAGAGCCTCCTTCAGCTTAATGTCCAGTTGCTGCAAGATAGAGATGGCAAACGTGGCCGTCTTGCCAGTGCCCGACTGGGCAATGACATCATAGCCTGATGGCAAGGGGACAAATGTTACTAACAGTAAGAAAAACATTTTACAATTCAAAAGAATGACCTATAACAAACATGTTTCAGTATTGAGTGATCAGTAAGGTAAAAATAAATATCCCCATAATTTGGTAAGTCCCGAAAGATGGTAAAGCATCATTTCACTCAACATGAATAGACTATTTGTTTAACAGTTTAATATGTTTTTGTACCTTTGATGCAAGGCATGATTGCCCTTTGTTGAATAGCAGATGGCTTCTCAAAACCATATATTCCCCTGAGAAGAGTCTCCTTCAGGTTCATATCATCAAGTCACCCAGAGCCAGAATGACTTTCTGGATCTACTAAGAGACGACGGAAGCGAAACAAAAAAAGACACAACATCTTGTCAGGATAATGTGGAGATCAGGTGGCACATGACAATGTCAACAGTGTGTGGAAGAACTGTTCATAGTGATCAGTAAAGTTAAAAAGACATCTCCATTGCATTGTCAGTCCCGAAAGATGGTAAAGCATCATTTCACCCAGTTTTCCACAGCAACATAAAAATATTGAAACCACAATCAATTCAAATAGCAGTCAGATTTTAGACCGATGCAGCCATGGACAGAGACTACACCAATCTGAGGAGGATACTGTGAGTGACAATTTTTAAAGCTTTGAAAAGTAAAAAGAAAGTACCTTAGGTATTGAATCAGTGTCCTCAATATGCTGTGTATAGGATCTGAGATACTGTGGAAGTCACTGTGACCTCAGAAACAGCATGTCTGCTGAGCCAGCTCTCTGGTGGGAGCCGGCACCAGAGCCTGAGCCTCCTTCAGCTTAATGTCCAGTTGCTGCAAGATAGAGATGGCAAACGTGGCCGTCTTGCCAGTGCCCGACTGGGCAATTACACCATAGCCTGATGGCAAGGGGACAAATGTTACTAACAGTAAGAAAAGCATTTTACAATTCAAAAGAATGACCTATAACTATCAAGTTTCAGTATTGAGTGATCAGTAAGGTAAAATAAATATCCCCATAATTTGGTAAGTCCCGAAAGATGGTAAAGCATCATTTCACTCAACATGAATAGACCATTTGTTTCACAGTTTAATATGTTTTTGTACCTTTGATGCAAGGCATGATTGCCCTTTGTTGAATAGCAGATGGCTTCTCAAAACCATATATTCCCCTGAGAAGAGTCTCCTTCAGGTTCATATCATCAAAGTTGTCTGTAATCTCATTCCAGTTGCTCTGAAGTAAAGAAACAAAGTTTGTATAAGTCAGGATACAAATGTGTGGCTAAATCTGAAAAAAGACAATGTATGTTGTCATGCACTTACCTCGATGACACCCTCAAGCTCCATTCCACCTGGTCCCCCATGGTCTCTCTCTCTTGAGCTTTATACGGAAAAAGGTAATTCAACATTTAAATTATAAATATGAACAGTGTATTGGGGAGAGAGTACTTAACTGGTTACTACAACGTGCCATCCCTACCACGTGTCATATAAAGTCGCTAGTTGTTGTTTTTTTTAAATTGACTTATGTTAATTGTAAGCTATATTGAAATTAAGAACTACGTCAGGTTTTACAGTAATATACAGGGTTACGCCCAAAGAGTCCGATTACAGAGCGTTGGGCTTGCCTGGGCGCACGTGTGACATCCCACGAGGGCTTAATTAACTGCGTCTCTGAATCTTCCCGCTAACGGACCATCGATACATGAACTGCTCCCCCGCCCACTGTCTTTAAAATAAATTATCGTATGAAATACATAGAGAAAGATGTCGGACAGTTGGGCCTGTGGTGCCGAAGGGGGCTTCTCCTGCCTCATAACAAGGCCGAGCTGTAGCCTGGCCTGACGGGCCCTGTGACTCCAAACCACCGGCCATGACGGAAGAAAGTTTTTAAAAAGAATGCAACTAGGTTTTTATGAATGTCATAATAAGGAATAAGCTATATACAGTAGCCTACAACGTTTTACATGGCTAGTAACGGCAATTTGTATCAGTTAGCTGGACAGCTAATTATTAGCATCGTCCTCAGCGCTTGAGGCCTAACCACATATGTAAAAAGGCCTAACTATCGAGGTAATACATAATTAGGAATATACAGAGTGCACCCCACCATATCACGCTTAAGTACACCTAAGCATCTATTATTGTTCTAAAATGAAGACCGAATAAATGTTGTATACCTGTTGTAATCAGCAGCATCACTAGACATGATCCGTTCCCAACTGCAGCATGCGACTGGAAAGATCGCTGATGGTGATGCAAACTGTATTTATACAGCCGGACTATTTTTCACTGATTAACTTAACATGCTCAGTTTTGTTGACTATGCACTCTCAGTTGACTGACTTAATGTTTGCATAACATACATTGCATTTACCATCTGCTATGTGCACATTTCTCTTCAATAACCGATACAAAATGTTAACATTAATCCAATCTATATTTTTTCAGCGGAAGGATATTGCAGTAACAAGTAGTGCTTGGGCTGCTACAGTGTCTCTGATAGGACAAAAAACCCTGAGTTTGACATTTTCGTGCTCCATTTCTGGAAAAGAGGTTCGTGTGAGGTCGGTGCAAGATGAGCTCATGAAAAAATAGCTTGAATGTAATAGTAGTAAGAAAAGTAACGGAGGCTATGAAACTCCATCATCTCCATCATCATGAAACATATTTTAACAGGCAGGGAGTTTATAGGGGTATTCGCAACAGTGAATGTTTTACATTATGTATTCTTACATGAGATATTATATATTTAACTTAGACACATTTGTATATTAGAAATCAGTGAACCATAGCTGTTCGGCTCAATTTGTTTTCCATTTCTGCAGGTTAATGTTGGAGAGAGGTTTTAAAGGTCCCATGTCATGCTTTTCCGGTTATTACCCGTCCCCTTGTGTGTTATGAAGGTTTTGATGCATGTAAACGGTCTGCAAAGTCATAAACCCTCAAAGTACACCCTGTAGCAAGTAAAACTCTAACACAGAAAAGACCTGTCTATGCTGCCCCAGAACGCCTCATTGGAGATTTCTCTTTTTCCATTGTGTTCTTCCTGGGTACATTGACGTGCCCATACCCAAATGGACCAATCCGTGGAGCTCCTCACACACACCCTGGGTGTTTCTCAATGTCGAAGAAGGCTGCTCCAGACCCACTATTTCAAGCATACTACGTCATCGAGTGCCACCGAAGGACTGTTCCAATGTCCAGCATACTTGGGCTGCATCTCAGGTCGATTAAATGGAGTCCTTGCATCCCTCACTTGCGTCGTTTCCCTGCGTTTAGTCCCTTCCACAAGGGAAGCATGGAGAGATGCAAGGAAACCACGAGAAGCAGGACAATAGAGGTTTCTCAAAACTCTAATTTCCCCTCCTCGACTCGTATCCTCGACTCCTATCCTCGAGACTTAGTCCCGCCCACAGGAGATGCGAGCGGAGGACTGAGGAGGGGAACCGAGGAGAGAGGAGGGGAAATTAGAGTATTGCGAAACCTCTAATGAGTTTTAAGAGCAATGAGACGTCCTTTCCTCCGGAGCGTCATGTGAAGCGATGTCCGTTTGTGATGATGCTGCACAGCTGTTCGTCTGACAGCAGCCAGCTGGTTATGTCTAGAAAGGATCCGTCTTGTGTAAATATGACATCACGTTCTCGTTGTAACTCTCGTTGTAATCGGAGCGGCTCGGAAACACATCTACAGCAGTAACATGCATACACATTAATGCAGCAGCAATATTAATAGAGAAACATCAGATAAAACACTGAAAGGGAACATTTTATTGCACCAGGAGCTATCTTGGGACTTTTACTGCGACAACGTTGACTTTAAAAAATAAACCATAGTGTTGGTGATCTACGAGTATCTGAGGATTTCATCGGAGGATGGTCTGGTAGTTCCTCCATTATCGCTCCTCCATTATCGCTCCTCGATCCTCCATCCACAATGCTTTGCGGACGGACCAATTTCCAAATCTTTGGCGGAAATAGCGCTCCATTTAAGGCGGGGCCTCTCATATGACGCACACCTGTTAGCCTCTTCCACAATTCTTTGTTATCCGAGCCTAGGAAGGATTCTTGCCTCGCTTCTGAAGCAATTGACTTGGAATACATCTGCTACCAAGCAAGCGTCCTCGTCCTAGACATTGAGAAACACCCACACTCTCTCAGCGGCGAAACTGTGACGCACTGGGGGTGGGGGGGATGCTGTTTAGAGTATAGGTGAGGTCCTGATAATTTATTCCGGTAAATTACTCTGACCTCACTAATTGACCTGACCGAAGTTACTGAGTCTATGTAAGTTTACTGCTTGGCTCAGATCCACCAAACGTAAGCAAGATCTCACCTCTATCAACTCCCCGAAGAACCAGGTTCAATTAACTGCTGTTTCTATTCAGACAACTCTTTTTAATCTGTTTAAGCGATCCCGAAGGATTTTGGTATCAGTAAATGGGGTGTGTTCCTACCTAAACATGTGTGTGGCAGGGTGCAGTCTTACCTTTGAAGCAGGAGAGGAGAGCACAGATTTTCCCTTTTATTGTCCCAATCCAAAAGGTGAGATCAGTTTATTTGAAGAAAAAGTAGGTCCAAACCAATACAGAGTCTTTACCTTTTAACACATTATAATCATACAAAACATATCATGCTGGGGTTATATTTGTTATCTAAAACCTTAATTCATATTCATTCAAATCATCAAATCATGTATTCTGGTACGTTCTAACAACGTCTTCCAGGAAAAGTCCAAATCATGTATTCTGGTACGTTCTAACAACGTCTTCCAGCAAAAGTCCAAATCATGTATTCTGGTACGTTCTAACAACGTCTTCCAGCAAAAGTCCAAATCATGTATTCTGGTACGTTCTAACAACGTCTTCCAGCAAAAGTCCAAATCATGTATTCTGGTACGTTCTAACAACGTCTTCCAGCAAAAGTCCAAATCATGTATTCTGGTACGTTCTAACAACGTCTTCCAGCAAAAGTCCAAATCATGTATTCTGGTACGTTCTAACAACGTCTTCCAGCAAAAGTCCAAATCATGTATTCTGGTACGTTCTAACAACGTCTTCCAGCAAAAGTCCAAATCATGTATTCTGGTACGTTCTAGCAACGTCTTCCAGCAAAAGTCCAAATCATGTATTCTGGTACGTTCTAACAACGTCTTCCAGCAAAAGTCCAAATCATGTATTCTGGTACGTTCTAACAACGTCTTCCAGCAAAAGTCCAAATCATGTATTCTGGTACGTTCTAACAACGTCTTCCAGCAAAAGTCCAAATCATGTATTCTGGTACGTTCTAACAACGTCTTCCAGCAAAAGTCCAAATCATGTATTCTGGTACGTTCTAACAACGTCTTCCAGCAAAAGTCCAAATCATGTATTCTGGTACGTTCTAACAACGTCTTCCAGCAAAAGTCCAAATCATGTATTCTGGTACGTTCTAGCAACGTCTTCCAGCAAAAGTCCAAATCATGTATTCTGGTACGTTCTAGCAACGTCTTCCAGCAAAAGTCGAAATCATGTATTCTGGTACGTTCTAGCAACGTCTTCCAGCAACCACTTACCGAGAGCCATCTAACCCAGCTCTGAGGGTCAGAGCTTACCGGGAGAGAGTATACCAGGGGTTTCCCCCTCTCTCTCCTTCAAATCATTCCACTCAGCAAACAAAGAAATTCACTCAGCATTCAAAGATATTCACTCAGCATTTCATCCAAAAAATTCACTCAGCATTTCAACCAAGAAATTCACTCAGCTTTCAATGAAGAAAATCAAGAGATATTTACCAAGTTTGAGAGAACCTTACCGAGAGCTATTAACTCAGCTCTGAAGGACAGAGCTTACCAGGAGAGAGTATACCAGGGGTTTCCCCCTCTCTCCCCCCGAAATCCCAAAAAGCCAGTCTTTTTAAGCTAAAAAAAACCGGATAGAAAACCCCACAAACACCTCCTCTATACCTAACCAACATATTCTATTGGCTCTGGCATAAGACACACCTTCCCAAGTTTGTGTAAAACAAAACATGACTATACATATTCTATGACTATGACATAACCACCTTTTTGAGGCCTCAATGTGTTTCTCCTTAAGTCCGGAGCCCCCCTCCCTGCTGTGAGAGGAGAGGAAAGAACTTGCCTACTCTCTGATAAGAGAGTAGGACATAAATCATTATAAGTCTTACACTCAACTAAACAAACCACTTTGTTTTGTTTATGCTGTAAATATAGAAAAACCTAAAATATGAAGCATTTTCATTGTGGGTTACACAAGAATATAATTGATTATATTTGATTACAACTAACTTTCGTTTTAAGTATTCAACATACTATGAAGCTCTCAACAATGCTAGTGGAGCCCATGGATGTATAATAAGAACTAGATACAGCGTCGGAGGCGGGGTTTCGTTCTTTCCTATGAGAGCTGCAGAGAGCCGAAGTCCCTCCCTTTCCGGTGGACCTCCATGAGAACTTATTTCGGAAAAAGTATGTATTGAAGTCAATGGCGAGAGAAAGATTATCTTTCGATCCCGTTTGAATTGTGCCACGAATTACACATGATGTTTGTCAATTTAAAAGATAATTTTGCAAGTCAAAAGAATAAAACTGTGAAGTAACCCTTTTTTTGCGTGAAACCGCTCAATGAACTACATCTCCCGTCTCTCACCACACACCAAGACGGCCGTCACGTTAGCACATTTCACTTCTTGCTTTCAGAATGAGGCGAAAAGTATTAAACGAGGAGAAAATCTCTACAAGTCTGGGCATGTTGAGAGCTGCAAATGCACAAAAGGGGAGTTAGTCGGTTCCGTAAGAGTCAGCATGCGGGACGGGGATTCTGGGATTTGTAGTCTATCTAGTTGCATATTTTTCATAGTCTTATATTTCAACAGTTTTACGAGTTTTTTAAGATTGACAAACATCATATGTGTAATTCATGGCTCAATTAAAACGAGATCGAAAGATAAGTTGTCTCTCTCCATTGACTTCAATACATACTTTTTCCGAAATAAGGTCCCATGGAGGTGCCCGGAAGGGGCGGGACTTCGCCTTTCTATTGGTGCATGAGGACAAAATGGCCCAACTTTTGAGAGAGCGAAATGTCACAGATTACCCATCATGCTTAGCTGTCAGAGCAGAAGAACCCGTATGTGCACTCACAGAGCATGCACCCCTTAAGCCCCGCCCCCCGAGCTCCCACTCTCGGCTCAGTAGAATGAATGGAGAGAGAAAATAAATCTAGATTCGGCTTTTAGTGCATTTTACGGACCGAATGATTCTAATAAGGGCTATAAAATAGTTCATACTGGGTAATTTATTTAGTTTAAATTAAAATCAGTAGGCGAGGCTGTAATTTCGCCAGCTGTTACTCTCATGAGCGAGGCAGAACATAATAGTTTTAACATGACAAAAAGCTGCTGTGTCGTTTATTGCACCTCAAACATTAAAACAAATCCAGAGTTACGTGTTTCTGTACTTCCTCTAAGAAGAAAGGACAGTAACAGAAGAGCTCTGTGGCTTCAGGCTTGATCGCTGTTCAAATGACAGCGTTGGTTTCCCCAAAAGTGGGCGGGGCTGTAAAGTGAAGTAGATTTTACTAGGCTTGTTTGAGACAAGCAAGACCTGCGCAAACCTGCGCAGTTGCGATCAACGTCTTGCTAGTGCGTTGCATGATGGTTAGTCATTTTGTCCGACTTGCTCTGGAGGCTCGCCCACATGAGACTTTGAAATCTCGCGGGACAAAGACGCCCGCAGCCTTGAGAGCGAGGCGAGGCGAGTTGGCGCAGTTGCTCTCCACGAGCTGCGGAAGCGAAATGCTTGATGGGAAACGGCTCGCTGGTATCTCGAGCTGTGCGCTCATTGGTGGTTTTTACCACGTGCTGCTGATGAAACTCTCCAATTGGCTGGCAAAAGTTTGTTGTTGTTTTGTGTCAGTTTTACGTCGCCACATCCATTCCCATTTTTCATCATTGTTCCACAATGTTTATCATCATGAAATTAATATCTATATATTTTATACTATACTGCTTACCGTTTTCATACTGTATATATATCTTAGCATATTCATACACACTGTTCATACTGCTCACAGGCTGATATCTAGTGTATTCATACCCCACTGTGTATTCATCATTCAATTCATTCTATATGTTATTCTGTAGATTGTGTACATTACTTTCCACTTCACTGCTTGTTGCACCTGGTTAGAAGCTAAACTGCATTTCGTTGTCTCAGTACCTGTAATATGTGCAATAACAATAAAGTTTCTCTTTAAGTTAAACCAAATCATTAAAATAAAAGCTATTGTAATGTAATGATTTGGTTTAACCTTATTTATTGAATACATCATTTAAAATGGCAAGATTAAATCAAATTACATCCATGTTGTACACATCATAAAGCTTAAAGTGGCAGCTAAAGAATTAACACAGCAGCAGGTCTGTTCAATGCATGCTCATTAAGCTTCATGTGTGCGGATCTGAAGGGACTGATCATTTGTAGCCTGTCCACCTATCAGTTTTGCAAACATTAAGAGGGAGGAGCATTTCTAATTATGGAACCCAGTCGTGGTTCATCATCATGTCATTCTCCATACAATACATATGGGATTTCTATTGCATCCACTTCATCTGCAACGAAAAACGCCAACGCAATTTCCGCCATTGCAAACCCAGCCAGTCAAGCCGACTCCGAGTCCGAGCTGTCCGATTTAAGACGAGCTTTTTGACACCTCCCCCGGCTGCGATCGGCTACTCTCGTCTACTTTCGAGGCGAGCCGCAATGTGTCTCAAACAAGCCTACTCTCATCTATTATTCAAAACCATTCTATTTATTCTAACGTATTACATGCCAGTGTTTTATCTTTTTATTTATTTGTTTTTATTTTAAATCGTATAATGTCGGACTTTTTTTGTCGTCTTTGAGGAAAATAAATGGGGCTTAGAGCCTCAGAATACTGAAATCTGTATTTTTTTAAATCTCTTCCTTCTAATTTGTTATTCTTTTCTAAATAACACACTGTTATTTACTCAACAATAACACACAATTATCCTTGTTTTTATTTATTCGTTTAATTCTATAATCTTGGGCTTTTTAGCATGCTTTTTAGCCGTAAATAAAGTCACCAGAAACAGACGGGACATTTCGAGATTTAGGATGGCCGAAGACACTACACTACCCATAATCCCCAGCTATCGTTTGGGACTACAGTCCCGTTGACAAACCCTGTGATGTTGCGCCAAGGTTACGCCGAGCGTCAAGCTCTTTGAAATGGAACGAAACCACGGCAGACTATTCAAAACTGGACTCGAACGCCCCACCAGAACTACACATGCTGGCTATTGTGTTTCGGAACATGTTCTCTATGGCACGTCTCTACTGGGAATTGTAGTTTTAAAAGACGTTTTTCCCAAATTTAGAAGTTGACAGTATTAAACTGTGTACAGCCCTGGAGGTTTAGGCGATAGGAATCACATTGGTGTTTACACATTTAAAACATGTAATTACTAAATGGGTGAAAATCACTTGTATCCATAATGGGCAGCATTAATATATACCCCCACGACAGCTCATTGTTTTTTTTTTTCAATATGTTTATTGATTTTCAGTTTACAAAAAATCACATAGGACGAAGACATAGAGCCAAAAGCAATACATATATACACAGGACAACTACTTTACATTAAAGAAAAGTAGCAACACTAAATTAAATTGGTACATACTACAAGGGCACTCTAATACATCTGCAATCATCGAGTTTTCCAGCAATAGGACCGTATTTCTACAGAGGATATCACAGTCATTTACATTTTACCATATTGTAGCACATTATAGAATTATCGCATTATCCTGCCCCAGTTTCGTTCAGAAATTGAGATAGGTCGTTGTTCTTGGTATACTCTATAAAACATCCCCAGACCTTCTGGAACAGTTCTTGTTGTTGTCTTTAAGAATGTAAGTGATTTTTTCTAAAGGCAGACATAAAGAAAGTTCCCTAAACCACTGTGCAATACTAGGTTTGCCCAACTTTTTCCATGTTAAGGCAATCACTCTTTTTGCTTGGAGTAAACATATATCTATAAAAACTTGTTTATAACGTTGTATGTTATGTCCATCCGGATATAGGCCAAGTAGGAACATTTTTGGTTCCAGCTTTAAGCTGATTGCTAAAATATTCTGTACTGTTACCCTAACCTCTTCCCAGAATTCCTTTATTCTTGGACATAACCATAGACAATGAAACAGTGTGCCTTTTCCTTCCCCACATCTGGTGCACGTGTCTGGGATATTAGCGTTAAATTTATTCAATTTTTCTGGTGTAATGTACACTCTCATTAGCCACTTGTATTGCAGAAGCTTTAGACGCGTATTACCCGTCTGTGTTTGGGCCACCTTACAAGCTGTGCTCCACTGTTCCAATGTTAGATTTTCCTGTAAGTCATTTTTCCAAGCATTGAGTCTAGAGTTCGAGGATTCTGAGGAGAACGCCAGCAGGAGATCATAGAATTCAGATATGATGCCCTTCCCAAAGGGGTTTTTAATTAAAACTTTCTCCAATATGGACAGAGGAGGGGCCAGCATGAGTCGGTCCTGGTTCGCTCCTACAAAGCTCCTGAGTTGCAAGTATTTAAAAAAATGTTTACGAGGAATTTCGTGTTTACTGACAAGTTCCTCAAATGATAAAAACTTCTCATTATCACTTCCAAACATGTCTTTTAACTGTCCCACCCCCTTTTCCGCCCATAGTCTAAAACCTCCATCGGCATTCCCTGGCACAAAAAGAGTATTTCCCCATATCGGGCTGAACCCGGAGAGAGAAGAAGGTTCGTTCATATATTTTTTAACCTCCTGCCAAACATCAATCATATTTTTAACTATAGGGTTAGTTGTAGTTTTTTTAAGGTTTTTAGGGTTGTCAGAGTATAAATAAGTAGGAAGTGGGAGCTTTAAGGAGCAAGACTCAACATCCCTCCATGCCGGAGGCCTCTCCTCTGTGTAGTAAAACATCAATGTCCTCAGCTGAGCTGCCCAGTAGTACCACAACATGTTAGGGAACTGTAATCCTCCTCTATCATAAGGCAAGTACAAAAGAGATAAACGGAGCCTGGGGCGTCTGTTATTCCATATAAAATTACTAAACATTTTCTTCATTCTAGGAAAAAAATCTGGTGGGGGTGACAGGGGGATGTTTTGAAATAAATATAAAAGCTTGGGGAGAACATTCATCTTGAGTATATTAATTCTACCCATTAGAGAGATCGGAAGGTTTGACCATCTATCAACTGATTTGGAAATAGACTCTATAATCGGATTATAGTTAGAGTTCACAATATCTTCCAATTTGGGGACAATCTGAATACCCAAGTAAGTGAAAGTATTTACTGTTCTAAAATGACCAGCATGTTTGGGTGGGTTAGACCTTTCCTCCGAGTTAAGGAGCATGATGGAGGATTTTGAATTATTTACTTTGTAACCCGATATTTGGCTGAACCCTTTAATCAGATCCATAAGAGCCGGTATAGAGTTCTCCAGATTTCTAAGGAAGAGAATCACGTCATCAGCGTAAAGAGCTATTCGATGGTCAAACCCTCTCACATGTATGCCTGAAATCATTGTGTGCTCTCTCACAGCAATAGCAAATGGTTCAATTGCGATTAAGAAAAGAAGGGGGGATAGAGGACAACCTTGTCTACAGCCCCTACCGATCCTTATCGGCTTTGATATGATATTATTTGTAATTATTTCTGCATACGGGTCGTTGTATAAAAGTTTTATCCAATTACAAAACTTCTCCCCAAAGCCAAAGCGGACAAGAAGTTCAAACAAATAGGACCATTCCACCCTGTCAAAAGCTTTCTCAGCGTCTAATGCCAAGAGAGCTGTATCCGGCGCCCCCCTTTGGTCATGTAGAATGTTCAAAACCCGTCTCACATTGTGAAATCCCTGACGGCCAACCATGAACCCATTTTGATCCTCTTTTATAATTTCCGGCAGCAGGCCTTCCAGTCTTCTTGCCAAGATCTTACAAAGTATCTTTAAGTCTGAGTTTAGGAGGCTTATAGGGCGCATATTTTCGCACTTGTCATTTGATTTCCCAGGTTTTGGCAGAAGTGTGATCAGCGCCCCTCTCAGGGTGGGAGGAAGTATTCCATTTTGAATAGATTCAATAAACATTTCCAAAAGGGGTGCCTTTAATTTCGCTTCAAATTGTTTATAGATATCGATGGGCAGGCCATCCGGTCCTGCTGCTTTCCCCGATTTCATGCTCTTCACTGCCTCGGAAATCTCCTCCAAAGACACTACATTCTCTAATTTCAAACTTTCCTCATCCGATAATTTGGGAATCGTGAGGCTATCTAAGAATGGACTCTGGAGCATTGTCCCCTCGTCTATTTCAGAGCTGTATAATCTTTCATAATAATCCCTGAAAGCCCCATTTATTGCCACAGGGTCTGCAACGGTCTCCCCCTTGTCATTATTCAGCACAGTGATAGTCCTTTCAATTTGAAGTTGTTTTATACGCCATGCCAGGATTTTACCTGACTTTTCCCCTTGATCGAAGATGGATTGTTTAAGCTTCAGTAAGTTAGCTGCTGCTTCAGAGGCTGACATTTCATTATATTGTGCTCTTAATAGTAACAGTTCTTGGTGTAATTTAGGACAGGGATTTCTAAAATAGGTGTTTTCCATGGCTTTAATTTTGGACTCTAATAATAGTATTTTTTGTTTGGCTTTTTTAGATTTGGAGCTCGTAAAGTTAATAATCTGACCCCTAATATAAGCCTTAAACGCTTCCCACCTAGTACTTGCAGAAGTTTCAGAGGTGTTAAGCGTAAAGTATAGATCAATTTGTTTTCCTAGAAATGCTATTAGGTCTGAGTCCTGTAACCATTTGTGCTGGAATTTCCATTTGGGGGGATCCCTCAACAGCCCTGGGTCTACATACACAATACTATTCGGGGCATGATCCGAAATCAGAATGCTGTCATACATACAATCTTTAACTTTGCATACCAAACTTGCAGAAACTAAAAGTAATCAATTCGGGAATATGTTTTATGCGTATTAGAAAAACAGGAATACATTGACAATCCAGGGTATCTGTCCCTCCATATGTCCCTCAAATGTAGCTCTTTAATGGACTGGTGAATAATTTTCCTACTTTTGTTATGAGTCTTGTCTATATGTGAAGCTCTATCCTTAACAGGGTCTAGAGTACAGTTAAAGTCTCCAGCTATAATGTATTGACCTTCGAGAGATGCCAAGATAAAGAACAAGTCATTGAAAAAATTTGTGTCGTCCTTATTTGGTGCATAAATATTAACCAGATTAAGACGTTCTGTATACAGAGTACCCCGAATTATCAAATACCTTCCCATTTTATCTGCGATTACCTTTGTGACATTTAATGGAATGGACCTATGTATAAGAGTCATGACCCCTCTCGCCTGGGTAGTAAAAGGAGCTGAAAATACCTCGCCCCGCCATCTCCTCCTTATTCTGATGTCTTCATTCAAGACCAGGTGCGTTTCTTGGAGAAAAATTATTTTGGATTGTAAATCCGTTAACCTTCCCATGACCTGCTTCACCTTTTTAATCTTTTGCATCCCTCAACAATTCCAGGATGTAAATTTAATTTCTAGTCCGCTGGTCATAACTATCCACTCCAAATGGACTTTTCATGTAGCAACATATTAGAGTACCCCTAAACAACAGTAACACAAATAATAACAACATATACAACATGGATGCTTCTAAGTGCATCAGCCCCAAAACACATACCCCAAAGCCCATAACCCAGGCTTCTTCCCCCCTCCTTACTGTACACTCCAGTATAGCTTGATACCACTCCACACTTGGTGAGGAGTAGTCTAACAACGCCATCCACCCTAACGTGTAATCTTTCCCTCCTGTATTTCAGGTATAACCAAACTCTTTTCCTTTTCTTTTTTTTCTTTATTCAAAACATTGCACAATTGAGCAGAGATGTCAAGGCACATCTAAGATTGTCCAAAAAACTAAATTATAAGTGTTCATGTTTATGCCTTAGAACAAAGAGTAACGAGGGATGTAAACGCCACTCTGAATCACAGGACACCAAGTTGTCACAAGTATATGCTAACGGCTACCTGCATTGAGGTGAGGCAAAAACAAAGAGATATCACAGAGTAGCTTAGCCTTTAGCTATCTGTAGCGTTAGCCCCCAGTCTGGGAGCTCCGCTGGTGTCCTTTCCCACGTGAACTATAGCATATCAATAAATCCGTATTACATGTATATCAAGGCACAAGTTAGTAAAAAAATAATATAGAAATATTCAGTATTTTAGCGATTACCTTGCTCAACTCAAATCAGAACGTAGCAGCTAAGAGAGGGTGGCCATTTTTAAATGCCCCGTTCCTTGTAGCTCGTGCTAACAGGAGCTATGCTGGCAAGCTAGCCATTTCTTTGGCCTCATAGCCCTGTTTGACCCGGTATCTCCTCCTCGGTTCGCCTGATAAAGGCCTCTACGTCCGCTGGAGTCTCGAAAGTTTGAGTTTTATCTTTATATGTCACCAGCAATTTGGCAGGAAGAAGCATGCCGTATCGAATCCCCATGGTGCGAAGTTTCTGCCTCACGGCGTCGAATTCCTTCTGTTTCTTATGTATCCCAGCCGCCAGGTCTGGGTAGAACCGGACCGGCCTGTCTTTGTAGAATAGTTGTTTTTTAGCTCTAACCGCTTTCAGCACCGTCATCTTGTCTCTGTCATTCAGGAATTTCACGATCAATGTCCTCGGAGGGGCATTTGGATCGCTTCTCTGACCAATTCTGTGTGCGCGTACCAGGGTTAGCTTCGAGTTTAGCGAGGGGATATCAAGGGCCTCCGGGATCCACTTTTCCAGGAATAAGCAGGCGTCGTCGCCTTCCGCTTTTTCCGGCATATTTACCAGCCTTAGGTTAGAACTTCTGGACCTTGCTTCCAAGTCGATAACTTTGTCCTCCATGACTTTGTTTTTACTCTCGAGACTCTGTACCTTAGCCTGTAGGTGAATGATGGTGTCCTCTGTGCCAGAAATGCGCAGCTCCGCATTGTCAACACGTTCCATACATTCTCCAACCTCCTTCCTCATTCCAGCAATTGCAGCCAATACTCCATCCTGTCTGATGGAGAAGTCTGTTTTTAGGTCTTTGATAGCCTCGAGAATTGGCAAGTTTCTAGTTATTTCATCTTCGGCGTTCC
Source organism: Pseudochaenichthys georgianus (assembly GCF_902827115.2). NCBI lineage: Eukaryota > Metazoa > Chordata > Actinopteri > Perciformes > Channichthyidae > Pseudochaenichthys > Pseudochaenichthys georgianus. Next base: position 8,425,308 of record NC_047519.1, on the reverse strand, counting down.
CAGCATTCCCATCTGCCATTGTGATAGCATTAACTGTAGGTTCTTCACCCTGTATGGGCGGGCCAAAATCTATTTTAGATTGGGCTTTTCCTTTTCCGCGACCTCTAACGGATTTTTTTGGGGGCATCAGGGTCTTCTTTAGCTACTATATTGTTCAGTTTGTTGGTTTTATATCAGGATTAGTGAGATTGTGCGGAGGAGAAAGAAACACGTCTGTCTAGCGCGCCGCCATCTTGGAAGCCTTTAATACCACGACAGCTCATTGTTACTTTGTAATTCTACTCCACTACAATTCAGAGGTTAACCTGGTATTTTTACTTCACTACATTTAGTTTAGTTACTTTGCAGATTCTGATTAATGATGTGGAATATAAACAACCCTTAAAGCAGACTTTAGTTACACCTGAGTAAAATTCAGGGAAGGTGATTGTCAAGTGCCAACAATCAGGAGAGATATTTGATAGTTGGTGCTTGAGAAGACTAAACATTTATCTGCAGATCTTTTTAAAGTATATTCATTACTCGTTATTCTCTACTAATAGTTAATTAAAAACTGTATAATGGCTATTTTGCACATCCCTTTTAAGATTTCAAGATTTTCTAAGGTATATTGATCTTATACACAACTTGGGTCGCAGGTTCCTCAACAGCGCATTACAAGACATCTATCAATATGTATGTACTGTATACCTCCACCATTAAACTGTCATATTCTGCACATTTCTTATACTATCTACTACATACATAAGAGTATAATTAATGTGTATAATATCAGTTAAAATAAGTGCTTCAACATAGTTAACATTGCAGGAAAGCAATATTTGAGACGTTAAGTACTTTGTCAGGCTTAATATTCATCTGTAGATAGATACCCCCAAAGATTTTTTCTTCTTTAAAAGAAGACCTTAACCTAAAGTATTATTTAATGTGTTAATAAAGACCTCATGAAAGACGACACAGGAAGTGAGGATACCCGGCCCGGAGGAAGCCCGGGGTCCCCTTCTGGAGCCAGGCCCAGAAGGAGGACTCGTCGGCGAGCGTCTGGTGGCCGGGCTTGCCACGGAGCCCGGCCGGGCCCAGCCCGAAAAGGCAACGTGGGCAACACCTCCGCTTCTCCGTCCCGCGGGCCCACCACCTACGGGAAACATCGATGGGGTCGGGTGCGCTGCCAGAAGGGTGGCAGTGAAAGCGGAGGGTCTCGACGGACCAGACCCGGGCGGCAGAAGCTGGCTTTGGGGACGTGGAACGTCACCTCTCTGGGGGGGAAGGAGCCGGAGCTTGTGCGGGAGGTGGAGCGGTACCAGTTGGATCTGGTTGGGCTCACCTCTACGCACAGCGTCGGCTCTGGAACCTTACTTCTGGATAGGGGTTGGACTCTATTCTTCTCCGGAGTTGCTCAAGGTGTGAGGCGCCGGGCGGGTGTGGGGATACTCACCCCGGTTAGGTGCTTCGTTGTTGGAGTTTACCCCAGTGGACGAGAGGTTCGCCTCCCTACGCCTGCGGGTTATGGGGGGGAAAACTCTGACTGTTGTGTGTGCTTATGCACCCAACAGCAGTTCAGAGTATTCGGCCTTCTTGGAGACCCTGGAAAGAGTCCTGTATGGGGCTCCTTAAGGGGACTCCTTAGTCTTGCTGGGAGACTTCAACGCACATGTGGGCAATGATGGAGACACTTGGAGGGGCGTGATTGGGAGGAACGGCCCCCCTGATCTGAACCGGAGTGGTGGTTTGTTACTGGACTTCTGTGCTAGTCATGGATTGGCCATAACAAACACCATGTTCGAACATAAGGATGCTCATAAGTGTACGTGGTACCAGAGCACCCTAGGCAGAAGGTCCATGATCGATTTCGTTATCGTATCATCGGACCTGAGGCCGTATGTTTTGGACACTCGGGTAAAGAGAGGGGCGGAGTTGTCAACTGATCACCATCTGGTGGTGAGTTGGGTCGAGTGGCGGGGGAAGCCTCTGGATAGACCTGGTAAGCCCAAACGTGTAGTTCGGGTGAACTGGGAACGTTTGGAGGAGGCCCAAGTTCAGGAGGCCTTCAACTCACACCTCCGGCGGAGCTTTTCGGGCATTCCTGTGGAGGTTGGGGACATTGAACCAGAGTGGTCGGTGTTCAAAGCCTCTATTGCCGAAGCCGCGGTGGGGAGCTGTGGTCTCAAGGTCCTAGGTGCCTCAAGGGGCGGTAACCCTCGAACCTCCTGGTGGACACCGGTGGTCAGGGAAGCCGTCCGACTGAAGAAGGAGGCCTTCAGGGATTTGTTATCCCGGGGGACTCCCGAGGCAGTTGCAAGGTACCGACAGGCCCGAAGGGCAGCAGCCTCATCCGTGGCCGAGGCAAAGCAGCGGGTGTGGGAGAAGTTTGGAGAAGACATGGAGAAGGACTTTCGGGCGGCACCAAAGTTGTTCTGGAAAACTGTCCGACACCTCAGGAGGGGGAAGCAGGGAACCATCCAAGCTGTGTACAGTAAGGATGGGACGTTGTTGACCTCAACTGATGGAGTGTTGGGGCGTTGGAAGGAACACTTTGAGGAACTCCTGAACCCGACAACTCCGCCCTCTATGTTAGAGGCAGAGTTGGAGTATGACGGGGGATCAACACCAATCTCCCGGGGGGAGGTCACTGAGGTTGTCAAACAACTCCACAGTGGCAAAGCCCCGGGGGTGGATGAGATCCGCCCGGAAATGCTGAAGGCTCTGGGTGTTGAGGGACTGTCATGGTTGACACGTCTCATCAACGTTGCGTGGAAGTCGGAAACAGTACCGAAGGAGTGGCAGACCGGGGTGGTGGTCCCCCTTTTCAAAAAGGGGGATCAGAGGGTGTGTGCCAATTACAGAGGCATCACACTACTCAGCCTCCCCGGGAAAGTTTATTCCAAGGTACTTGAAAGGAGGGTCAGGCCGATTGTCGAACCTCAGATTGAGGAGGAACAATGCGGATTCCGTCCTGGTCGTGGAACGACGGATCAGCTTTTTACTCTCGCAAGGATCCTGGAGGGGGCCTGGGAGTACGCTTATCCGGTCTACATGTGTTTTGTAGACTTGGAGAAGGCGTATGACCGGGTTCCCAGGGAGTTACTGTGGGAGGTGCTGCGGGAGTATGGGGTGAGGGGGTCTCTACTCAGGGCCATCCAATCTCTGTACTCCCAAAGCGAGAGCTGTGTCCGGGTCCTCGGCAGTAAGTCGGACCCATTTCCGGTGAGGGTTGGCCTCCGCCAGGGCTGCGCTTTGTCACCAATCCTGTTTGTAATATACATGGATCGGATTTCGAGGCGTAGTCGTGGGGGGGGGGGGGGTCTGCAGTTCGGTGGACTAAGGATTGCACCACTGCTTTTTGCAGATGATGTGGTTCTGATGGCTTCATCGGTCTGCGACCTTCAGCACTCACTGGATCGGTTCGCAACCGAGTGTGAAGCGGCTGGGATGAGGATCAGCACCTCCAAATCTGAGGCCATGGTTCTCAGCAGGAAACCGATGGACTGTCCACTCCAAGTAGGGAATGAGTCCTTACCCCAAGTGAAGGAGTTCAAGTATCTCGGGGGCTTGTTCTCGAGTGAGGGAACAATGGAGCGTGAGATGGGCCGGAGAATCGGAGCAGCGGGAGCGGTATTGCAGTCGCTTTACCGCACCGTTGTGACGAAAAGGGAGCTGAGCCAGAAGGCAAAGCTCTCTGTCTACCGGGCCATTTTCGTTCCTACCCTCACCTATGGTCATGAAGGATGGGTCATGACCGAAAGAACGAGATTGCGGATACAAGCGGCCGAGATGGGTTTCCTCCGCCGGGTGGCTGGTGTCTCCCTTAGAGATAAGGTGAGAAGTTCGATCATCAGGGAGGGACTCGGAGTTGAGCCGCTCCTCCTTCGCGTCGAAAGAAGCCAGTTGAGGTGGTTCGGGCACCTAGTTAGGATGCCACCTGGGCGCCTCCCTAGGGAGGTGTTCCAGGCACGTCCAGCTGGGAAGAGACCAAGGGGTAGACCTAGGACCAGGTGGAGGGATTATATCTCTTCGCTGGCCTGGGAGCGCCTTGGGATCCCCCAGTCAGAGCTGGTTGATGTCGCCAGGGAAAAGAAAGTTTGGGGCTCTCTGCTGGAACTGCTACCCCCGCGACCCGACCACGGATAAGCGGGAGAAGATGGATGGATGGATGGATGTTAATAAAGGTTAATTTGTTTTTCTGTTTTGCACATCCTCCTATTAATATCTGTGTACATCCAGCATTAAACTGTTTTATTGTAGAGATCACCTAGTATCTTCTTGACTTTTTATATTCTATATTTCTATCATTGACCTTCTACTTTCCCCCTATGAAAGTATGTACTCTTAATATTGTTTTAATCAAATAACATTATTCAACACAAATAATTCAATAACATGCTTTAACCACTAGGCGGTGCACACAAGGTACACACAGCATACTAATAATAACTTTGTATTATTAGTGTAGACACTTATGTATGTATAACATCTGAAGATGTGTACTTATATTCATGTTTTTACATAATTTTACTGGATATTGCTATACTATTTCTCTTGTTTTACTTCTACACATTAATATCTGATCTGTAAAACATCACAGACAGAAAGGCATAGGCTATCCGTTATTTAATGGTAAGCTATTTAAATTGTGATTCCATAGATGTGTCTCCCATCACCCAAATCCCCTGACTATTCTCTCAACTCAGTATTTACATTCTGATATTCAAAGAAAATCAGTAATATCTTTAAAAACTACAAGTCCTTTTCTATCAGCTGTGCACCGTTATGGTGTAAATATAACCTATATACCAATTGGATCAAATAGTCAGCCGAATTACTATTGATACTGCAAGGAGACGTATTTTGTGAAAATAAATTGAAGATGTTGTTTAATTGTTGATATATTTATGATCCACGTCAAGTATTCAGTTTTGGCAGCAGTTCTCCTGTTTGTCCAGAAGTCTTCTCATCAGGGCTCTATAAATAAAGAACTACGGCAGATGTGTAATATTTAATGCAGCCGAACCGTGTATTACAATGCCGTTATGTGATGACTTCCAAAGAGAAAAGCAAGCACACTCTGAATTAGGTATTATTTTATTTTTCGTTGTCGGATATCATATCTTATTAACACCATATCCCAGCGTGCATTGCGGCTAAAACATCCAATCAACAAGCTTCAAGCTGAGTATCTTGGGTAATCAGTTTGGTGGGTTTATGTGTGTGTATCGCTCGAAATGTCCCGTCTGTTTCCGGTGACTTTATTTACGGCTAAAAAGCCCAAGATTATAGAATTAAATGAATAAATAAAAACAAGGATAATTGTGTGTTATTGTTGAGTAAATAACAGTGTGTTATTTAGAAAAGAATAACAAATTAGAAGGAAAAGATTTAAAAAAAATACAGATTTCAGTATTTTGAGGCTCTGAGCCCCATTTCTTTTCCTCACAGACGGAAAAAAAGTCCGACATTATACGATTTAAAATAAAAACAAATAAATAAAAAGATAAAACACTGGCATGTAATTTACGTTAGAATAAATAGAATGGTTTTAAATAATAGATGAGAGTAAAATCTACGTCACTTTACAGCCCCGCCCACTTTTGGGGAAAGCAACGCTGTCATTTGAACAGCGATCAAGCCTGAAGCCACAGAGATCTTCTGTTACTGTCCTTTCTTCTTAGAGGAAGTACAGAAACACGTAACTCTGGATTTGTTTTAATGTTTGAGGTGCAATAAACGACACAGCAGCTTTTTGTCATGTTAAAACTATTATTTTCTGCCTCGCTCATGAGAGTAACAGCTGGCGAAATTACAGCCTCGCCTACTGATTTTAATTTAACCATATATCGAGCCCGATTCTCGATTTCAAATGTGTGCTCTAAAATCATATTTATAAATAACTATTATCATTATTATAAGCAAGACAATAAATGGCAAAGATATGTAGAAAATAAACGTATTTAAGATACGTTCATAACAAACGTAACGTGGGAGAAAATACGTTTCTAGCTAAACGTAATTGAGAATGCAGTTTAGTTCTATGGGAACGTAATTTTTAGGAGACAGGGTTGTCACAACATGTAATACTAACCAATTGAAAATAGTTACATTTACATTGGAAACCTCTTGTAGATATCACTGTTAAGAGTAGTTATCTGCCAATAGGACAGAATCATTCCTATACAAACGCAGTTTGAGTAATTCACTTAATATATTCACTTAACACTTTAATATAGTCATTTTCACTTAATACTCTAATATAGTCATCTTTCTGCAATCAAAACTAAGGAAAGCTGTACAATTTGACATGATAATGAGGAAAAAAGGCCTCCGACAATGCAGATAATTTTTTTATCATATCAGTTTTAAGATGGGGGTCAAGGCTTAATATTTGAGAGCATAGTGTCCCTTGCCCCCTGTCAGGAGCCCCACTGGATTAGCTTTGATCTCAAATATTTGTATAAAAAGCTTGTTAGCTGGCTGTCCATCTCATAATGTGCACATAGAAACTAGCTGTCAATAGGAAATATCAATCAGAAGAATTATAATTTCATACAAAAATCTGTCACAAAAAGAGGTTGCACATTTAAATTCAGGTGTTGTTATGGCAACGTCAGTGGTCAAACAGCCACATTTACTGCTGCAAATACGTTAAAACATGCTGTGGACACACGTACAACAGTGGCAACTGCTGTGGCGGCCGGCCGCCCCCCTCTTCCCACATGTTTAATTGTCATTAAAATAAATATATAAATAAAAAAATATATTTACATTTTTTTTTTTTTTTAAATGAACAAGGTAAATATTATATAGTTGGTATCAGTAAAATGTATAATCTACAATAAAATCTCGTTTGAAATTGTTTTACGATGTCTAAAGTTACTGATAAGTCACATGTTTCCTGCCTGGCCGCAGCGTGTATCATTACCCTTTTTCGTTCGGGCGGTAGAAAGGAGCCCTCAGCCAGAGCAGCAGCAGCCAACAAGCTGACTGTTGCTATCTGTAAACTCAGGGCCGGCCCTGACCAATTTGCCGCCCTAGGCAAGATTTTAGCTGGCGCCCCCAGCTAAAATTTCTGTTATGTTGTGTAACTGTTTAATGGTGTTATCTTTATTGCTACCCCCTTCCCCGTCAAAGTATAGTGTTGGTCCACAGCGCAAACGTATTAGTTTAACAAAGTCCGCATCTAAAATGGTGCAGAAACGTTATTTTCCCCCTGTGCAATTCCAGTCTCACATCTCACAGCACATCGTCATTAACAAATACCGGAAACAGACCGAAAACACTTTATTCCGAGTGTACTTATTTTTCTCTTTGAAAGTCATCGCATAACATCATTGTAATACACGGTTCGGCTGCATTAAATATTACATATCTGCCGTAGTTCTGTATTTATAGAGCCCTGATGAGAAGACTAGACAAACATGAGGAACTGCCGCCAACACTGGAAACGTGACGTGGATCATAAATATATCAACAATTAAACAACATCTTACATTTCTTTTCACACAATACGTCTCCTTGCAGTATCAACACTAATTCGGCTCACTTTTATATTTGATCCAATTGGTAGATAGGCTGTATTTACACCATAAAGGTGCACAGCTGATATAAAGGGACACCTAGTGGTTAAAGCATGTTATTGAATTTCATTATTTTTATTATTAGATATTAATAGAATCCCTATAAAGTATGTTCATTACTCGTTATTCTCTACTAATAGTTAAGTAAAGACTGTATATAATGACTATTTTGCACATCCCTTTCAAGATTTCAAGATTTTCTAAGGTTTATTGACATATCATATAGGCCTACACAACTATGGTGTAGTTATGCAATGAATGAAAAACTTGGGTCGCAGGTTCCTCAGTGCATTACAAGACATCTATCAATATTTGTGCATACCTCCAGCAATGTTAACTATGTTGAAGAACTTATTTTAACTGATATTATACATATGTATTATACTCTTATAAGATCTATGTAGATAGTATAAGAAATGTGCAGAATATGACAATTTAATGGTGGAGGTACACATATTGAAAGATGTCTTGTGATGCACTGTTGAGGAACCTGTGACCAAAGTTTTTCATCTCCGACCTTGTCAGGTATTGAACAATCAATAAATAAAGAACACAGAATTATTAAATATAAAACACAGAATTTGTGTGATTATACTAAATGATTTACAAATAAACACCACTGCATATTTACAACTATACACATGCTGATGTACGCAAATGTTTCCAACTTGGGATCAATAAAGTATATCTTATCTTAAGATGATCGATGGCTACTGCCATATTTGCACAATGTGCCTCTGAACCTTGACAAGTGCATGTTTCAGGCTCATCATTGAACAACAGGAGGGGTCACAGACATAAGACCAGCTGTTACATAAAGCTCTTCTGACCTTAGCTGGCATGTGGGTATATATTAATGCTGCCCATTATGGGCACAAGCAATTTTCACCCATTTATTAATTATATGTTTTAAATGTGAGTGTTTCCTATCCCCTAAACCTCCAGGGATGTACACAGTTTAATACTGGCAACTTCTTATTATGGGAAATATGAAAACGTCTTTTAAAACTACAACTCCCAGTAGAGACGTGCTATAGATAGAGAACATGTTGCGAAACACACAATAGCCAGCATGTGTAGTTCTGGGGACGGGGTGGGGGAGGGGGGGACGCGGTGGACCCGTTCTAATCCAGTTTTGGACAGTCTGCCGTGGTTCCATCCCATTTCAAGTGCTGTTCGAGGCTCTGCACACTCTCCAATCACAGAGCTTGAGGACTATCAAGAGGTTTGTCAAGCGAAGCGGAGAGAATACTTACTTCCGGGTGTAATATTCTGTAAAGCAAATGAGCTGCTCCGACCCTCGGTCCTGACGGACTCCAACTTGTGTTTATTAATCAAACAAATAAATAAACACAAGGATAATTATGTGTTATTGTTGAGTAAATGGAGAATTGCACAGGGGAAAATAACGTATCTATTGTGGTGATTGACATTATTCACCCACGGATCTATGGGTTAGGGTATTGTTCTGCACGGACATTTTAGTGAGCCGGACTTCCTGTCTCCGGCGGTCTTCGCTTCCGGGGCATGAAGTTGTTTACATGTGTTTTGAGATGCTAAATAAAAGTCTAGCTTGTACCTTTGATACCCCGCCTCCTACTCCCATCTCTCGGCACCACACTATGCCACAATTTTAGATGCGGATTTTTAAACTAATACGTTTGCACTGTGGACCAACACTATATATTTACGGGGAAGGGGGTAGCAATAAAGATAACACCATTTTACCCAACATAACAGAAATAATATCGATAGCAGCGTCCCTAGCAACCACCTTGGTAACAATGAAAACGTTGTATAGACACAATTTCTTGAAGTAATCTTCGTAATAACTAGCAAACTAAAGATCATGTACATCCACTGTACACATAGTCTGAAATAACAACTCATATTTCTCGCATCAAATGACATCAAAGGGCATTTTAATCGCCAAACTAACCTTAAAATAGGCATTTTACACCGAGAATAAAACGAATGTCGGCCATGTTTTTTTTTTCTGCAGGGAGAAATGTGAAGATCACGTGACATAGACGATAGCCATTGGAATGAATGGTGAAAAAAAAACGTAGGCATTTTACAATTTCGGAGGCGTTATCGTAGAAATACTACGTCCTACGTTGTGGACCAACGTAATTATTACACGTTTTTTTTAGGGCTGTCAGTCGATTAAAATATTTAATCGCGATTAATCGCATGATTGTCCATAGTTAATCGCGATTAATCGCAAATTAATCGCACATTTTTTATCTGTTCTAAATGTACCTTAGAGGAATATTTTTATTATTTGTTATTAACGCGTTAACTTGACAGCCCTAGTTTTTTTATGAGACTGGGTTGGTTTTACAGGAAAAGAGTGAGCAGAGGGTGGAGTTGTCGATTCTTGTTCAGTTTTCATCTTCCTCACCCTCTCAGACTTTGAGTTGCACGTGCTGCTAAAGAGACGCGCTACCATGGAAACCAAACAATGGTGTAGCTGTATTAAAGTCAGAGTGGAAACAGTAATTTCCGAGTAAATCTGATTTGGGAGAGGGCAATGAAATCGGGAATCTCCCGCGAAAATCAGGAGAGTTGGCAAGTATGTATGACACACACACACACACACACACACACACACACACACACACACACACACACACACACCACACACACACACACACACACACACACACACACACACACACACACACACACACACACACACACACACACCACACACACACACACACACACACACACACACACACACACAATGTTATTTAGTCTCCTGATTTTAAATGGGAATTAAATCATTTGAGTGTTACCAAAGCCACCAGTGTTCTGCAGTTTGTGTGGGCCTACTGTACTGTTGCACAGTTTTGGAAGATTCGTAACCACACTGAAGATTATGGATTATCTCATATTTTTAAACCTCAATTTGTCCTCCCCCCCCTCTAACATCACCATAAGTGATAATTTAAGGGGTCATTTCTCAAAAGTGTCTTCCGGGGGAGAATCCCCCCGGACCGCCCTAGTATGGTTTGGTCCCATAGCCATAGCCCCACCAAAAATATTTTCCACCAGCCGCCACTGGCAACTATGCCACCATTTGAGCTGACTTTTTCTCAGAAATACTGTCACATAACATCCATATATTTCACTGCTAGGTTGATGCTTAGCTAAGTTAACTATGAAACACTTTAACTGACAGGACTCAGGATCAACTGTGTACTGTAAGGCATGGCCGTATCCACCATTGAGGTCACCGAGGTCCGGAGGTCGGTAATATTTTTCGAGCTGCAGTGTCTATTATAGTACCTCAAAAATGGAATTATGATCAGTAGAAATGGCCATGACATAGGACCTTTAAAACATCATCCAACAACATGTACATATCCCTATTGTATGTAACAGGGGTGTGTCATGGGTGATAGCAATAACCTTAACATTTCCCTGTGTTTGCTTTATGTTAAAACATAGCTTGGTGTCAATTGTGTTTCAGGGTTTTTTATTTCAGAAGTGGCTAAAATGTAGGATGTGTGTTTAGCTATTTATTATTTTTTAATGGAAGGGTTTCCATTTTGTTAATATGCTGTTAATAAGCTCTTTACTGTATTGCCTGCCTGTGTTTCCCCAATGTGTCTGGTGCCTTGCCCCTGCAACAGGTTAACTCATGATACTCGTATGACTGCACCCTGGCTGTTTCTGTAAGGCTGCGGCCACACGAGGACGAAAACGGTCGTTTGCGTTACTGTTTAGTGTCATATAGACCGTTCGGCCACACGAGCACAACCGAATACGGCACTAAACGACTGAGGAAACGATAACGGGTCCCAAGGTGGATAGAACGGCATACGCAACGCTCTGGGGGGTCCAACGGCTCCGTGTGTACGCCCTATACGATCATTTTCTGATAATGATGAGGTAATAGCCCCACCTCTCCCCACCTCTGCTGCTCACCCCGCGTCAAAGTAAACTGCACACTGAATTCAGATTATTTATATTTCTCTCGATATGGACCTAAACGCGAGTGAAGTCTAATCTGACAGGACGGAGACACGCAGCTCTGCTCACCTGCAGCTCCTCCCGCTGCAGCAAAACACACACTTCAAGTCAGATCATCACCCTTAGCTATTTTAATTACCTCTCAAACTACCAGTGGCGACTGGTCATTAGGGCACAGCCCCACCTAGTGTCAGCAGAAAGTATTAAAAATAATGATTACAAAAAAATGCAAAAAAAAAATATATATATATATAAAATATATGTTAAGATCATGTTTAATCATCTGATTCGTCTGTACATTGCTGTTTTAGTCTGTGCTCTTCTAATTAGTGTCTACAGTGTGCCGATTGAGCTGTTTAGAGCCATGTGGGACAAAACCCGATCCTGCCCCTCCCTCTCCCTGTTTAAGTCAATGGTGACTGTAAAAACTACACTGCGCATGCTCAGAGTATTGTCCTATTTAATGTGTGTGGCAAAAAAATAATGACCAGAGGGGCATAGTGCTGCCATCCCCACCATACGTCATCTCACATAATTCAGAGCTGATTGGATGTAAGTACGTGTGCCGCGAAAAGTGTGGTGTGTGAAGAGGAGACGAGAGAGCTGCAGTGATACGTCCTAAAACCCGGAAGTAAACTGTGCATGGCTTCCCTCGACCTAAAAGCAATGATATTTCTCCATAGAATTTGAGAAAATAGCTCCAAATAAGATCTGTGGGAAACGTAGCTGTTAGATAAATGCACGTTTTGTTCAGCCGGATAATATCCACATGTCTACCCTACTTTTATAATTTTCTAATCATAAATCTATTGATTGGATTAGATTTATGATAGACTTTTGAAACTACAAGAAGATAAGGAGGACTTTTACAAAAAAGTAATTGCGATTTTTGTCCAGAAGGATAAGCAAATGGACTTCATCTTCATGTCAAGGTAAGACTGCAATTTTATTGAAAATGGGATCTTACTAAGAGAGAACAATTCAATATTTAAATGATAAAATTACATTTTTTGGGTATCCTTTTGTTGAACTGTCTGTTTAAAATTAATTGAAGCATCAGACAAAAAAAGCTTTTGAAAATAATATTATATTTTGATTTAGGTCAAAATATAATATTTGTAAACCTGAAGAGTCAGTGCCAGTGCCTCACCAGCCATGCACCTCACTGCAGAAGCTTATATATAGACATCTAAGTTTTTTGTGCCCCACCACTTTTGTACATATAGAAACGCCACTGCAAACTACCTAAACTAATATGTTTATTTTTACGGTCGGCCGGGTCACTCATTACTGGATCAGCTGCTGCATGAGACAGACACTGGCGCTGTCCGAAGAGAGGGAGGAAAAAGAGAGGCTCCGTGTATTTTATTATTATAATATATAGAGTCGTTATTCATTTGTTTTAAAGCTCAATAAATAACAAAGAAGACCTTTGACCGGCACTTTTATAATTTTGTCCGGAAGATTTAAACTTTAATACACGTTGACTGGCGAAAAACTCTGCCCGGTTCCCTCGGCCCCCACCGCGGGGAATAAACAGAAGGGCAACCATGACAACCATGCTTCTTCGCTGCGTGTGTGGAGGAAGTTACAGCGCCACGTACAGGCTCCTGCATATGTACTGCAGCTTCTCCAGCGGATGGAGCTAAACGGAGCTGTCTCGTGTGGACGTTCTTATTATACATCCATGGTGTGGACAGACACCATAGAGAGGCGAAGTCCCTCCCTTTCCGGGAGCCTCCATGGGACCCCGGAAGCGTAAAATTATACATTGAAGTCAATGGAGAGAGAAAGGTTATCTTTTGATCGCGTTTGAATTGTGCCACGAATAACACATATGATGTTTGTTAATTTAAAAGAATATTTTGTAAGTCAAAAAAAAAAAATGTGTCGTAAAACTGTGAAGTTACACATTTTTTTGTGTGAAACCGCTGAGTGAACTACAGGTCTCTGGTCTCGCACAATACGCGTCACCATCACAAAGACGGCCGTCACGTTAGCAAATTTCACCTGTTTCTTTCAGAATGAGAATAAAAGTATAAAACGAGGTGAACATCACTACAAGTCTGGACACGTTGAGAGCTGTACATACACGAAAGGGGAGTTAGTCGGTTCTGTAAGAGCAGCGGGACCGGCTTTACAAGATGTTGGTGAGTAATATGAGTGCAATGTGTAACGTTAATGTCAGCTAGCTAACATTAGCTAACAAGGTACACTAACGTGTTTTGTTTCAGTAACTAGTTTTCTCCTTAAGAACTTCGTGGTCTCTGTGTATGCTGTGGATAACATTAGTGTTCACAAGAACAAGGTACACTCCCGTGTTTTGTTTTAGTTGCTCTTCAGATTGAAGCGGCCAGTTTTATATCGACTATACTGTATGTGTGATCTCCTTTTACATCTCGTTGTGTCATTTGAGTTTATTTACTGTGTGTAGATTCAAGGGTTTTGGTTATCTTATCAATTTGTTTGGTTATCCAGGCACAGCTGTGTGTGACTCCCTCGGGTACACTGGTATGTGTTTTCCTAATGTAGAGAGCATTGATTAATTAATAAACTACACACTAAGTCTAGATCCTGACCAAATCCTTTTTTATTGTTGATCAAATGTTTTTCAAAAATGTATTCATACACATTTAGAAAAATACAATGTACAATCACAACCAGTACAACACAAATTACAAAAATACAGAAAAAACAAACAATAACAACAATCAGACAAGAGGACAAAACTATGGAAAAATAACCCCTCCCGCCCCCAGATCCGGACCATCCTTGTATTATTGCTCATTCAATCTATTATAGCATGCTAACAAACATAGTACTTACTTTATTTTTACAGATCTGCATGGGAGACGATGGCGCGATGCAGAGCGCTGTCTGTGATTGTGCACGGGGGATGTACAAATGCAGCCACGCTGCAGCATTGGCAATATGTGCCATGTGGCAGATCAGTCTCCGGGAGGAGACATACAACCCACTGGCCAGAGACATCGCCACTGAGGATGTAGACTGGTTCAGGTCTGCACTGAGGGGCGCACAGTGTGGCATGGCATGGCTTTTGTCACCTGAGCCAGAGCCGTGGCCTCAGCATCAGACCATTGTCGCCGTGCCGGAGCTGGTGAAGGGGCATGGGGGTCGGGGGCTTGAGGCAATTCTTGCCTCAATGCGACTGAGCAGAGACCAGCAAGCTGCCATCCAGACAGCCACCGGAGGACAGCGGACAAATCCTCAGTGGCAGTTACACAGGCAGGGCAGGTTGACAGCCAGCAAGTTTGGTGCTGTGCTGGGACTTTCATCCACTCCATGCGCGTCCCTCATGAAGAGGGTGCTCGGGGGGTACAACTTGGACGGAGTCATGGCTGTCAACTGGGGGGTTGTAAACGAGGCCGAAGGGGTGAAGGCTTTTGTGCAGGCCTATCAGGTGACAGTGTTCGAGTCTGGTCTCTTTGTGAGTGAGTCGGTGTTTTGGGAGCATCCCCCGATGGACTTGTGCAGCCATCTGCCCTGCTGGAGGTGAAGTGTCCACCATCATTATACATGATGGTGTATATAGGATATATATATATTTGTATACATATCTGTAAATTGTATAATTTTATTTGATTTAAAAGTCTTTTTGATCTCTGTCTATAAACACAAACTGAGTAAGATTGACAATAAAGTTGACTTTGAAAAATATATATATTCTTTATGAAAATAGTTGACTGTTGGAGAAATTAATCCAAATGAAACGTTGGACTGAACTACAACTACACCTTTAAATCTCTACGGACTGTTTTTCAGTGGGATGGCAAGTTCCTATCTTTAAACATTTATTAGTTTTTTCTCAGAACAGATTTCATTTTCTGAAGTTAATTTAACTTTGGCGACCATGTAAGGTCATTATTAAAAAGGTACAATCAATTTGTTTAGGGTTGACTAAAATAATGATAAACATTTCATTTGGATAATTTACTGACAGAATAAGAAACTCAATAATGCTCTACTCACCTGTTCCTTTTTATAAAGTGAAACAGTTGAAACGATAGATTTTAGTAAACTTAAAAACAACCTGCTCCAAAAGCTATCAAGGAATATACCGAATACTTATTTTAGAACTTTATTACATATTATTTGTATATAGTTTGAATGATCCATAATTGACAGAAGCTTGTGTTTACACTGACCTGTTACTCATATATTAATGTCTTTGTAACTTCTTTAAACCACTACCTCACTCATTTCTTTAATTCATCACGGTTCAGTAAACTAAGTGACACATGAACCAGTTTAATCATTATAATAACGTAGGATTGCAACTCTTTGAAACTGTAGGTGGCTCTTAAAAGAGCCGTTGTGTTTGGGTGTGCTGGTCTCGGGTCAGTCTAAGCCCTCTCTCCGCGGATGCGGCGGGCCAGCTGGATGTCCTTGGGCATGATGGTGACCCTCTTTGCTTGGTTCATCTTACTGGGGGGCAGCTACATGGATGTCGGTGCAGTCCACAGTCATTGTGCAGTTGAAGGCAGAATGCATTTATTATTGACTCCGAATGAACACAACTTCATGTCATACAATACATTGACTTTATTTGTAATTGTGTAAAAAAACAAAGCATTGATTAGCAAGCAGGAACAGAGCACGGTGATGGATGGAGCTGGGAAGAGAGAAGAATAAAGAAAACAGATCAACTTTATTATCGGATATTAAAAATTCAATTTCAAAACAAGTTGCCGCTCCTACAGTTTTCTAGTGTGTAAAGATGATTTCACATGACCTATGCACAATATCACACTCAATACATGTGTGTCTCTGGGGGGTGCATTGTGCCTTTGATGTATATAAATAATATACCATAACCAAATACTATTACGTACAGTGGAAATCAGGTTGCCAGGGCAGGTCAGTGTGCATGTTCCTCAGGGTCTCAGCAGTTACAGGTGAGGGAAAGGAAATAAAAGAGAAAAAGGTCAGTAACAACACTTTAAAGTAACAACACTTTGAATAATTATCTCTTCTAATAATTTTCTCTCAGTAATCACTCAACTACTGTCTTTCCAACAAACAGATTGACTCACCCTTACTGTCATCACAATGAAACACGTCCAGAAGAATGTCATGCAAAGCTCCCTGCCTGCCTTCGACTCTCCCTGACTGCTTCCTTAGCACCCGGTGGATGGCGCAGTAGGCTACTCTTCAAATGTTTCACGAAATACTTACCATCATGACTACTCTTACTGTTTAAAATGTTGGTTTACTTCATGTAATAAAATAATAACTTCATGGTAAGGCTACTAAAAATGACAAGGCTAAGTAATGTAATGCTAACTAACGTGTTCGCTACTCGTCGCTACTAGCTATGTAGCTAACTTGACTATATGTTCCATGCACAACATGTGTATTACCTGATATGTCTGATCCAGCGACTCCTGGTCCTTTCATCAGACGGGAATCGATAGAACGAGCAAGTGGTATGATCACTTATGTGATTACAACCTGGTACAAAGCACACAGGCATCTTGTAAAAGTGAATTTATTTTTAGCAATCTCTTATTTATTGGAGGGAATAAATCAGTTATGAGATCTTCTTCTTCTTCTTCGCTTTAATTACGAGTCGCAACCACTTGGAGCATTATCGCCTGTGACATCACTTACGCGACCCAGAATGGGATTTGTAGTCTTTGTAGTCGAGTATTTTTCATAGTCTTATATTTCAACAGTTTTACGACAAAATGTGACTTTTTTGACATGGAACTTATTGTTTAAGATTGACAAACATCATATGTGTAGTTCGTGGCACAATTCAAACGGGATCAAAAGATACGTTTTCTCTCTCCATTGAATTCAATGTACATTTTTCGCTTCCGGGGTCCCATGGGCCGGAAGTAGATGGGCGTGACTTCGCCTCTCTATCCGGATGACTATTGCGTGTGGACGGAAGCTTTTTTGCGATTGCGTTAATCCTATGCATTTAGCCGTTTTCGTCCTCGTGTGGCCGCAGCCTAAGCAGGTGATAGTGGTGGAAAGTTACCAAATTATGAGGTACTCTACTTGAGAGCCCAATCTGCTCTGATTGGTTAGCTGGGGATTTGGAGATTTGGAAACTTTGGGATTTCAACCTTTGCAGACCATTTACATGCATAACAACCAGTGGCGGGCCGTGCATTTCACACCTAGGCCTTCAGTGATGTCCGACAGTCCTACCTGAATTATTCCACCTCTTAATACCATCATTATGACGCCATGGCTCTAGAAACTATACATTTAGACAGAAACGCAGTATAACCGGGCGTTGCATCACCTTAACATAGTCAAGTACAACAGAGTTATATTAATATTTCCGAAGCATTTATAATCAATATATCCGCATTTACAATTAAGAGTGTTAAACTACCAGCTTTAAGATCGCTTGGATACTGTCAAAACTTAAAAATAAAAGGGGCTTTTAAGGCATTAGTCTAAAAAGTTTTATTAAGTCCACCAAAAGTATGTGAGCTTTAACAAGTTTGTTCACTAAACAGCGCATTGTCGCACCCAAAGCAGTTTCATTTAAGAAACGTGACGATAAAGACACAAACTATTCACTGAAAATAAAAGAAAACAAACAATTAATTTGCATTTGTTCATGAGGATATATTTGCGACAGTGGTGAAAGTTTATTCCTAGCCCTGAATGTCCACTTTGATAAAGGTTAAACCAAAACAATTCAACAAGTCTCCTTGAGTACTTTTACTGCACAGCTGAGCCAGTGCGCCACACATATCTCTTGCAGAAGCATCAAACATTTATTTTTTATATATTTGTCATTTTAATTACATATATATTAATTCGTTAATATTGATTTAATATTAACGACATAAAATGACAAAAATATATTAAAATAAAATAAAAAATAAAATGCTTTGTACTCACCAAAACAACTGATTATTTGAACACAAAATCCATCCTCCTTTCTTTCCTCAAGAAGACTTCAATGACTCTGTTGTACAGTTCATCTGTGCGTTTCAGTTCCACCAATAAGTCATTTTCTCGATCATTTGCAAATAGCAGGCATTCCCAGCAGTACAATGTGCAGTGCCTCTCAGAGGCTGTGAGCCAGGGGTACCGCTCGTAGTTAGTGATTTGAAAGTGGCGGACAAACCCTTTTCCCCGCTGTGATAGGCTCGCTAGCGTCGGGGTTGGCCATTCTCTTCTCACAATGTCTAGCTTTTCTTGAAAAGTTCGTCTTGAAAATGGCGTTGTAATTATATCTGCGACCAAATCGATCTCTTCTCCTCCTTCAGCCATTGTGGGTTGAAAAAAACCAGCTTGTAGAAATCTACACAAATTAGCTCATTGCCTCATTCAAGTTCAGTTTGCTAGCTCTACATAGCTCTGCCTCTCAATATTACATTACATTACATTACATTGCATTTAGCTGACGCTTTTATCCAAAGCGACTTACAATAAGTACATTCGACCAGGAAGACACAACCTTGAAGAAAACAGAATCATATAAGAACATCAGGTTTCAAAGAGCCAATCGTTTCAAGTGCTACTCAACTGGCTTTAGATAAGCCAGTCCTTTATTAGTATATAAGTGCTCTGTTAGCAGTTCTTTGTTAGTCATTCTATCGCTCGAAGTGGAGTCGAAAGAGATGAGTTTTCAGTCTGCGCCGGAAGGTGCCAATAGTGCGTATCCAATCAAAAGACGTGCACGTGCTGACGTCATCGTACGCCTGCTAGCTGGCCCGTTGTCGCAAACTCAAAATCTGATTGGTTAACGCCACAGTTTTGTTTCCGTTCACTTTAAGCTACAGGCGCCCGCTCTGTTGATTCTGAAGGCCTAAGGGCAGATTTCTTGGACCCTGGCAACACATTATGGCTGAAATATGATTGGATAAAAGCTCTAACATAAAGGCCAGCCCTCCAAATCTTGTTCTGAGGCTGGAAGCAGCGCAACCAAGAGGAAAGCTATGACATGAAAAGAATAGACTATGGGGAATAATTTAATACATATTTGTGGAAAAAATATATCAAAATTAAATTTATATTCTGATGATGTTTAGGCCAGCAGAGAAGGCCTTGCTGGCCCTGACGGCCCACCACTGATAACAACCTATAACAAGAATATAATATATAATAGGAAAGGGTAAACCCCAAAAAGCATAATAGGGCCGCTTTAATACATCATTATTAAAGGTGGGGTAGGTAAATTTGAGAAACCGGCTCGAGATCGCTAGAATTTGAAAATACACAACCGGAGAAAATCTGCCACTTCCTTATAGAGCCCCTCCTCCAACACACACGAACACGCACATGACCAATGAGGGCACGAGATAAGTTTGTGCCCCGATGGGAGGCTGACAGGCAGGTAGGCCTGTCTATTTTTTTATGGATTTTTTGTCAAAGCACTTAAGATATTCATTGCTATCGGGATGTTAAGAGCATTCCATGGAATATAACAAAAAGTGTATTTCGAGCCGGTTTCTGAAACTTACCTACCCAACCTTTAATAATCCAAGAACATAAATAAATGTTTTTTTATTCATTTGATTCAAACCATACTACTCCAGGCCCAGATACCACTAGAAAGCAGGTTTCAACAAAATCACGTTTAACTATGGTGCGCTCCTTTGGGACATTGGTATATGGAGGGTTATTATATGATATGGATTCACGCCACTCATCAAGTTGGACCTATAACTCTTTTGTTAATCCTGTCACATTATTTGTGTAATTTATGTTGGTATAAATAAAAAGTAATTTCACTCTTGAACATTTTTAACCTTAGTAGTAGCAGTATCGTGGCATCTGGCCTGGGTGTTGAACTAAAAAAGAATGTTATCCCCACAATACTTAATGATCAACACAACGCCTTTGTCTGCTTACAAAAAAAGCCAGCTTGAACCCCAGCCAATGCCTATTCTGCACACGAACTGATCCTATGTGTTTTCCAATATTTTCTTGCAATACCTTTCAACAACAAAATACCTTTCAACTGTTAAATAAGAGCAGTTTTATTTCTTGCAAGTTATAGAAATCTATATAAACATGTTTAGCATGTATTCAAGTGTAACGCTGAGAGTACAAAGAGAAATATTTTAATAAATGTTTTTTTTCTCCAGGCAATGATAACATTTTAAAAATATAAATGTTTTCTTCACTTCCAATACCAAAGTAGAACAGTGTACAGTAAGTGTACTCTGACTCTAACGCACAATGGTGAAGTAGTTGGAGAATAGTTCCTCCCCTGCTGTGATGTCTCTGAGGGACACAAGGACAACACAGCGTAGGGGCCTCTGTGAGTCTGTGCTGTAGTTGACATTAGGCAGATACTGGCGGAGCATGATGGGAAATTTGTCTGGCACGTCAAACTCCTGGTAGCAAACGTTAGCAGGATACTCGTTGGAACAGTTGTTCACATACTGTCCAACAGCAAGTGGGTTTTGTGGACTGGAGGTCAGCCAGCTGGTGTCACTCATCAAGAAGGGCCCCATTCTGTCCCGGCCACTGCAGGACTTGAACACCACTTTGGAGATGCCTTTGTCATTGCCATCAATCAGGACCCCATCAATGCACCTGAATACAAATGGATTTCTGATGGACTGGAGGAGAATTGGCTCATAGGCTTGATAGACTGTGCCAGGGTACATGGCCACTGTAGCTCCTTTTGATACACATCCTTTGGTGACAAACACGCCAGTTCCTGCAAAGGGTAAAGTGCTGGGTTTCCGTGCAATGCAGAATCCTAGCGATCGTAACATTGCCTCCTGTTCACACTGGTGTTGTTTAGTGGTTTCCTTTCTGAGAAGATGAGATTGAGCCCCTCGAAGCTCCTCATGGTCAGCCCCATGACTCCTGAGCAGGACACTGAAGAGCTGCAGCAGGCTCTCTGAAACGTCCTGATCTGGGACCAGCTTGTCTTTAGAGCGGTCCGTCACCTGCCGCAGAGTTTTCTCATTTTTAGACAGGTTCAGAACAACCCAAGGTACAAACCGATGTCTGTACGATTTCCAGTTGTCCTGAACTCTGTTTAAAGCACGCCTTAACATTCAGATAGACGTCTGATATTCTGCACACATAGGTAAGAGGAAGGAGCTTATTTTCATGATTTCTGGAGCCACTTCCGACAAGTTGCTTCAAAATAAAATGCGCACCTGTTAGTATATCAAATTTCGTCTGATAACTCAACACTCAACACATAATGTGTGTAATATATAAGGTATATCATTGAAAAAACAACTATTTAGAACTATAGGATATAGCATAAACAAGAAGAAACCTTTTATTTTTAATTAATGATGGTTCAACCGGAAGAGCTTTTTATGCGACTTGTAAAAACTTTACACGCGTTAGCCAGCTGGATGGGCGGAAAGGGAGTCGGGCAAAGACAAACATGGTAAGAGATGAGTGTTTTTATTCTGTTGCCGTGATGAAAATGTATACAGTGTTTGCAAACATACACTTTTACTCTCTGGTGATTTATGTAGTCAATAGCATGAGGCAATGACCTCACACTGCCTTTACATAATGAAAACAAACCTAGCTCTCGACGTTAGCATTAGCTAACTAGCTCCGGGTGAGACTAGCCAGCTCCCCTAGTTAGCTCGCTAAGCTTGCTAAGCATACTGACAAACACAATTAGCAAAATAAGGTTCCACACACTGCACCACCGTAAGCTATCTATTGTTGTTGACAGAATTGTATTACTAGATTGCTTGTTTAATGTTGTCAAAAATAAAAAAAGACACTAGCCAAGAGGGTCAACACATTGCAAGTCGTTATCTGCTGTCATGTTAGCTGTTATTTCGTTTGTGTTAAACCATGTTGAAGTGTTTTTGAAGCTAGCAACTATCATACTTTCATTAGGTAATTTTAGATTGTAAGAATTCTGCAGTTACAAAAGAGAAATAATGTTTTTGCTATTCATCAAATGTGTATTGGTGTGTTGATGCAACAACACATGTTGTGTATGTCTTTGTCCAGAACAAGTTGAAGTCCTCACAGAAGGATAAAGTTCGCCAGTTCATGATTTTCACACAATCCAATGAGAAGACTGCACTGACCTGCCTGTCACAGAATGACTGGAAACTAGATGTTGCCACTGACAAGTTTTTCCAAAGTCCAGAGCTCTATGTATCAAATCTCAAGGGGGCCTTAGACAAGAAGAAGCTTGATCAGCTGTACAACAGATATAGAGGTATGTCCTTTTCAATGTATAAGGATAATGCACCACATGAATTGTCCGTGTGATATCCAGCCTGTTACAGATTGTTTACAATAGACAGTATAGAAATAAATCCCACAGTGAAACACAGAAACTTTTGAGCGTTTTTTTTCATTTCAAAACATGACATTTGGCTGTGATGTAATTAATCAATGCTCTCCTTTTTTCATAATAAGATCCCCATGATGACAATAAGATCGGCATTGATGGGATCCAGCAGTTCTGTGACGACCTGGCTCTGGACCCAGCCAGCATCAGTGTCCTCCTCATAGCCTGGAAGTTCAGGGCAGCAACACAGTGCGAGTTTTCAAAACAGGAATTCATGGAGGGCATGGCTGAACAGGGGTGAGATTATATTATCAGATGGTTCAAATAATCCTGAAACTCCTCCTCTGTTATCTGTAGGTGTCTGTATGGACTTTATCATCCAACTCAAAGAGCTACTTAGCTACATATGAGAACTTCCCACACTTTGGAGGCTTGACATGAACATAGGCCTTTACAAACACTGCCCAGTATATATGGCAAAAATGTAACAATGCAAATGTTCCAGCAAACTTTCAATACTACAATTAATATTTATAAATCATAATTTAATTTGAGATGAGGGAGGGAGGGAAAGGGGGAAGTTAGAGAAAGTGACACAGACCGCTAGACACAGGTAATAAGTCAAGTTAAAATGGTTAAAGTCAATTATGAACGACATGGATACAAATATGTGGTTGTGTTTCAGCCTAAAATATAATTATTCTCAATATTACAAATCTATACTTCACAAAAAAACCAAACGAGGTGGTTATTTCTTAGCATCCGAAACAGTCGCCGCCGTCAATGCAGCTTCTGCAGTGTGGGAAACTAACTGTCTAGTTAATGTAACATATAAGTTATTTTTGATTTATTTAAGTTGTTTTTAATTTATGAACAAATCATTTATTGTTTTAAGAATTTGTATTTATATCCCAAGCTACAGCCCCTCATGCACTTTGGGAAACACTGCTATAAATAATATTCTATATGGATAGAGCATGCAGAACAAATTATTGTCCCTATAGAGAGGCTCGAGACATTGTTTTGGAAGATGATGAATATACGCCAAATACTTTAATTTCTGTTACAAAGTTGTCATTATACATACAGTACGCATGCATCTTAAGAATTGCTTTGAGTAACAACAAACAAGTTGGAAACAAACTCAAATGGAAAAAACACATTCGTCTTTGTCGACCCAAACATGGCATTCTGCGCTCTGTTTGTTCCCAGGTGTGACACCATAGAGAAGCTAAAAGCACAGCTGCCAAAGATGGATCAAGAGTTGAAGGACCAAGGGAAATTTAAGGACTTTTACCAGTTTACATTTAATTTTGCAAAGAATCCTGGCCAGAAAGGATTAGGTAAGAATTCTGTTAATGCACATCGTCATCATGGTTTGTTTGTTGCATGGACCAGGGTTGTCCTCCACTAAATCATTTCTTAATCTACTAACACTTAGACGATAATTTATGGAATAGTTGATTCAATACAAGGATCTTAAAATTGAGGTTGGACTTCATTAAATATGGTGTTTACCAGAGATGTGCATATACATTTTCTTGGGAATAAATGTCATTCAGCACCAAAAAAGCATTAAAAAAACACTAATGTCAAATATGTACATTAACATATTCTGGTTCTCGTACAGATTTAGAAATGGCAATTGCATATTGGAATTTAGTACTGGCTGGAAGATTCAAGTTCCTGGACTTGTGGAACAGATTTTTAGTTGTAAGTGAAAAAAAAGAACACACACGCAAGATTACTAAAAAAAATGCAAATGTCATTCCTTCTCATTGACTCGTTCCACTTTTGCAGGAGCACCACAAACGATCAATTCCTAAGGACACTTGGAACCTCTTACTAGACTTCAGCACAATGATCACAGATGACATGTCGAATTATGACGAGGAAGGTTTGTACACATGCCGGGCTGAAATAGAGCCCATTCATCACTGTGCATGCGCTCGGTCATGACCTGTGATTGTTCCTTCGCACTCTTTTAGATTAAGTGCCTCTGCCCTGCTTCACACAGGCCTAGTATGGTTCTACAGCATTCATATCTCAGCACAGTCTATAATCCTGTGTTCATCCAAAGAGGAGTCATTCATTTCATTGTGTGTTCGTTCTGTAGGCGCTTGGCCCGTCCTTATTGACGACTTTGTGGAGTTTGCACGACCACACATCGGGACCAAAAGCACGGCAGTTTAAGGACCGCTCTCACTAAAAGGATGTGAAGTCTCTAACAAATCAAACCCGCAGCTAACGGAGGACAAGGGGACCGCACTGAGCTGAGAACTATGTTGCCTTTTCAACCCTCAGGACTGAAATATTTTACACAGCAGAGACTTTATACATGTGTGTGTGTATTTACATATATAAAAAAGGCATATCTCTTTGTTGGTCAACTTGTGGTGGTTTGAAACTTTGATCTAAAGTATTCGGCTTTTTGTGTGCGCTCAAGCCAACGAGAGAGGAGTCCCCATCATGGCCTCCCCCCTGGTCCATGGACGTTTGGGGGTCTGCTCTACCGCAGGTAGAAAGACCCACTTTTGAATTGTAATCTAAAACACGAGGGTTCTCGAGGAGAAGTCGTTCTTTAAATATTGAATTTTAATACTCTTGTGTGCATTCCTGATTTTGTTTTATGGATACATTTGTTGCGACAAGTCAGTATAAAACATTGATTGTAATTTTTTTAAGCATAATGCTGTTTTGTTTAAACACAAATGTATAAAGATAAAATAAATGTTTCAATTTGGTATCTTTAAAGCGGCCAGGCCTCTGTTTGTTTGTGTATAAAAACAATGAGTAAAAGTCATCCCCCATTATGTAGGTTATGATTTAGTGTGTTCAGGAATCTTTAATAAACCAGAAGAATGTTCTCATTTAGATTTGTTTAAATGGTCCTCTAATGTAAAAAGTATGTTTTGGTAATGATTTAGTACAAGTAATTGTTATGATTGCCATGTAATTTGCCCTAACTAATACAACTTATACTTTAACATAGAGAGTAAAGAACTTCATTTTAACTTTTACTTTAGATTCAGGTTTTTGTATAAGAAACCAATGTAATATATATTAACACACACACTTTACATCCATTGAAAGATCCAAGAGTGTCTTTGTGATATTGCTATGATTATTAAGCAATGTCATTGGACATATTCCCTATGTTTTTGTTTCGTTTATACCAAAGTAACTCATAAATTAGACTTCCCTCAAGAAAATGTCAACAGATGTGATTTTAGGGAGATACCATATGCATGAGTTGACATGGGGTAGCGACTTTTCTCCTCTTTTTAACGTCTTTGTAATATCTGTTTTGTGTCATCTCTTGAGATGTCATGTTCTATGTGTCAACAACTTCCATGTTAAA
Source organism: Pseudochaenichthys georgianus (assembly GCF_902827115.2). Classification (NCBI taxonomy): domain Eukaryota; kingdom Metazoa; phylum Chordata; class Actinopteri; order Perciformes; family Channichthyidae; genus Pseudochaenichthys; species Pseudochaenichthys georgianus. The sequence goes on along the minus strand of NC_047519.1, from coordinate 8,399,165 downwards.
AAGTATTGACACTTAGTCATTTAATTGAGATTTAAAAGCACACTTCACGTCATACTTCTGCAGCTCAATGGACTGGACCATGTGAGGTGAAGTGCTCGCGCTGCCCCCTTGTGGTGATAACGCTTGAGGCACGTGCGGTTGCTAAGGGCGACTGACAACAGACAGCGGTTGTAACAGTTAGAAAACTAGCGAGCGAGAAACCCTGATAGCAGCAGTTTATTATCAATGCAGCGGAAGACAGTATCACCTTCACCTATTATTTTGTTACTTTAGAGAGGCTGAGTTAAACAGTGCAGAAAAATGTCGAGTTTTATTATGAATACCGTTTTATCTGACATGGGCTGGGATGAGCGCTTTGCTATCCCTGAACTCAATGCTGAAAACAAGGCTTTGTTGGAACAGGTGAGTCGGAGCAGAGTTATATTTATTTATGAAAACACGAATAAAACCAGTTAATTTTGAGTTAGCTTAACGTAATAACTAATATATGTTTAGTCAAACAATTATGTTTGACATTTAAAAGTTATAATTTATATTTTGTTAGGGACCGTCAAACAATTCTCTAACCAAGGAAAAAATGGTTGGCGTTCAAATGAGTATCTTGTGTCTGCTGGTTTATCCAATAAGGACACAAAAATGGGTTTTATTTAACAACACTTATTTCATAAAAAAATACATTCATTTAAAACCCTAAGGGCTCATTATACATTTTACTAAGTTGTATTGCTACTTTTTGAGGGGAAACGTTACCAAGCAAACATGTTTTCTGTCTTCTTAATGAAACAATACATAAACAACTTATTTATGTCATGCATAGGAAATGAGAATTGACCCTAAAATATACAGGTATAAGCTCTTAAAATGTGTGAAAAAAAGCACTGTAATAACGTTTACAAAATGTTTAATGTCTGCATAGCTACATGTTTGCTCTGTTACAATTTTTATTTATTTGTAGCAGTCATCTTTCAGGTTATACTAAACGGACAAGCCGGACACAGCATGAGGGGCCTAATGGGTCAGGTGGCTTAACTAAAAAAAAAAACACAATGAGCCGCAGAATGACCAAAAACAACCCAATATGAAACGGAGACACTTCAAATCACCACAGAGGCCATGCCAACATTGCCACAAAGAGATGCTAAAGGATGGAAAATAGTCACAAACCAACAAGAAATATACACTACAGCTACTCCAAATAACACCAAAGAGACGCAAAATAAGAATATATAGATGACAAATTAATACAATGAGGGGCAACATGACTTAAGCGGACTATTTGAGACTATTTCATACACATTAAGTTAACTCAATAACTATTATATCATGCTCTACACTGCAACCACATTGTAATAATGACATTGTAAGCATTTGAACAATATGGCTCTAATATGTGCGTTCACAAGAACAAAACACTTATTAAGAAATGTTGTGTTTTTAATGTGTGACTTTCTCAACAACAGATTCGTAAAAAGGAGACGGAGGCGCTGCAACTGGAAGACAAACTTGAGAGAAACAAGGCTCAGAAGCAGTTAATGAGCGAATTCCTCAAAAGGGCTCAACAAGAGCTGAAAAATACTGAGGTAGGTCAATCCAAATACGTTGTTATTTACTTTGTATTTGTCACCACAGTATTTCTCTTCTAGCATTCTGGTTATAGTCAGTGTGTTGCATCTTTCTGCACATAGGCTCTGTGCAAGGCGAAAGAAAGCGAAGGAGAGATGGAGAAACACCTCACTGCTCTCGTGGAAAGGGAGAGAGGTCGCCTGGCTCAGGAGACGGCTAAGATGGAGAATGACCTTCGGACTTTAGCGGAGAGGAGGAACCTGCTGGAGGTCTACAACATTGACCTTGAACATAAACACAGCTATTCAAGAGGGTGCAAAGTGTGCAACGCAACCTGTTTCTATATCCTCAGAACAACATCGTCAAGACCAAACAGAAGCTGGAGAAGTTTAGGAGCCAGATGAGCTGGGACCAGCAGACCATGGATTCCTTTTTAGAGGAGTCAGCGCGCAGAGATGAGGACACTATGGCCATCATCAAGTACGCTGAGCAGGACGAGCAGAGGATCAAGGTGAGAGGGCTGCATCATTTCACATGTGCACATTGTTTCTGTTCCCAGCTAACTAAGCTGCTGTTTACAACTGATCTGGAGCTTTGTCATCTTTCCTGATAAAGGCGCTCACGCTGGCTATAGAGAAGAAGACTCTGGAGGCCAATGAAAAGCGCAAAGCACTCGACAAAAAATTGACTGAGACTATATCCGCACAGGTAAGCAACAACTGTACCACCTCAATGTTTAGATCAATTTCATTTTTTCAGAGTTTTTGCACATAAGTGTGTGTTTCTGGACCTCTTCGCATTAAGGCTCATGACTCCATCCTCCAGAGACCCACCCATTCATTCTTGCCCTCTGTGGAGCACATTGGGTTTTGGTCCATGACTTTGAGGTTATACATGCCGCAGCTTTAAGTCCAAGGCTGCAGTCGAATAGTCCATTTAGCTTAGGAACCTTCCTAACGGAGTGAAATGACCCGGAAGTCCCTCAGTGGCAGCCATGATAAGTGCCGTTCCAATTCTCCAAATGAAAGGAAAGGAGGTTTCAAACTTCCTTTATAACCTCCTTTAGCTTAGGAACCACTGGACCTCCCTAACCGAAAGGAGAGGAGAAAATGCTGCCCCACAATGCCTTGCAGCCGCAGCATTTGCCGTCACACAACAGTCGGCCGTTCACGGAAACAATCGATTATGACGGAGAAATGATATCATGAAAGTTACGGTGCTTATTAAGCATTTTAAAACGTAGGTGGTAAGTTGTCAAAGTGCTTTGTTTTGAACGTTCATCAGTATTATAATCAAAGAGAGAAATATGAACGTTAGTTTTGACTGAAATGCTCAAATAAAGTCAACATTTCAGTCTTTACTGAGCTGTGTGGGGTTTGTTCAACTTTTAAAAGATGTTTGAATGGTGATATACACAGTGATAGATGTTAAGGACTAACGTTTATAATAAATACATCTGTATTGATTTTAAGATCTTTAGTTCATACAATCATACGTATTGGGATCATTGGTATTAATGTGGACCGGAGGGAGAGGGGGACGAGCAGAAGTTTCACTTTCCTTTTTTATTTCAATTCCAACTTTGGTCATGAAGAATATGTTTCTCTGTTGTCCACGTTCATAAAGCAAAGCAGCAGCATCAGAGCACGGTGGAGAGTCTCTAGATGAGTTCACAGGAGTCCCTCGTTCTTATTGAACATCCATGTTGTAGTCCGCTGTATAGATAACTGTGGTTTCCATAGTTTCCCCACAGCAGCAGACGCACACAATGACGTCCGCTGGCGCATCATAAACACGTCGGATAGTGAAAGTGCAGTCGGATTCTCTAAAGTACCGCAGTCTCTTCTCCTAAGTCCTTTTGAATTCTCCTATCCACTACCCTTAACCCCGTGACGTTTCACTCAGAGGTCAAGGAATAGACGATAGGGTTAGAACTTAGGAGCTGATTTTTAAACTATCCGAACGCAACCCAAGTGTACTCCACAGAGGACATCCTGGGCTTTTCAGACATGTGACATATGTGGGGGTGTGGCTTTGAAAAAGACAATTTCATTGTATTTCAAAATGGCGTCCATCAACACAAGCACTATTTATAGAAAGAGCAATGCTAAGTTTGTAATTTTGTAATTACCAGTGTTGTTGTGAGGTCAACAGTTTAATTAATTATAGTAAGGGAACATCTTAGGAGTTAGTGTAGTGAGTTTCAGAGCAGTGTAATAATGATTTGACCTAAAACTAAATGTGTTTATGAATGTCCTCTGAGGAGGGCATGGGGATTTACTAACTTTTTATTTCCCCCATTTTACACCAGACACATGGAGTCCACTATGGGCCCAAACTGACACTTCGGTTCATGGCAGACGGATGCAGTGGGAACAAATACATCAAGTGCCTCAAGTGTCAGAAGTATCTTTGCATTTCAGAAAAGGATGGAGTACTACAAATGAGGGCTCAGTATTTGTTGCATTGAGTTGTTGTGCTCTAATGATGTCTACATGTACTTGTATGTTAATGTTGTTTGTATACTATGCTTCGCATAACTAACACCCGATGTCCTCTACAAAGGACACACAATAAAACAAAAATAAAAATATATGTTTTTAGTTTTTGTTAGTCATTATGTTTATACCGCCCTAAAGACTTGTGTGATGTAAAAAAAAAAGGAAACTTGAAACCTTTTTCTTTCCGGGTCTCAGGAGGATATGCCACCCTTCATCTGAGTATCTCCATTGAACATGTACGTTCCTTCTGCTTTCTGAACAGATTGCTTTGGATAAAACCACAGAAAATCTGCAGCAGGCCCACCACGAGACACAGCAGCTCATCCACCAGTGGGAAAACACCATCAAGCAGATGAAGCAACGAGATGCTGAGATGCAGCAGTGTGCTCTGGTAACATCTGGACCACATGCTTCTGCTGATAAACGATATGCTGAATGAATGCGTATAAACCCTTAAACAAAAGATGCCAACTTATCGTGAACAAGTGTATACTCCCGTGTTGTTCCTTCATCCGTGCAGCAACTAGCCCAGTCCAACCAGAACATCAGGGAGAGGAATGCCACCGTAATAGAGAAGAAGCAATTGCTGGACACTCAGAGAAACAACAACAAGGAAAGTGAGAGGAAGATAACAACGTCCAAAAGTCAGGCTGTGAGGCTGCGGCAGGACCTGAAGGAGCAGGAGAGCAACTGCAGCAGGCTGAAGGACGAGGTCAGTCTTTGAGCCACCGACATCCTGTTAACAGATATTCTCAATTGTGGGTCGTGCTATAAAAGAAGGTTCAAATGTCGTTATTATTGATTGATTCTCTCTGGTTTTGCAGCTGGATACTTGCAAAGGCACGCTGGGCAGAGCAACCTCCGATGTGGAGTCTGTCAACTCAAACATATCCGGAATAAAGAAAGACATCCAGGATAACAATGAGAAGTCAGTGAAATGCTACAATACTCTGCTGTCAGTAAACCACGTTCTCACTACCAACGCGTCAGCTTGTCAGTGGCACTAGCTCCACGATGTGGCATTCAAGGTCCCGCTCTTACCTACATTTTGGATGAGTCAAGAGCGACATGTCCCTTTCAGTTTATACATGAAGTGTTTCAAATAAAACGATAGTTTTTCCGTCGTTACATGAAGAGAGTCTTGTTAGAAAAAACACCTGGTTGATCTAGGTTTAGTATTTGGGATGGGTGAACAAGTCGGGGGGTAGTTAGTGGCCCTTATCTAAAGCTTACTTAAGTAAAACATTTAGGTGCTTGTTGTACTTTACTTGAGTATTTACATATCATTACATTACATGTCACTTGTTAGACGCTTTTATCCAAAGCGACTTACATACTCAACACTGTGGGCAATCCCCACAGGAGCACTTTGGGGTGAAGTGTCTCAGGGACACAACGACATGCTGACTGCAGTGGGGTTTGAACCTGCGCCCCCCTGATCTCAACACCAACGCACAACCCACTGTACCACACGCCTTTTCATTTCATGCTACTTTATACTTTTTCTCCGCTACAATTTGTTGGCAAATGTTGTACTTTTTCTCTCCTAGTCACTTTGCAGATTGATGTTATTGATACAAAAATGTAAATCAACTGATACATTATCATATATTATTAAAGCCACCCAGTAGTAACTAAAGTCATTCAAATACAATTGTATTGAAATGTGATGAACACATTCATGCACCAATAAGTATAATACAACAATTACAAATATATACTGCTTCAACGAGCCATTCTGCATAATGAGAACTTTTACTTTAGGTGCTTTTACTTTTGACTTGAGTTCTTTTACTTGCATGTTTACACTGTAGTATTGCGACTTTTACTTAAAGAAATAACCTGAATACTTCTTCCACCTCGGTCTATACAGACACAGAAGGGCTCTGACCAAGCGTCTGTGTGTGAGGAGTTTGGCGTAATGCTCCGTCTGTGTTGCAGACTGATGAAGGCCAGGGCCTTTAACGTTGCTCTGGAGCAGAAGCTGAGAGTTGTGACTCAGAGCGCCCTCGGTGAGGAGGACAGAGCTGCACAGATGGACCTCCTCCTCAAAGATGAAGAACACACAATCAAAGTAAGACAATCCCCAACCTAACTGTTGATTTGCTACGCTGGCAAAGAGAACTGTCGTAGGGGAGAGAGAGTGGGGTCAGGTGACCCACTCCCTTTATCTAGGGAACTGTTGTCATGCAGCCGTACATCCAGGAAGCACTCATCCTTTCTGTTTAGCTGTGTCGGAGAGAAGCACATTGTGAAGTGGTTGATGTGTTTTTTCACAATAAACCAATGTTCAACATATCAGGTATAATTACTGTTATGTCAAAGCAAATTGATCCAGGTCTGAACATATGTGTCGTACATGTAGGTTATTTAGCCAGGTGTAAAACCACGTGAACCCTTTAGCGTGGGGTAAAGGTTCAGCTGAGCCCCCCACGAGGCACTGAAGTGAAGTCAGGTCTCTGTAGTATGTCGTTTTACACAACTCATTTGTTTTTGATGTTTTTGACTAACCTATATAAATCATTAAAGTACATTAACAACAGACATGTGTTACCAGAGCATTTATAAGGATATCTTTCAGGGCGGTTTAGTTCATTCTCACACCAAAGCAGGGAGTGGCAGTGAAAGGATGGTATCTTTTTTAAATGATGCTCAGGTTTGAACTTGGTCAAATGACCCCCAGATGGCTCAACGTACCCCTTAGATGGGGCTAGTTCGCCAACAACACCACTTTGTTTTTGAAGTGTCATGTTTTGATGGCCCTTTGTAAGAAATGTATTATTTTCATTTTGATTGACAGAAGACATACTGAAATACAAGTTGTTTTATCTCATTATTCCTATAAGTACAAATGGACTCATCGTACCCCGCTCTCCCCTACATGTTGTTCCTTTCCTCTCATTCATTTCACACTTATTTTTGCTGTTAGACACATTCAAAATACCTTCTCTGTGTTGCCATTGACTTCCATCTGCACTGTTGATGATCTGAGACAGTAAAGAAAACATAACGACCTAATGAAGCTACAAGAACAAGTTGAACTTACATTGTGTCTCTCAATGGCCTCTCGATTTCCGGTTGGTGGGGAGTTCTAGTTTGTCGTGGCCCTCCTTTTATAGGATTCAACACGTCTACCATAAAATCTTCTTCACTTCAATTTTGAATGGTTGAGATTCTTTTCAAACAAGCCGACAAAGTGTTTTGGTAACAATTGACCATCCTATCCAAATACAATCTCCTGAGCTTTGACAATCTCATTCTTTCCTCTCAGCATCCCACTGAGGTGCACGACATGTGCACAATCTGTTCTCTCTTTGAAGGCCATCAGACATTGGAGTATGCTTGCAGCTGAGCTTAAAACCTGCCTGGCTTCCCATGTTGTTACCATAGTGCATCATTTGAGACGTTAAGTTTAAATGATTATTTTTTTTTTTTGGACAAATGTACTCATATTCATATTTGATCTGTATTTTGATCTGGTATAATTGTTAGTGTGATAGGCACTAGGACATGTTTTCATGTTTGTTGTTTTGTGCTTACCTGCCATGGGACTGCAGATGGAAATGAGCTTTTAGCTAAGATCTGGCATATACTGTAGCAGCTCTTCTCTTTTTGAGACGAATGTCTTTTTATGCAATAATGTCAATAATGACATCATAATTCAGTCAGACACCGGGGCCTCATCACTCCACAGATGTACACAGAACATTGAGTGATGATTAGATAACTACAGGTGGATGCTGGGATGGAAACTGGGGTGGTGGGGGGGGGGCAGGAGAGCAACTTTGAAGTAGCAGCAGCAGCAGCATAGCGAGGCAGGCAGACCTGGCAGCTTAAACAGAGCGGCATGTTTAGGAGAATGTGTTTGGTTGGTCGTAAGAGGGACAAGGTAATGTATCATTGGTGCTCCAGCTGACTGCCTGAACGAGCTCGCAGGCTTCACATTCGTTTAATAACAGAGAAGAATGTCTTTCAGGAATCTCTGTGCCATGACAATGTGGTGCTCAAATGGATATAGCTTGGTGCTTTAATACTCTGTCTGTGCCTTTCCTCAGGAGTTGGATGTCCAGCTGCATGACTGCAGGGAGGAGTTTTTTTGTCGTAGAGAGCGTTTGCAGGCCCTCAAGACAGAAGAGAAGAATTCTATTGCCCAGGTGTCCGGGAGTAAGTCCACCATCATCAGCCTGGAGAGCCAGCTCGCAAAACTGGAGAGCGAATTGATGAAACAGCAGGAGACTACCGGTGAACAGGCAAGCAGAGAGTCACAGGAGAGCCATTAAGACATCTGTTAACGGTTCAGATTTAAAGACACGTGAACAATATCAATGACTTAAAAGAAGCATTTCATGTAATCCTTTTATAAGACAAAAATTAAGGATACAAAAAATGACATTATATACATAATTCAAATAATACATTGTTGCGACCTGGCTCAAAAGGCCACAACAAAAAGCAGACACAACATGTCAATGGGTAGAAAATATGTTTATTAAAGAAAGTCATTCAAATTAGCCAAATTCATAGAGTGCAAGAAAGTGGAGCAACTGAGAAAGCCCGGACTTCATACTCAACCAAAACCCAGGTGTCTGCAGGGGAAAGCAGAGCGAGAGCAGAGAGGCTTCCAATAGCTGCAGGACACCAGACCCAGGTGCCCTGAGTGACTGTAATCAGTGCAGCACAGCAGAACAGCCACACCTCTCTACTGATGGACCCACAGGGGCATCACAGACATTTAAATCAAAAATACAGAAAACTTCAATACATTTGTATTTAATAATAAAAGGAAAATATGATCAGATAAATACATAAACACAGTTTTATAAACCTTTGTATTATTTGATATGCTTTATAGTTTGACAATAACATCCAATTCCAGTTCATATATGCTCATGTTTTGTCCCTTTACTTGTCTTGCCTTTTGTAGGACAACATGATTGCCATCCTGAATAGAAAACTGTCGCGGCTGCAAGGCGAGGTTCACTCTGATGAAAAAGAAATTCTGGACATAAAGGTGGCTGAGCTGACCGGAGCCCTGGAGCAGAAGAGGAAGGCGGCCAACATGCTTACCAACACGCTGAAGGAGTCTGAGGTCGGTCTGAGTGTTTGTCTTCTCCCCGTATTATCTGTTCACGCCGAGCCAGCGAAATAGCTCATATCACACATTTCCTCGTCTCCGGCAGGATGACATTCGCTATTTGAGGAAAGAGATGGAGAAGTCCGAGGCTCAAAAGAGAAATCTGGCCGACAAGGTGGAGGAGCTTATTCTTCTCCGTTACACCAACGAAAAGGAGCTGAAGAGACTCCAGATCGTGAAACAGGTACCTGATGTCAGCGAGTGTCATGACAACACACATGGACTTAATCTGATTCCCATGTGTTGAGGAGGTTGAATTAAGTGTGTACACGATAACCCACTTTTCCCTATGCTACATATTGCTGTAATAACGTATTTGTCTTTTTTAATGAATATCTGTTACTATTAACAAATGACAGAGAAACAATATGACAGAACAAGTGATGATGATTTATTTTAATATCACAGTTACAATCTACAGCTAACCCAACACCCAAACGTAATGTCTAATGCTATGAAACTAAATAAAACCATGAATGTGCATTTAAGATGCAGGAAGCAGCACATGTTTGGCATTAGGGAAGGGAGTGTCAGTACGTTGGTCCACCGATTCTGTACTGGCAATGTCCTTTCCTATGTCCTATATATTTTTGCCGTTACTTTCACAGAAGGGCTGAAGAGTGATCCAGACGCAGACACAAACAGATGAGTTTGCGGTCCTTTGTTGTAGTTTATATTGACGTTTTATTCAGCTTTACATACCAGGGTTAATTGTACAGTTCTAATTGTTGTGATGAGCATCTCCCGGGCTGCTGGAATCAGTATGCTCTCTTCCTTCTGTGTCCCTCCCTCTCCTGTCACCTATGACCTCTTTATATACACCCGGTGCAGCTAAACCCCGCCACCCAGTGTTCATAAATAATATTGCACTATACATATAACTTAAATAAACTGACACACCAACAACACCCATAAAATGGCTCCTACAGATTCCATTTGTCAACCAGTTGCCAGTAAACCAGAAGGGATTTCTCCTGGATGAGAAATAGATGGGCACGTAAACCCCTGTAAAGTGCATGATGCTTTTGCACTTGGGTTTAAGCAAACACGTAGATGTATTACTAAACCAAAGTGTCAATCAGAGACTCATAAGACTCAACAGGACCACAAAGAAACACAAAGTGACGACCAAGAGACACAACACCACTGCAATGATACGAAAAACAGCTGCAGGAGAAAAAGAGGGAAAAGAACTACAAAGAGAAGCAAACTCCGAAACATACACAATAACTAAAACAGATGTCAGCTGTCTGTAGATTACCCTCACATATAGCAGACACCATGCCATGCATCTGAAAAGGATCGCCTTCTGCCCTGCATTATATGAACCTCACATGTTCCTAATCAGGACAACATGGTGGAGCACAACGTCATGAAGCTCGAGGTGAAGCGTCTGAGGGATCTGCTGTACGACAAGACGGGCAGCGTGCTGTCTCTGGAGAAGAGGAAGCTGAAGCTGCAGAAAGCCATAAAGGACAGAGAGGAGGAGGTCAAGGTGTACCGAGAGATGCTCGGCCAGCAGATGAAGATCAGCGAGCACGAGAGGCAGAAACTCAGGTGAAAGCCCAGCAGAGACATCTCACTTCCTGGAGCATTTGTTCCTTTCTCTCGCTGTTTAGGGCTCGAAGGCCGCATGCCAGTGTGAGCTCAAATGGGCTGGACAATGCATCTCATGGTGCCATTGGAATAGCAATCTCTTGGAGTGTTTTCCTATCTTTTAATGTAAGGAAGTACATTCTGAAAATATGAATAATCAAATGATATAAAACACATGATAAATGCATGATATATCTTCAGAGATATCTCCTTTACCTCACATACCAGAGAGCACCAGTCAGTTATTGAAGTTATGTAGCGATATTTACCTAAGAAGATAATGACCAGACAGGAGGGGAGATGTGTGCAAAGTTAGTGTTTGAATATATTTAAACATATATATATACTTAAAGATAGGAAATAGCTCAATATGTCCTGAACAGTAATGTTAACGCTCTCATCAATTGCAACCAAACATTCAATGAAATGCTTAACGTGTGTATACACTGGCTGTCCAAATCTCCTGCATCAGAGTTTATGGTCAGGCTGACAGATAATGACTTCAGCCTTTAACATGCATGTCTTCAAAAAGCCACTTTCCAGTATGGCTCGATGCTATTTTGTTAGCAATAGGGGAGCTAGCTTTCACAGCTTATCGCTAGGCCACAAACTGAAAAAGACTGCCGTTTCCTAAAACCTTCCAACATCTCTCTTCTCTGTTCTCAGTTATCTTGCAAGGTCTTTATGTCATTAAAGATCTGATTGTGTGGCCAAATATGACTATTTTAGACCATTTCCAAAGGGGAGGGGTTAGGGTTAGGTACATTTGACTAGTATCCAAAATATAAAAACACTACTACCAGAAGCCCTCGAATAGGTTTGATTCCCTAAGGCTATAGAGAGGCGAAGTCCCTCCTTTCCGGTGGAGCTCCATGGGAACTTATTTCGGAAAAAGTATGTATTGAAGTCAATGGAGAGAGAAAGATTATCTTTTGATCCCGTTTGAATTGTGCCACGAATTACACACATGATGTTTGTCAATTGAAAAGATAATTTTGCCAGTCAAAAAAAAAAAAAAGTGTTGTAAAACTGTGAAATAACACTTTTTTGCGTGAAACCGCTCAATGGACTACATCTCCCGTCTCGCACCAACACCAAGACGGCCGTCACGTTGGCATATTTCACTTCTTTCTTTCAGCATGAGGTGAAAAGTATTAAAAGAGGTGAAAATCACTCCAAGTCTGGGCATGTTGAGAGCTGTACATACACACAAGGGGAGTGAGTCGGTTCCGTAAGAGCCAGCATGCGGGACCGGCTTTACAAGGTTTCGGTGAGTAACACGAGTGTAATGTGTAACGTTAATGTACGCGACTCTGGGATTTGTAGTCTTTCTAGTTGCGTATTGTTCATAGTCTTATATTTCAACAGTTGGAAATGGAAATTATTTGTTAAGATTGACAAACATCATGTGTGTAATTCGTGGCACAATTCCAACGGGATCGAAAGATAATCTTTCTCTCTCCATTGACTTCAATAGATACTTTTTCCGAAATAAGGTCTCATCGGAAGTAGATGGGCGGGACTTGGCCTCTCTATTGGAACGTGTTGAACAATGCAATAACATATTTGGCTTCATTTGGTGGAGACTTCATATTGCAGGGGCCCACGAGTGAGATAGAGATCAAACGTTGCACTGAGTTGTGTTTTATGTCATATTTGCATGATTTTGAGAAAATGTGTACCTCAAAAGATCATCTTACTAAGAGTGTTTTTCTGTCAGCGCTGAACTGAATGACAAACTGTCCAAAATCGACTTGATGAAGAAACGCTTCGAGATTGTGACGCTTTCAATGGCAGCTCCTGAGGGGGAAAAGGAAGAAACGCAGGCTTACTACATTATAAAGGTAAGAGAGGTCTTTGAACACACCGCCATGTTAAAAACAGACAGATTTGTTTCACTTTGATTGACTTTGTTTGCTTTTCTTTAGGCTGCACAAGAGAAAGAGGAGCTCAAGAGGAAGGGGGACAGTTTGGATGCTACAATCCGCAAGATGGAGCTGGAAAACAGAGCTCTGGAGAACACCATCCAGCTGTTCAACAACAGCAACTCATCATTTCGCAAATCCCTCAACAAAGTCAATGAATCCAGTACGTATGACCGGGTAGACAGAATGAACATCAATAAACAACAACACTCTATTGAGGATGATCAGCAGGAAGTGATTTCTGTTTGTTTATTCTCCTTTAAAATCATTACAGCAGCTATCATTGACCACAACGTTTTTGTGTTAGGTCCAGAGCACCAGGAAAAAGTGAAACTGCAAGAGCAGTTGAGGGCGGCAGAAGTGACGCTGAAGTACAAGAAAAGACAGGTCCAAGAGCTCCAACAGGACGTACAGGTTCATTCTAATTACAGCCGCCCTTACTAAATACATCCTCCTTTATCTATAACACTGCACCTATTTCCTTTCAATTGGAATACATCCTCCAAAAGTGGCCTAGAAAACGTATTTCTCCCAATACATTCATTGATATTTTCCAAATAGAACAGATATACAACACAAAAGCATTTGGTCAATATAATAGTGATAAAGCAAAGGAGCAAGTACAAAGCCAGATGGAACAATGACAACACCAAGAAAGGATAAATACTACAAACCACAAGCACCAAAACTAAGGATAACATTAGTCAAATAAAAAAACACCAATATATGTATGATAATAGTCATGAAAAATACTAAAACATAAAGTACAAGTTGTGTTTCAGTCTGCTGGACGACACTTCACAATCCAGGGTAAAATTATTGCTCAACCATTTTTAATCCATATGGTGTGTGAAGCAGGTATTGGAGATTTCCTCTAGGGAGGGGGTAGCCCACAATTTAAAGGGGACATAATATACTCATGTTCAGGTGTATATCAGTATGTAGTGTCTCTACTAGGACATGTCTCCATGCTTTAATGTTCAAAAAGCTCTTTATTCTTCTCATACTGCCTGTGCTGCAGCACCTCTTTTCACCCTCTGTCTGAAACCAGAGCCCAGTCTGCTCTGATTGGTTAGCTGGCCGGCTCAGCCTATCACGTATAATGTGTTGGAGAGCTAGCCAATAGAAGTGTTACATAGTGATGTCATTATATTACGGATGTCAACAATGGAGTTCAATGGAGGCGTTTCAGGCAGGGGGGGAGTGTGGGAGAGAAACTCCCTCTGGAGGGGACACAGGGATGTTAGCCTTTGCAGACCATTTACATGCACTCAAACCGATAGAACACACTACAGGAGAGGGAAAACCCCAGACATATTATTTGCATTTCCTGCTTCTATTGTGTTTCTAATTCCCCCTTAAAACCGCTCTTTCTTCATTCCTGTCTCTCCTCTTCAGTGTCATACAAGTCTCTTGTTCTGTTGTCTTTTCATGTCCCCACGTTTCTAAATGCTAAACACATTTATAAACGTGTTTAGCAACTCTGTCTTTGTGAGTTATTCTGTGAAGTTGACCTGGTATCAATCTGCCTCTGGGCCTTGCTTTAGTTTGTTCTTGTGTGATTGTCACTCTCCATTTCCAGGACATGAACAATACCTGGGAGAGTCTGCGGCAAGAAGAGCAGGCGGAGACAGAAAAGATAGAGCACAAACAGTCCCTCATGGGTAAACTGAACAAAGAAATCTGTAGTCAGCAGGAGAAGGTCGACAGAGCCACAAAGCAGGTTGGATGTCCACTGTCCCACTTGTATCGGGTATCCAAACATGTATTAGCTGTCTCCATAATCACATTTTAATTTGACGTTGTCCTCCCCAGTGCTCTAAGCTGACCAAAGAGATCCGCTCAGCAAAAAACACCAGCACTGAGACTTTTGAGGAGAAGGATATTAAGCTGAGGGAGTTGAAAGAATTTAATAAGAGCATCAACAAGAAGCTGTATGACACCATGGAAGACAAACCTGACCTCAGATCAGTGGTGGAGGAATACTTCCTGCAGGTGTTATGCTGTTTTTATATTCGAAGGATTGTTAAGCATTTGACTGGCTGTGCATTACTGTGATTTTTGAGGTAGTTCAAGGGATTTCATTTAAATATGAACTTCCCTTTTTTTCTGTCTCAGGCCAATCTATCTCTTCCATCTCCGTCTTCTACTCCTTCCAGCCAGCGGAGCTCCAAGACGAGCTCCCCCCACAGCTCGGCCTCTCTCAGGTCAGAAAGGGTCTCTTCTCAACCTCTTTCTCCCAACCATAGATCCATTTCTGTCTTTTGTTTTTAAGGGTCGACAATAAATGCGACACAGAAGTGATACAAGATGTCAAAGCTGGGATCCTGAAGATACAGCGCAGCACTGTGCAGTGGTCTGGTCAAAAGTTAAATGTTCAAAGATTACAGTGTGTGGTATTAGGGCTTAGAACATAGCATGATGGCCATGCTTTATGGTGTTTTATAGGTTGTTGCAGAAATGGTTGGGTTGACACCATTTATTACAAAGATTTGATGCAAAATCCAACCATTTTTAAACACTCGTTAATTGACATAAATGGTCAACAATTCATCCAAAATCCAACGGAAAAATCCCTGCTCAACTTTGGTAACTTTTAACATTTGGAGATTCCTGCAAGAAGTGGATTGGACGGCGAGGACTTCTCTTCTCAGCACATTTTATATAATGATTACAATTTATAAAAAATATAATATATATTTTCTACACAATTGATGCAGTTTCCAAACTATTTAGGGACTTGAGTATGCAAACATATTTCAATCAATCAATCAATCAATCAATCAATCAATCAATCAATCAATCAATCAATCAATCAATCAATCAATCAATGTATGTTTATTTATATAGCCCAATATCACAAATGTTACATTTGTCTCAGTGGTCTTCACAGTGTGGACAGAATATCAGTATGACAATACGACACCCTCTGTCCTTAGACCCTCACATTGTACAAGGAAAAACTTCCAGAGGAAACCCACTGTTTAAAGGGAAAAATGGGAGAAACCTCAGGGAGAGCAGCAGAGGAGGGATCCCTCTCCCAGGACGGACAGACGTGCAATAGATGCCGTGTGTAAATTGAAAAGATAATACATTTGCAACATAGGTAGTCCAAATGTTTGGAAATGCATGTGTGTATAATAGGAAGATGAATCCACGAGGATATCCATCCAGGACCGATGATCCAGCACCACAGCCACGACTCGCGATCCAGGGCTCGCGATCCAGGACACAGGACCGCAGGATCATCCATGACTCCGGATCCACTTTCGGAGACACCAAAAAGAAAGACATTTGGGGAAGCTGGGTTAATCGGAACATGAGAGTACACAGGTATAGACAGAGAGAAGGAAGAAGTAAGATGTCCCCCGACAAACTAAGCCTATATCAGCAAAACTAGGGGCTGAATCTAATCAGCCCTAACTATAAGCTTTATCAAAAAGGAAGGTCTTAAGCGTACTCTTAAAAACAGATAGGGTGTCTGCCGCCCGAACACAAACTGGAAGCTGATTCCACAAATGTGGAGCTTGATAAGAAAAGGCTCTGGCTCCCATTGTACTTTTAGAGACTCTAGGAACAACCAACAACCCTGCATTCTTGGAACGCAATGCCCTAGTAGGACAGTAGGGTATAATGAGTTATTTAAGGTAAGATGGCGCCTGCCCATTAAGGGCTTTGTAGGCGAGAAGAAGAATTTTAAATTCTATCCTGTGTTCTATAGGGAGCCAGTGTAAGGCAGCCAGAACAGGAGTAATGTGGTCCCTTTTCCTAACTCTGGTTAGTACACGAGCTGCAGCATTTTGAATCAGCTGAAGCGATTTGACTGACTTCTTGGTACTCCCTGATAATAAAGAGTTACAATAATCCAGCCTAGAAGTAACAAATGCATGGACTAGTTTCTCTGCATCGTTTTGAGGCAAGATATGCCTGATTTTTGCAATGTTACGTAGATGGAAGTAAGCGGTCCTTGAAATTAATTTTATGTGGGCGTTAAAGGATAAATCCTGATCAAATATAACACCAAGATTCCTTACAGTCTCACTGGAGGCCAAATTAATGCCATCCATAGTTAGTATGTCTTTAGATAATTTGTTTCGTAGATTCTTCGGGCCAAGTACAATAACTTCAGTTTTGGTCGTGTTTAACATCAAAAAGTTTAAGGTCATCCAAGTTTTTAAGTCCTTAAGGCAGTCTTGAATTTTATTTAGATGATTAATTTCATCAGGCTTGATTGATAAATATACTTGAGTATCATCCACATAACAATGAAAATGTACAGAATGATTCCTTACAATATTGCCGGAAGCATATATAATGTGAACAAAATAGGTCCGACCACTGAGCCCTGTGGCACTCCATGGCTAACTTTGGTTTGCGTGGAAGATTCATCGTTAACACGTACAAACTGAGAGCGTTCAGATAGATAGGACCTAAACCAGCCTAAAGCAGTTCCCTGTATGCCAACTAAGTGCTCTAGTCTTTGCAATAGGATATCATGGTCGATAGTATCAAATGCAGCACTGAGATCGAGCAAAACAAGAATAGAGACAAGTCCCTTGTCTGAGGCTATTAGAATGTAATTTGTGACTTTAACCAGAGCTGTCTCTGTGCTATGATGTGTTCTAAAGCCAGACTGAAAATCTTCAAATAAATCATTGTTTTTTAAGTAATCACACAACTGTTTTGCGACCGCTTTCTCAAGAATTTTTGAGAGGAACGGAAGATTAGAAATAGGTCTATAGTTGGCTAAAACCTCTGGATCGAGGTTGTGCTTTTAAGAAGCGGTTTTATCACTGCTACTTTGAATGATTGTGGAACATAGCCTGATAATAAAGACATATTCATAATATTTAATAAAGAAGTGCTAATTAATGGAAAAACTTCCTTCAACAGCTTAGTTGGAATTGGGTCTAACATGCACGTTGATGGTTTAGAAGAGAGAATCATTGAATTTAATTGTTCAAGGTTTATGGCTGAAAAGCATTCTAGTTTACTATCTAGTGTAATATTAGAACTTACGTTTCCGGGAGCTGTTGATAACACTATACTGGTCAAAGGCAAGAGGTCATTGATTTTGTTTCTAAGAGTAACAATTGTATCGTTAAAAAAGCACATAAAATCATTGCTACTGAGTGCTATGGGAATAGAAGGCTCAATCGAGCTGTGGCTCTCTGTCAGCCTGGCTACAGTGCTGAAAAGAAATCTTGCATTATTCTTATTCTCATCTATTAATGAAGAGTAGTAGGCTGCTCTCGCTTTACGCAGTGCTTTCTTATATTCATTGAGAGTAATATGCCAAATTAAACGAGATTCTTCAAGTTTAGTGGAACGCCATATCCTTTCAAGTTGTCTAGACTTTTGCTTTATTTTGCGGGTTTCGGTATTATGCCATGGAGCTAATCTATGTTGTTTTATTTTCTTCTTTTTCAAAGGAGCAACAGAGTCTAATTTTATTCGCAGCGCATCTGTAGCACCATCAACAACATGATCAATTTGGGGTGGTGTACATTTTGTATAAGTTTCCTCCCCTACATGCAGACATGCTATCGAGTTAAGTATTGGTTGAATCTCTTCCTTAAATGTGGCTATAGCACTAACAGATAGGTTTCTGCTGCAAGAGCTTTTGACTAATGCTTTGTAGTCTAGTAACAGTACTTCAAAAGTTACTAAGAAATGGTCGGATAGAGCAGGATTATGCGGTTCGACTAATAGTTGCTCAATTTCAATACCATAAATCAGAACAAGGTCGAGAGTGTGATTATAGCAGTGGGTTGGTTTATTTACACTCTGACAGAAACCAACAGCATCTAATATAGAGTTAAATGCAACAGTAAGGCTATTTTTATCATCGTCAACATGAATATTAAAGTCACCTACGATAATTACTTTGTCTGTTTTAAGAACCAAAGTTGATAAAAACTCAGAGAATTCTGATAAGAATTCTGAATAAGGACCTGGTGCACGATACACTGTAACAAATAAGATTGGCTGCAAAGTTTTCCAGGTCGGATGCGTAAGACTAAAAACGAGGCTTTCAAAAGAGGTATAATTTAATTTTGGTTAATTATTGATAATTAAACTTGAGTCAAAGATTGCTGCAACTCCACCTCCTCGGCCCGTGCCTCGAGCAATATGAGTGTTGACATGGCTGGGTGGAGTGGCCTCATTTATGCTGACATATTCTTCATGTCTCAACCAAGTTTCAGTGAGACAACATATCAATATTATAATCTGATATTAAATCATTTACCAATATTGCTTTAGATGCTAGAGATCTTATGTTTAAGAGACCACATTTAATCTTCCTGTTTTGTTGCACTGTAGTAGTTGTTACATTTACTTTTATTAGGTTATTATGTATGACACCTCTATTAGGTTTTACCTTAAATTGTCCTTGGGCAGACACACACACCGCTAATATTGGGTATTTTATTGGGTTCGGGATTCCTATGGATGACTGCCTAGGAGAGAGCGCAGAGAAGCGTGTAAGACTGCGCCTCCGCCTCCTGGTCTCAACTCCAGTTGTCATGGATTAAGTCCACAAAGCCCTGAAATGTTTGCCGAAATGAGATCTGTACCTTCCAAAGTAGGATGAATATTTAAATATATCCTTTATAAATGGGTCAAAAATAACATTGTGGATAAAACAACTTATTTTTGCCCCAAAATGCATGGGATTAGCATCAAATGTGATGTCTGTAAATGGGAGCCTTGTATCCATAAAACTGATTTTCATTCCAGCCCGTGCACGGCCAAAGTCCAGAAGGGGCTGCAACGATGGCGATAATTCTACATCCATTTTAAAATCTGCAGGAGGACCGTTAGTTATAGTTAGGAGTTAGCTGTTAGCTTGTAGCTTCATTGGCAGCACAGTCCTGCTTGGCTAAATAACGGAGTTTACAGCTAATGGATGAGATTGCGATGCTTTCATGCTCAATTCCGTAAATACTGCAAAGTTATGTCTGGCAAAGGCATGGTTTTAAGGTTTGTGACTAACCCACATGTTATGCTTTAACCAAGCCGAGCTTATAAACATTTACCAGTTTAAGAAGTATTTTAAATGATGTCACATTTTAGTAGTTGATATAGCAACTGAATCAAAAAGGTTATTGGGAGGATATCCCAAATACTATCCTGTTTTTTGTGTACAATAATCTACTTAATCTTAAATACAATATTAACATATAGGTTACCGTCTATAATGACTGACCAACACGACATATAACCGCTCTGCCTGTATCTCTGTTTCCTCTCTGCGGTGAAGGTCTCCCGCGTCCTCAGCCGGCAGCAGCCCCCGGGCCTCTGCTCTGCACCCCCCTCTGATGAAGACTGTGGAGCTGGGCCTGGATCTGACCTCCCCCCCTCTCACCATCTCCAGAGGATCCAGCTCTGCGAGCAGCGGCGGCAGCAGCAGCAGCAGGAAGTTAAGAAAGCCGCAGTGATGCAGATGTATTATCTAACTGCTGGGGATGAAGAGCAAGAGAAGGAGGATATTATAGTTTTAGTTTGTTATGGTTGCACAGAGTGGCGTTTAATCACATGATGAGATGCAGTGTTCAGTTCGCAAATGTGCTATCCTTTTAATGCAACAAAAAGTATTTTATTGGTGATTTTAGTATTGTTCTTAGGACTTTGTAGTTATTATATTTATTAATGTGAATCTTAAAATACTGGATGTTCCCACAGTGTGACTCAAATAAAGACAAACTATACAAACTCTTTTATCTCCATGTTTTTTCTTTGTGAAAATGGTATAATAAATAAACCTATTTATTGTAAAAAAAACTCACTTTACCTTTATTTAAAAAAGAACATTGACCCTCTTATCTTAATTCTTTTGTTTTTACTTTTTGTGAAAATTGTTCTTTTAAATACAATATTATTTAGTATTTTAAAAAATAAAAAATGTCTACGTGAAAATGCTTTCAATAAATACATCTACATTCAAAAGAAAAAAACTATTAACATCTATCTCTTGCTTTTTAACTAAATGTAGAGCGGTGTTTCAGCAGTTTTTTGTTTTTTTTCAAGCTGGATTCAAATTTTTCTTTGGACACAACGCGGGGCAGGGCATTATTTTCGCTTTGAGGAAGTAGCATTACAGACATGCCATTGTTGCCCTTTGTTTGGTCTTTGGGTTTGGGCCAGTCCAGGTAACTTGTTGATTTACCTGTATTGTTGTCTGCCGCCACACCTCTCTCATTCCCTGGAACAGGTCACACTCAGACAGACGCTCTGCGGGGATACAACTGCTCTCAGATTTCACTGTGTTCGGATCGAGCTCCAACATGCTGCCGCTGCTGCTGCTGGTGCTGCTGGCTGGATGTTCGCTGACTGCTGCTCAGACAGGTGAGAACACAAGATCCTATTTGGATCTGAAATCTACTTAGAAGAATCGTTACTAATTCCTCGTTAATGTATACAGACAAGGTACATGAAACAATGTGAGTTGTAGCGTGAAGTCAGAGAGCTTATAAACAATGCTTTACTATACTATACTACATTTTTGGTCAAGAGGTGACATTTTAAGTGCAAAACATTTTACAAAGATTACGATGAATCAGGTTTAAAATGTATACCGTATATAACCTACAACAAAATTCTAGTCTCAGGATAATTCACTATGAATAAATACAGCTTACAATAAAGCAAAAAGCCGTGAAGCAGACAGTGCTTATAAAAAAGAATATATAAAAATACATCGTTTTATGGTAAGAAATCAAATCTTATATATATTTAATTTAACTACAAACTTTATGATAAATAAGGGGTAACACAATATGATATCATTATAAAGAATTAAAGTCTCAAGCTAATTCAATATTAATATGTTGAGTCAAGGTACAAACAAGTGAGTTGAACCGGAAGCCAGAATAATATATAGCATATAAATAAAAAATAGCTATATCATCACATCATTCTTGGTCAAATACCTCTAATTTTATGGCAGAATAACTACAAAACGTTATGATAAATAAAGGTAATTCAATATTAATATTATGTACAGTCAAGGTACTAGAACACAAAGTAATTTATAGCAAAGGCAGACAATACAGCTTGTAAAAATAAATTAGCTTTACAGTTTCATCATCAAATAGCTCTTATCTTATGGAAAGAATATTACAAACGTCATGATAAATAAAGATTTAAAAAAATGGATACAAACATTCAGGGCTCAATGTAATCATACAGTACATATACACGTATCTTAAGGTTCAAGACAATATACTTAAATCTGGAAGGCACAAACCATGGCTTATAGAAAATAGCACATCATTTTGGGTCAAGTACCGAAATCTTATGTTGAAAAAGCTACACAATGTATAAGAATATAAGGTTTCAAAGTAAATACAAAATAAATAAAAACGTCTCAAGGTAATCCTGTATCATTATGTTCCACATGTAAAATAACACAAACGTAGTTAAAGATGGAAGGCAGGAAGCGTAGCTTATTAAAAACTGGTTATAAAATGACATAATGTTGTTCGTTTCCAGAGACAACCCAGACAGGCCCCGCCCCGCTGAACATGGCTGTTCCTGTTGACGGTAAGTGCATTCAGGCTTGCATCATTTCATTCAACCTAACGACTGACATGACTTTAATACGTATCTTTTTATAGGTCCCACAGCTTTGGTAGTCCTGGTGGCGTCTCTCCAGTCCACCCAGGAGCTGAATCTGACCAGCATAGGTCTGACCCTGCAGGAGGTAGCTAGCCTCGCTCCGTCTTCACAAATCCACATTCATGTCCAACTCTCTCTCTGAAAACATATCCTGAGAAACAATGCAGTACTTAGTGCTTTGTGACATTCTGTGCAGAACCTGATGTGACCAGAACATGAACATCATTGTGTCTTTCAGCTGCACACTTTAATCCAGCAGTTCGCACCTGAGGCCAACATCCGTCTGACAGTGAAGAAAATCACCAGAGTCTGAAACCTCAGTGGACCCCCCCCCCGACAGCCCCCTGGTTTACATGCTTATCATTGTTCAATTCCTTGGTGAATGCATATGTTATTTGATCACACAATATTAAATTGCTATATGATTTCCTTTTCCTGTAGTGTGTTCTATAGGATGCATATAAATGATCTGCAAAGGCTACAATCCCAAAGTTCCCTCTTCCACACACTCTGCCTCTGCCATGCCTTAAACGCCTCCATTGGACTCATCTGTTTACTTATGTAACATAGTGACATCACTATGTAACACGCGTGCTTCTATTGGCTAGCTCTCCAACACATTGTACGTGATAGGCTATGTTGCGAGACATCTTTAAGCAGTTGACCAATCACAACAGAGCGGGCCAGCTAACCAATCAGAGCAGACTGGGCACTGGTTTCAGACAGAGGGTGAAAAGAGGTGCTGCAGCACAGGCAGTGTGAGAAGAATAAAGAGCTTTTTGAACATTAAAGTATGGAGACATGTCCCTGTAGAGACACTACATGCTGATATGAACCTGAACATTTGCAGAATATGGACTCTTTAACTCCACCAAACGAAATAAATATGTGCACCATGAAGGGCATGTTATTCTCAACAGAGTTATGTAAAAATGGATAGACCTACATGTCGTCAAAGTTAAAGTATCAGAAATTATATCAAAATGTGTTTCTCCCAAATGTCCTGTAACCATGGTTATTGAACTGGAACCCCTTGCCAAAGATGTAAATGTGCATCACACATTGTAAATCATGTTGTAATTGTACAACATATATTGTGCTTTTTTATTTAACTTGCTTTTATTATCTATTTAATTATATTAACTAATAATGCTATCCATAACTTTGTTGTTGGTTGTTTGTTTAAAATTAAAACATTTGAAACCATGTTTACGGCTCAAACATCAAATCTAAACGCTGCAGCCAAACAGAAATACATAGACACTGTTTTGTTTTTCTTCCAGTAACGATGTTCAATCATATTTCTATCACCAAAGACACATGTTCACCGAGTTGTTATTACTTTTAATGAAAGTGCATGAACAAATAAATCAGTAGCCTCATATGACTGCATTCTACAGAAGAGGACTAAACATCTTTTTTTTTAGATCTGACCAAATGTGATTTTTCTTTTTCAATTTAAATTCGGATTTCTGACAAAGAAGTCAGATGTGGCGCTATCCTCTCCAGAAGCCTTGTAATACTTGACTCGTGGGATGTCTGAAGTTGTGGGCAGGGATTGAAAGCCATTAAACCATGGTTATACATTTATAAAATAAGGTTTTCAACATATTGACTTCTTATGTATTGATTGTCAATAACTAGAAAAGCTAGAGATTATTTTGCATCTTCCTGTATTTTTGCATTTCCTCGAAACTCAATAGTCCTTTGATCTTGATCTTGAAGTTCGTGACTGTATCTTAGATTGCAACGTCATTGCAGTGATAGATTTTCGCCTATGATATAAACTATAATAAAATAAAACCGGTTCTAATGGTGGGAATTGAAACAAAATATCTTTAAGGAAATAGTTTGCCCACAAAAAGAGTTTTTGTCAAATATTCACTCAATGTTCTAAAGTATTTAATACATTTGGGACTGCATACATAACACTTGGATAATACTGTAGTTTGGTTGTAGATTTTTTTAATAAATGTACATTTCTGTTGTCAAACGCTGGCCCCAAGACTTTTGTTTGTTACGAATACTTAGTTCACCGTGAAGGCATGCGAGAAAAACTAAATGTTCTTCGAGATGTCAAGGTAATGGATACACACATTATCATTTTGGTTGTGAAGTATTTCTTTAAAGGTGGGGTATGTAATTTATTTCATTTACATTTTTCGTTATATTCCATGGAATTCTCTTAACATCCCGATAGCAATGAATATCTGAAGTGCTTTGACAATAAATACATACAAAAGTCATCTGTGGAAGCCGTGGTACTGTAAAAATCACGACCAATCATCTGAGCCGGCCCGGCTAAAGTAACTGGATGGCCTACCTGCCTGTCAGCCTTCCATCTGTGCACAAACTTATCTCGTGCCCTCATTGGTCATGTGCGCGTTCCTGTGTGTTGGAGGAGGCGGGCTCTGTGAGGAAGTGGCAGATTTCTTCCGGCTGTGTATTTTCAAATTCTATCTCACTCGAGCTGGTTTCTCCAAAATGACCTACCCCACCTTTAAGCGTGATTGACTTCCTGTCCAATATGGCTGAACATGTCAAAGCAAACAAATGATTGTCATATTAACAAACTGCTCAAGGCGCTTACATGACAAACATGTCAAATGAAGAGTGAAAGGCAAGGCAAGTTTATTTATATAGCACCTTTCAACACAAGGCAATTCAAAGTGCTTTACAAAAATGAAAGACATTAAGAAAATGGCATTTAAAAACAGTCATTAAAAAGCAAAGATAATAAAATAAACATAAAAAGAAAAAAGACATGAATACAAGTTACAGTGCATAGACATGCCTCAGTTATCTGAACATCAGCAGATCTGAATGTGAATAGACTGGGAAGAACACGAGTGCAATCATCAACATTTATATCTTAAGAGAGGGACGTTTTAAATGAACTGTAACTACATTTATTTTGCTATAGTTGCACTTTCAGCCAATAGAGGGCAACAAAGGCTAACAATAAAAGTTATGCTCATTTTGCTCCAAAGCTAGATGTTTTACCCGTCAATAGTGAAAAACTAAATATTTTATTTGCACCGCCACCTTTATCTGTTCTCTGCTTTCTATCTTCTCAACAATTTCCTTTCACGTTAAGAAGAACACAAAGAAATCTCTTCTGTGTTAGACGCTGACACATGCAGTTTGTTGAGCTGAATCTCTGTCAACGACTACATAAACGGATTATCGTCAGTGTGCGAGTGAATGGTCTCCAGTAGCACCTGTTGGACCTCACTGCGGTCACCAATGGGAAGAGGCCCGGGGGTCATATATATCAGTAAGAATTTGCACCATGTCTTTGGCATAAGACATGGTTTCAAGGTTGTGTCAAAGGGCACTACCAGGCCATCCTGAAGAACACAAGATACTATGTTTCCCATCATGCAACCCAGTTTGTACCTCAGGGTTTCCCATGCTCAGATTAAGATACTTGTGTATGGAACAAAGTTACTTACCCAGTTCTATATGGTTTAATTTGGAGAAATAAATGTCATTATTTAAGTTATGAGTTATGCAACATACAAAATTGGGGTCTAAAGCTTCTAA
Source organism: Pseudochaenichthys georgianus (assembly GCF_902827115.2). Classification (NCBI taxonomy): domain Eukaryota; kingdom Metazoa; phylum Chordata; class Actinopteri; order Perciformes; family Channichthyidae; genus Pseudochaenichthys; species Pseudochaenichthys georgianus. The sequence continues at coordinate 8,373,279 of NC_047519.1, read as the reverse complement.
GTTTTGTCATGCTAAATTACTTATATTTTGTATTATTATCTTTTCTTTTTCTTGAAAATTGTTAAATTATTTGATTAAAAAAAAGAAAAGAAAATGTAATACCTTGTATTGTATTCAAATGAATGTAACAATATGTGAAGCAGAACATTTAATAAAACTCAATTTCAGGATGTTCTGAAGATGATGGAAAATAAATATATAATATTTTTATTTACAGGAAAATGCAATATCCACATGAAGAGACTAAAACCACATTAGGACATGTCCTGCATCAATATGGCACCACAATAAGAAAAAGGCAGGAAACCATAGTAACAAAACTTGTTGTCGCAAGGCTCAGCACCCAGCTTCAGCGTGAGCAGAGAGCAGAGCCTTCATCGTGTGCATCCAGCTTTAATCTCAAAGGAACTGGATAAATACCATAAGATAAGATAAGATAAGATAAGATAAGATGGTACTTTATTGATCCCAATTTGGGAAATGTTTGTGTTGCAGCAGCATAAAAGACACGGCATTTTACAATAAAACAATACAAATTCAAAACTAGAAATAAACAAGAAAGTAGAAAATATACATGTTGAATTTAACAAGGTATTATATATACAAATATATAAATACATAAATATATGACATATGGAATATTAATATTAAATATGAACAGATTATATATGTGTAAAATGTACAGCAAGGTTGTATTAGAGAAACTATGGAGCAGAGAGTTCTCTTCCAGTGTTTAGAGTATAGGTGAGGTCCTGATAATTTATTCCGGTAAATTACTCTGACCTCACTAATTGACCTGACCGAAGTTACTGAGTCTATGTAAGTTTACTGCAAGATCTCACCTCTATCAACTCCCCGAAGAACCAGGTTCAATTAACTGCTGTTTCAATTCAGACAACTCTTTTTAATCTGTTTAAGCGATCCCGAAGGATTTTGGTATCAGTAAATGGGGTGTGTTCCTACCTAAACGTGTGTGGCAGGGTGCAGTCTTACCTTTGAAGCAGGAGAGGAGAGCACAGATTTTCCCTTTTATTGTCCCAATCCAAAAGGTGAGATCAGTTTATTTGAAGAAAAAGTAGGTCCAAACCAATACAGAGTCTTTACCTTTTAACACATTATAATCATACAAAACATATCATGCTGGGGTTATATTTTTTATCTAAAACCTTAATTCATATTCATTTTATTCCCGTGCGTAGCTACGCCTTCCGGGTAAAGTCTAATCATGTTATGTATTCTGGTACGTTCTAACAACGTCTTCCAGGAAAAGTCTAATCATGTATATGTATCCTGTACGTTCTAACAACGTCTTCCAGGAAAAGTCTAATCATGTTATGTATTCTGGTCGTTCTAAAAACGTCTTCCAGGTATCACTTACCGAGAGCTATCAACTCAGCTCTGAAGGACAGAGCTTACCAGGAGATAGTATACCAGGGGTTTCCCCCTCTCTCCCCACGAAATCCAAAAAAGCCAGTCTTTTTATGCTCAAAAAACCGGATAGAAAACCCCACAAACACCTCCTCTATACCCAACCAACATATTCTATTGGCTCTGGCATAAGACACACCTTCCCAAGTTTGTGTAAAACAAAACATGACTAGACATATTCTATGACTATGACATAACCACCTTTTTGAGGCCTCAATGTGTTTCTCCTTAAGTTCGGAGCCCCCCTCCCTGCTGTGAGAGGAGAGGAAAGAACCTGCCTACTCTCTTATCAGAGAGTAGGGCATAAATCATTATAGGCCTTACACTCAATCTTAACAAACCATTTTGTTTTGTTTATGCTGTAAATATAGAAAAACCTAAAATATGAAGCATTTTCATTGTGGGTTATACAAGAATATAATTGATTATATTTGATTATAACTAACTTTCGTTTTAAGTATTCAACATACTATGAAGCTCTCAACACAGCCAGAGGTGATTTGTTGGACAGAGTTATTGCAGTGGGCAGGAATGTGTTCCTGTATCGGTCCTTGTGACAGCGGAGCTGCAGCAGTCTGTTGGAGAAGGAGCTCCGTTGTCTGTTCAGCAGGTGGAGAGGATGGGTGGGTTATCCATCATGGACAACAGCCTGTTCAGTGTCCTCCTCTCCACCACAGCTTCAAAGGGGTCCAGCTTGATGCCGATGACAGACCCAGCTTTCCTGATCACTTTATTGATCCTGCTGGTGTCACCGGCTCTGATGCTGCCCCCCCCCCCCCAGCAGACCGCAGCAAAGAAGAGTGCACTGGCCACAACAGACTAGAAGATCTCCAGCATCTTGCTGCACACGTGGAAGGATCTCAGCTCCCTCAGAAAATAGAGTCTGCTCATCCCCTTCTTGTATACAGCGTCAGTGTTGATCCTCCAGTTCAGCCCATAAGTGCATTCCCAGGTACTATAGTCCTCCACAACAGCCACATCCTCTCCCAGAATGCACAGGGGCTGAGGAGACGTCCTCTTCCTCCTGAAATCAATGACCATCTCTCTGGTCTTGGCCACGTTCAGAAGCAGATAATTTCCTCCAGTCCACTCTACAAAATCACCCACCATGCTCTGTACTCGTCCTCCCGTCCATCCCTTATACACCCTACCACTGCAGAGTCATCTGAAGACTTCTGCAGGTGGCATGACTCTGAGTTGTCTTGAAAGTCAGAGGTGTATAAGGTGAACAGGACAGGAGACAGCACAGTCCCCTGAGGGGCTCCATACCAACCACCACATCAGACAGCACACCGCCCAGCCGGACGTACTGTGGTCTGTCTGAGAGGTAGTTGGTAACCCAGGAGATGGTGGACGAGTTTACCCTCATAGCCTGCAGCTTGTCACTCAGTAGCCGAGGCTGGATCGCGTTGAAAGCGCTGGAGAAATAAAAAAAGGTGATTCTCACAGTGCAACCCGATCCATCCAGGTATACGAGTGAGCACACTGCAGCAGGGAAGGTTCAACTGAAGGACCTCCAGACCCAGAACTCTACCCCCAGGTATGATCCCATTCATCTGGATACTGTAATATCATCGTGCAAATCTAAATCCATGATCCAATCTATCTGGAAAAAGGCCTGTGCGAGCAAAGAGGCCCTGTCTGCTGCAGACTCTGAAGACTCTTTCTATTTCTGGCTGCATCCTCTGATCACTATCACTCATGAGGACTTTTGTTCCAGTGCGGGAAAAACCTTTTCTGACTGATAGGAATCTAGGTCATGAATAGGGAGGCGGTACCAGATGAAAAATAGGACATTAGACATCCATGAAGATATGTCCATATCTTCATGGATGTCTAATGTCCTATTTTTTATCTGAAAAAGGTTTTCTTTCATAACTTTTTATTTAAATGAATGAATGTAGCATAGCATTATCTTGTATTAAAACTGTTGCTCTGTGGTGAGTAGCTGTTTGGAATAACAAATGTTGCTTTTTTATTGTTTCATCAATTTCTTCAAAGCTGTGAGCACCACACACAAACAAAACTCCATATAGCTTTCCATTCATTGAGAAGGCAGCAGTAATTGTAGGGACAATTATCTCAAAACCTCTGCAAATAATATCCTAACTATCTGCATGCAAACACCAAACTGTTCAAATACAAGAATAAATGAATCAAACTCTTTATTCAACTGTACTTTTAATGACTATACAACCCTCAGTCAGCGAGTCTTAAGGGTGCATTCACACCTAATAGTCCGCTTCTCTGGTGCGCACCAGGGGCCTCATTTATAAAGGATATACGCTCAAAAGATGGCGTACGCCAGTTTCTACGCAATGTTTGCGATTTATAAAATACTAACTTGGTGGGAAAATGTGCGGTCCTCCACGCAAACTGTTACAACCCTGGTCGTTATGTGTATTGTGTGTAGAGATTTCCTTCGAGTCTTTTAGAGTCCTTCAGAATGATTAGGTAGGTGTAGTAGTAGGCATGGTTAACAAAACTGTGAGTTTGTGTCTTAAGGGGGGGGGTGTCACGGCTGCTGCTGCTGTCTGCTCGTTAACCTGTCTGGGATTGTTTTCAGCTGTGTATGTTATATGTATATGAGATGTGCCGTTGCCCGGACGCCATTGGATGCCAGTTTCCTGTCCCTCCTCCGGTAGGCGTGACCGAAGATCTGGATTGGAGCAGGTTGGGCCGACTCACCAATCCCTGCCCACACCTTCCGGGGACTCTTACAAGAGTGTGTGCATCTCAGTTAGACAGGAGAGGTCTGAATCTGTGTCAGACGGCTCTCGGTGCTCTCCTTATGTTCTGTGTAGCTCTGTGCTAGTTCTGCTACAGTGGTTAGTTAGGGTGGGTGCTTAAAGATCAAATGCAAAGATTTTTTTATAATTGCCAGCGGCCAGCGGCGCATATGATTATATAATCAGACAATGTCCGTTAAAAAACATTATAACATAATGAGAGACGTTCTGCAGTAAGGAGGACGTCTCACCGACAACAGGTGTTCTTACTTTTATGTAGCTGACGGAGAATGTTTACTTTACACGACACTGTTCAACACTTCATTCACTTCACTCTTTAACTAAACAACCGCGGATGTCTTGAAAGACTCTTTCGCTAATGATTTTTGAAGATATCCGCGTTCTTGTGACACGTAAATACTACGCTTTCTATGTTTTGGTGCAGACTGCGTTCACACCAGCAATGAACCGCTCCAGAGTTCGCAAGCAAGCGCTCCAAGACCACCTATTTTACCGGACCGGAGTCCGGTTGTTTAGTTCACTTAAGAGGTCTAGGATTGTGTTCACACCGACCCAAATGAACCGCACCAAGCGGCTAAACTTACCAGGGTTAGCAGTGGTGACTGGTCATTAGGGCACAGCCCCACCTAGTGTCAGCAGAAAGTATTACAAATAATGATTACAAAAAAATGCAAAAAAAAAATAAAAAAATATATTAAATATATTTTAAGATCATGTTTAATCATCTGAATCGTCTGTACATTGCTGTTTTAGTCTGTGTTCTTCTAATTAGTGTCTACAGTGTGCCTATTGAGCTGTTTAGAGCCATGTGGGACAAAACCCGATCCTGCCCCTCCCTCTTACTGTCTAAGTGAACGGTGACTGTAAAAACTACACTGCGCATGCTCAGAGTATTTTCCTATTTAATGTGTGTGGCAACAAATAATGACCATATAGGGGCATAGTGCTGCCATCCCCACCATACGTCATCTCACATAATTCAGAGCTGATTGGCTGTAAGTACGTGTGCCGCGAAAAGTGTGGTGTGTGAAGAGGAGACGAGAGAGCTGCAGTGAGGCGTCCTAAAACCCGGAAGTAAGCTGCGCATGGCTTCCCTTGACAAAAAAGCAATGAGATTTCTCCATAGGATTTTAGAAAATAGCTCCAAATAAGATCTGTCGGAAACAAACCTGTTAGATAAATGCACGTTTTGTTCAGCCGGATAATATCCACATGTCTACCCTACTTTTATAAATCTATTGATTAGATTAGATTTATGATAGACTTTTGAAACTACAAGAAGATAAGGAGGACTTTTACAAAAAAGTAATAGAGATTTTTGTCCAGAAGGATAGGCAAATTGACTTAATCTTCAAGTCAAGGTAAGACTGCAATTTTATTGAAAATGGGATCTTACTAAGAGAGAACAATTCAATATTTAAATGATAAAATTACATTTTTTGGGTATCCTTCGGTTGAACTGTCTGTTTAAAATTAATTGAAGCATCAGACAAAAAAAGCTTTTGAAAATAATATTATATTTTGATTTAGGTCAAAATATAATATTTGTAAACCTGAAGAGTCAGTGCCAGTGCCTCACCAGCCATGAACCTCACTGCAGAAGCTTATAGACATCTAAGTTTGTTGTGCCCCACCACTTTTGTACATATAAAAACACCACTGAGGGTTAGATTCAACCGGACTATACAAGGCAGGTGTGAACGCACCCTAACTGTTGTAAACACAGATGTCTCTGTGTGTTAATTCTGCTGTAGTGCTCTCCCATGCCGTGGCTCTGTGATAATCAATGATACCGTCGTCTCCAGTTCTCCACATGATCTGTGGTCCGCTCTCTAAGCCTCGGGCAGATCGGGGCGACACATTCAGAAGACGTGGAGATCGACCTGCCTTCACCATGGACCTAAGACTCCTGTCTGTGGCTCTGCTCCTGGGGGCCACGCTCACACTCTCCCTGGCAGATACCTGCAAAGTCAAGTGGTAATGTAGATTTGATTAGTACAGTGTTTATAGATGAGATGAACCTGTGTGGCATTTAAATATGTATGCGTTTTCTGTGGGTGCATTTAGGGACTATAAGTGAATCTACAGTGTCTTTATCAATTTGGTTTGATGCCCAGGCCACAGAGATGCAAAATGCCCCATCTCTATACAAGACACACAGATTTGAATGATGTGTAGCCTTTTTTAATTGTTTTATCATTGTGGTGATTTTGTTTGTCTCTTTGTTGTTTTGATTTTCTTTGAAGTTGTTGTGTGTCTCTTTGAATGTTTTGTGTCTCTTTGCAGTTGTTTTGTGTCTCTTTGTAGTTGTTGTGTGTCTCTTTGAAGGTTTTGTGTCTCTTTGTAGTTGTTTTGTGTCTCTTTGTAGTAGTTTTGTGTCTATTTGTAGTAGTTTAGATTTTCTTTGAAATTATTTATGTTGTCTTTTGAGTCATTTTGTGTCTCTTTGTAGTTGTTGTGTGTCTCTTTGAATGTTTTGTGTCTCTTTGCAGTTGTTTTGTGTCTCTTTGTAGTTGTTGTGTGTCTCTTTGAAGGTTTTGTGTCTCTTTGTAGTTGTTTTGTGTCTCTTTGTAGTAGTTTTGTGTCTATTTGTAGTAGTTTAGATTTTCTTTGAAATTATTAGGGCCCGAGCACGAGAGTGCTAGGACCCAACGGCGTCCTAGCACGAAGTGCAAGGATACCTATTGTTATTCGTGGTATTATTTTTTTTCTGCTGGCGTTTCCTGTTTTTGAGGCCTTTAGGACGCTGAAAAAGTTGTATAATTTTGCACGGACGCCAGAACTGGTGAAAACTACCTTATTCTGGAGTCAATGGGTTCACATTGTCCAACTTGCTCGCTAGCGCCACCTATTTCAATTCCATTTTGGAAAAATTCACAAAGTCCCACCGTAACTCCGAATGACCTGAAAGTTTGCAAACATATCCAGGTGGACCTGCTCTACAAATAATCCAATTGGAATCCTTAGCTCCGCCTACTTTAATTTAAATTTTAAATTAGCATAATTTTAAAAACACTTAAATATTCACTTAAATTTCAATTTTTAGTTTATCAACACCAAACTTCGTATACAGTATCGTCGGAGGGTCATACACATTACCCTAGGAGATGAGCATGTTCAAACGATAAATATTTCCGCCACGTACTCGCAAAAAGGCGGGGCTTAGAAAGAAATGCTCCTAATTCATCAACAATGTATCCAAACATTACAGATTTTGGTGGAAACGTTAAATCTGTCTTGGGGAATAGGCACACCAAAGTATTTTCATTTTGGACTATAGGGGGCGCCAAAAACACCACCAATTTATAACTCAAGAGGGAATGGACTAATCTTTTTGTTTTTTATTTACACATACTCTCGGGGCGACTACGAACTTATATTCAAAGTGTCGCAACATGTGCAGAATGTGGGCGTGGCCTATACATTATTTTTAAATTGCGATAGCATAAAATGAGCTTCGGACGCAAAACTTGGGACACAAGTCAGATCCCAGGACTTTTTCGAAAATGTAAAAAAAAAACGTACATTTTCAAAAAAACTGCTCACTAGCGCCCCCTATTGTGTTAGTCACAAATAGTTTCTCAAAACTTCACGAATTTTGGCACAGACATTTCTCATGGAATTGCGGATATATTTGTAAATACATTCCATTAGCCCCGCCCCCCAAAAAGTCGGCCATTTTGAAATATGTGCGTTTTTCAGCCATTTTATGCACGTTCTTGCGAACTCCTCCTAGGGGAATGATCGGAAAAATTCCAATGCATGACAGGTTCAGCCCCTATCCCATATGATACTTAATTGCGGAGCACATTTTTGAAAAATTACTCGTGGAGGTCGTAAGCTAACAGCGAATACACCATTTTTGACGATTTACATGTCGCAAATTCATCCACACTACTACATTTCCATTTTTGGAAACCTTTACAAAGTGGCACCGTAACTCCGAATGACCTGAAATTGTGCCCACTTATTCGGGTGGACCTATTCTACATATTATGTCCTGGAACCCGAAAGCTCCACCTCCTTCATTTTTTTTAATTACCATAATGTTAAAAACAGTGAAATATTACCTTAAATTTCCATGTTTTCTTTTTCAACGCCAAACTTAGTATACAGCATCAGTGGAGGGTCAGACACATTACTGTAGAAAATGAGCATGTTCAGTCGATAAATATGCCCGTCATTAATCTAAATGCTCATCACTGCTGTCACTTCAGCCTTACATACTTTTACTTATAATTAAAAAATTACATCTGTGTGCCATGTAGTACTTGTCATTTTGCATAATACTGTATATACTTATTACATTGCTGTTAACATTGTCTTTTTTTAAATACTGTCTACACTTAATCTACAACTTCTCTCATATCATTGAATCTACATTATGGTTGTTTATATTTATCTGTTATCTTGGACTTCTTTGCGTCTTAGGTTTACATTTAAATGTTTGCTGTGACGGACTGCGGAGCTGAGCAAAACACACACTAACAGTTAGACCAAACACACTTAGCTATTCCATCTACCTCTGGAGCTAGCTAAACTAGTTATAAATATGTTTATTCTTCACTGTCGGCATATCGCTAACTGGTTGATGCAGGAAAAATGGTACCGACAGAACTGGCGCACATGCCTAAGATTTCCTGGTCAGAAACAAAGGAACGCAAAGTCAGGTTAACAATTTAGAGGGATGACAAACGGCTCATTTCGGAGGACTGAGGGGGGGGACCAGCAACCCTCCCCGACAGGCGCACGGACGCGAGGGCCCGCTCATCACTGCGCGCACAAGTGCGACCGCAGTTTTAATTTATATTGTCTTTTGAGTCATTTTGTGTCTCTTTGAAGTAGTTTTATGTCTTTCTGTATGTGTTTTGTTTGTATTTGTGGTTATTTTTTGTATATCTTGGTGTTTTTGTTACCATGTCTTTGTTGGCTCTAATTATTGTGTATAGATGTTTTGTGTGACTGTAATTTTGTGTCTCTTTGAAGTAGTTTTATGTCTTTCTGTATGTGTTTTGTTTGTATTTGTGGTTATTTTTTGTATATCTTAGTGTTTTTGTTACCATGTTCTTGTTGGCTCTAATTATTGTGTATAGATGTTTTGTGTGACTGTAATTGTTTTGGTCTCTTTGCAGCAATTCCTGGCCTGGCTTACTGTTCCCTTTTTGCAGTTGCTTTGTGTTTCTATTTGGCCATTTAACAAACAATTTGAATTGCCCCGTTTTACAGCCATCTAAATGTGTCTCCTTGTGAGGGACATTTTGTAGGTGTGACGGAGTTCTAATTGTCCGTCCGAAAACACTGGCCTAGTCGGTTGGCTAAGCTCCAACAATTTATTTTCAGCAGCAAAAAAATAAATAGCGAACCAGCACAAGTTAGACAACAAAATAAAAATCCACAAACAGGCCGTTCATCACTCCCGGAGAGTAAACGTGTTCAGCTGTTGCCTTCTCTGCAACGATCTCTCGAACACGTCCCAGCTGTTGCCTTCTCTGCAACATTCCCGGAGTTCCCCTTCCAGGGCCAACCCCGTCCCTTATTAACCCGTAGCCCCTCCCACCAGGCTTACCGTCAACAGGTGACAACAATTACACTCCAAACCACATTTCAACATAAAAATCCGACCCAAACATAAACAGGTTAACCACCTCTTAATATAATCATTCCCCATAATTAACAAACGTAAATTAAATAATTGCATGGTTCATAGCAGGAATTTAAAACACGGAAGTGATGCGCCTCCGTCTTTTCTCCTAAATGTTTGGTGTGTTGTGTGTGTGCGTGTGTGTCGGCTGTCAGTGGCGGAGTCAGTCACTCATGTGACCCGCTCCGTCACAGTAGGGGAATACCATACAGGCCCCTGATACTTTTGTCCCCTCGATCAGTGATTTGTTCACGCTGCAGAGTGTGACAGAGTAAATTCTGCAACATGTGACCAGCTGGACAGATAAAGCTTTATGGTGGTTTTTGGGATGCGTGAAACCTGCCGTGTAAAAGGGTCAAACGCATGTTATACAAGGTACTTAGGAAGTCAAAGAACTGTTTAGCCACAATTCTCACGCATTTTATCTTGGACATGGGGAGACGACAGGACTCAGTTAATGTTCGTGCTGAAAACGAAGATCAAAATAATCTAAATGTTATATTTGATTTAATTTCCTGATGCTTTGAACACCCTTAAGCAAGTGTTACAGGACCAACTGACGCCCACTGCTCTGCCCTGCAGGATGTTTGGCATCTCGTGCGCAGATGTGACGGAAAAGCTGGTGAACCAGATCAAAGCCTGGCAGATCGGGCAGAGCTGTCAGTATGAAGGAGAGAAGTGCTCCTACGAGGTCAGAAACACAGCAGTCAACCCATTCATTGAGAATTAAGTATTATAAATATGGTATTTCTGTAAAAATAATCCACATTTTCAGCATTCATTCAACCTAAAGTCAGAATCCAGGCAGCCACCAAATGATGTAAATATTATAGTGTTTAGAAATACGAATGAATCAAAATGTGCATTTTAATTGGTTCACAAGTGACATACATAAAGATATACTTTGCGTGCAGTAGCATCAGCAGAACTCTGCGTAACAATTCAAATGTTAAATATGTATATCCTTCACCTATTCTTTCACATCTTGGGCAACAGATATGGGAACATGTTGTACCATCTCTAGTTCACAATGTACTTACCCCAACTATGGAGCATCAACATTTGTTAAATTGTTTGGTTGTTGGATGTAGTTGAAGATACAATTGTTTTTTAATATAAATACAGTATATAACTGCTCAGTGGGCATAATCACACTTGTAATGATTGATGTCTTCATAGGATAATTTGTAGTTGATGACAAAATGATGCACATTAACAAAGAATTGCTAATTTCTGTGTAGAATGACCTTGATGTGGATGCTTATTGGCATTATGTTGTGTCGAGTGTCTCTGACCTGACTGAACGAGAAATGCTCTGCAGCTTGTGTCCACTGCTCCGTACCTGGTGAAAGCCACGCACACGTCTCCAGATGCAAAGAAGGTCACCGACCTCCAGTTTCTCCTGGAGCAGTCCATGGTCTGCAAGCTGACTGTAAGTGTCCTTCTTCTGAATGGCACAACAGGCTAATGCTCATACGAAACTTCAACTCTGTTAAAAGAACATTTGTATTTATTGCAAACTGTATAGTAATAACCTTTTTTTTGTGAGTCTAAATGGTAATTTAATAATGCAAACAAAGAGTGTCAACGTTTAGGTTAAGATATTGTACTCAGTTCAAGTCTCACAGCTTTGATGAAACATTGAAACCATTAGTTGGATAATGTGCGTTAGATTGTGGAGACATTATGTGAATTAAAGCTACTGAAAGTGTTGGATTGAAGAGTTAAAAAGAGAAATCAGCTTCTGTTGCGGTGTGCATCTCTGATATCCTGATGTTGTGCAGGGAGATGCAGTGTCTGAGTCCTCTAAGAATGCAGCGGAGGACAGCACAAACTACTGCAGCCTCCAGAACCTGATGGATGGTTTGTATTTCGTTATGGAACTTCATTCACTATATGACTAATTCACCTCGATCAGTGTTCGCTGACGTGTGCTGTGTGCTCTGTTCAGGCAGTGACCTGATCAGCGCTGAGGGATACCAACAGTTCAGCAACAAGTGGATCTGTCCCGGGTTCGAGGCCGCCAACTGCACCTTATAGTCACTCCGTATCACCTCCTCTGTGGAATAGGACTTCAGAGAAAAGCAGTTCTTAAGTCGAAACACAACATTGATTTTTCCATGCACTATTCAGCTTTGAGAGTTGAGTTTATTTTATTTTTGTGCAACAGGAAAAACGACTGACTCCAGTGACTACATTTAGGGTTTTCTTTTTAATAACTTTTGTCTATTTGCAAATTAGCAAATTACTGCTCAATTCATAAAAAGTTAGCGTGAGATAATGCATGATTTGCATATTTAAACATACCATTTGACTAAACTTTGAAAAAAAGTAATTGTTTTATTGTAAGCAATCAACTAGGCAGGCTTTTTTGTTGATCTATATTGTCGATTAACAGCTGTTAACACCTGTTGTGTCTCCCCTTAAAATGGATCTTTCTGTTGTATTTCTAAATACCTCATTAAGATTTGTGTTCATAACATAAAACATTGTCAATATTGTTACTTTTTTATCCATGTATTTTTCCTTAATGTTTATTTTATTAGCTTTTCTTTTTTAATGCTTAATGTCTTTTATTTTTTTTGTAAAGCACTTTGAATTGCCTTGCGTTGAAAAGTGCTATATAAATAAACTTGCCTTGCCTTGCCTTACTTACATATTCTACTAGTTGTTTATTTTAATGACAGTTGCAGGATATGTTACCATGTGTTGCTGTGTGTTTAGTGTTGTATGAATTACAGGTTTTCACAATAAATGATTTGAATAAACACACAACAATCCCGGTCTGGTTGACAGAATACAAACGAGAATGTATTTATTGCAAAGCTTTCAAGACACGACCAATTACTGCGAGTGCTCAGTCAAACAGAACACCAAAATGGATTCTGAAAACATTTAAGGTGAGATTTTCAAGCAGGTCTAGATGATATATAAACATTGTCAAAGTATCAAAATGCTCTTAATCAGTAACTGTTTCTTTAAATGAGCCGCCAGGATATACACACATCATATGGCAGTGATGGTGCCCAAAGCAGACAGGACAGACACACAAGCCCCAGAAGCACACACCAACCAGAGCAGACTGGGCATTCTAGGAAGGCCTTAAAGAGACAGGCGCGAAAACGGAGCGTTTCAGACCGAGCGTGAATACAGACGGATATTCAGACAGCTATAATGAGAAAAGTAATGTGTTTTTCAAACATTAAAGCATGCAAACCTGTTTGAGTCAAAAATGCAAGTATGAGGCTGAAAAACAGCATAAATAGTACAACCAAAGTCACAAAAAAACGGAGTGCATTTAGACAGATATTTTGTTCTAACCGTAACGCATGTAGGTTTAAAGTGTTTTTCTTATGTATAAGAAAAACACTTTAAACCTACATGTGTTACGATTAGAACAAAACAAACCTGCAGCGCATTAGGCTCCTCATACACACTGTTAAGTATAAATCATGCAGGATTATTGCAATGTAATGCCTTGTTGAGCAGATACAGATAATAAGAGCTTCTGGTAAACTGTAAATATGACTGAATCTGTTCAACTCTACACTTATTATGTAAACATTCATCTTATTAAACAAATTATTTCATTTTGGAAAAGTTTGACCTTTTACTTAAATATCATTTTCTAATGCATATGAACACAAACTCATGTCCATCTTATAAATGGTACCATAAGTGTTGGTCCATTATCATTGGAGAAGTGGCCCTGCAGTTACAGTCTGACCATGATGAAGCAGCGCCCCCTCGTGGAGACACTCCGCCTGCTCATGAGAGTTTGTGACAGGAAGTGTTCTGCTTTTACAAAAAAACGGCTCTAAAATGTGTACCAAATGGCAGTCATTTAATCAAGTGTAATGTCTGTTTGTTATGTGTTGCGTCATTTGAAGAAAAGCCTTATTAAAATGAATTCTTAACATAAATAAAGTCAGGGTCATTAAGTGTTGTAGACATTATATTGCAATGCCATTTAAGGACAACATCATAATAATAACACAGCAAGTCCTCTAAAAAAAAAAAAATCAAAAATATGAGCTCCATATTTGTTCCATATTGTATCATCTTCTCAAGCAGATGCTCCTTGATGTCTGTACACAAATATACAGCATTATTTCAGAAGAAAACAACAGTTTGCAGATCCTGCTCCTTCATCGCGAGTCATTTGAGATGTCAGGCATTTCTTTCATCGGACCTGGGAGAAGTAGTCCTCTCAAATGTAGCGGTGCTGCGCCGCACCCCTCGGCCCACTCCAGGCCTTGCTGTTCTGCGTTCTGGGAGCAGTGACCGTCGACACGTGGACAGGATGAGGCTTCCTGCAGAGAGCCGGCTGCTGAGCGGTATGTGTCTGCAGCTCACTGCGCTTTACTGTCTGCTGTTACTTCTGTCTCAGGGTCAAATTCAGTCAAGCAGCAGTAGAACAGCTTCTGGGTGTTTATGGTGGCAAATTCTGGAGGAGGAAAGAGGGAATAATGTGGAGAGGTCAGTTACAGCTGACTGATCATGATGAGTAACGCTGTATTTTGAAAGTAAAACAAAATCATGTGGGATGCATGGGTGAATTGATATAACATGTAGGGCTGTATAATGCTAAGCATGTAGCATGAAGGATAATGTCATGATAAACATAGCATGGAGACTTGAGTAATGATAAACATGTGGCATGTAGAATTGAGTAATGATAAACATAACACGTATATTTGTGTAATGATAAACATGTAGCATTCATGATAGTTTGATTGTTAATATGTAGCATCACAGTAATCTTACCCAGGTTTCAGACACATGGCATGGAGGATTGTGTTACGATAAGCATGTAGCCTAGCATTTAGCATGCAAGATTGTTTAGTGATACACATGTAGCATGTAGGATTGGGTAATATTATTCACTTACAGGAAATGTTTTTTTAAATGGACTGGACTGCATTAATATAGCACCTTTTGTAGTCCTTTGACATCACTGAACCACTTTTACAACAAATCCAGCATTAACCCATCATACACTGGTGACAAAGGTTGCCATGAAAATTGCCACCTACTGCATGTTCAGGCGATTTTTAGATTTAGCTCAAAACGCCTGGATGTATCAGCAAGATCTTTTGATTATTTCATTTAAGATTAGGCTACTGGACATACTTGACTAGCATTTTTAAGCCATTTTCAGGCTTGAAAGTAGCAATATAGAGTAGTATGTATGGTCATCCTCAATTGGCAAAATTCTCGCAAAATGTTTGAAAGTAAGCATTGACCTTGAATGCTAAGGATAGGATAGCTCGCCTGGAAGTAAGTCTATGGTTACTGACCGTCATGTGTGTTCGTTTCCTAGAATGTATCAGAATAAATCATGTTTCTGAAACACGAATCACGTGTAATAGAACATGTATGCATTTCACGATACATGTATATATAGTGCTAGGACAGTGAGTTGTTGTTTCTTTCTAGACTAAAAGGTAGCGTGGTGCTAACATAGCAGCTATAAGGCCAATGCTAATCATCTGTTGCCATGCTAGTTGCATTGAATTTGAACGTGGCACTGATCAAATCAAAACCCCAAGATGGCATATACAGTAGTGCAGGGGTTCCCAACCTTTTATCCCAAGAGCCCCCCCAAATGACTCCTGTTGGAAGTTGCGCCCCCCCCCCCCACCCCCCATACACACACACAAGGGGGGGGGGGGGCGCAACAGCAGTAATTCAAGTTTAAAAGTCTCAAAAATGCTACAACTACTGTCACAAACTGGATGACTGTGAAGTATGTTGTTAAAGGAGGATGAAAGCGTGATTAAGGAGCACTGTTGGAGTGACGTTGATGGTTATTGGACTCACGGCCCGTCTACACTACAGCGTCGAAAGCTCCAATCTGCTCCACTCTGCCCATTCACTTTCAATGGGGTGATGTCACGTAGCCGCGCTTTTTCGCCGAACTGAATTGTGGGTAGCAGAGCGAGGCGTCTCAGGCGTCTCAGGCGACAGAAGTTGAACAATGTTCAACTTCTGTCGCCTGAGACGCCGGAGTAGCCAGCGCCAGCCAATCAAATCCCGTTTCCCAAAATCTGACAGCTGAAGCTGTAGCCAATCAAACCGCGTCTAAGCTAGGAGAGATATCCCGTCGTTCATTTCTATATTTCAAAAAAAGTCGGAGGAGAAACTAACTATCGCCGTAGCGAATCACCCGGTTTTGTATGACCAGACCCTCTTCACCTCCCGGGATACAAACCGGAGGAACCAGGCATGGAGGGAGGTGGCAGAGACAGTGGGGGAAAACTGGTAGGTTTTCGCATGTTTGGGGAGTTTATATATATATTGCTCGCATAAAATCCCCGGGGGTTTTTGCTTTGTATGTCGGGGGCGGGAGATTCATGTGATTGGTTGTTGGTCGTGTTGCTTGAATAAAATCCCCAAGCTCCAGACACGCCCAGCTCCAAGCTATTTTTGGAGCTGTAGTGTGGACGCTCCGTCAGGATGAATTAATTTGGATTCCCGCTGTATAAAGAAATTAAAGGAAACAATTCACAAAGGGATTAAACTGTTTAAAACACATGCTCAAAGTAAGCCGGATTTTGCCCATGTGTTTATGTGGATTCAAAAGTCGTAAATAATCTACAAAATGGAGGAGACCGATCTGATCGGAGCAACTGTGACAAATAATCCAACTGAAACCGGCATGGATAAGGACTATGTTATAAAAATGCACTTATCCAGACAAGCCTGGTTTTGACTCTTTACGGGCAGAAGAAACATTTCTATTAAAGAAAAAATTATACATTTCTGTCTTTTTATGCCTATATTAGCTACTAACTTGAATTTTTATTTAAATTAATTAATCAATTATTTTTTATTGTAATGTAGAGACAAGGCTTTTAGTGACAATCATGTATTGCCTTACAATTATATGTAAAAAAAAAAGTTTAAATATGATATTTGGCCTCAAATCATCTGAGGCCTGGCGCACCCCCCCCCCCCCCTGCGATCTTAGGTTGGGAACCACTGCAGTAGTCTATCCACGATTTTTGACTTAATTTTTGTATAGTTGGTAAGTAGCGACACATTGTCCCTATGCTTTGAAGACGGATCACCAAAAAGTACAGTAGATGGCAAACATCCTGCACCTTTAAAAAATAATACATTCTTTACACGGCCATTGAGGCCATTTTGAGAACTTACCATTCAACGTGCGTATGAATTTGGGCCTTCTATCTTCAGGCAGGTAAATAGCCAGATAGTAGACAGGAACTCCAGTTAGAGCAATGCCTATTCCTATTAGAGAATTGATGGTGTCTCCGTACAGAGGGACGACGACTAAGAACACGCTACACAGACAGTAGACGAAGGGGAAGAATAAAGACAACTGTGGAGACAAAAAGACAGAAGAGGTCAGTTTGGTGACTGACATCCGAGTTTCTTTTTATGTTTAACATGCAGAATAATGATTAAAACCATTAGTTAACTATGGTATCATCAGAGCTTCATGTTATGTTCATAAGAGCAGGCACAGCATGAAAGACCCTCTTAGCTTTCCGCTCTTTGTTTGATTAACACAAAAAGGTCACTGGGTTTGCGCTGTTACAACTTAAGTGCAGTGAAGAGAATAAATAAAAACCTTCCTCAGAGCCCTTTAGGCCACTAGCATGCTGGAGTCTCTCCTCTGGTGTCTATATTCTCAGGTGATTATTATTATTAGTAATATGGGCCTATAGAGCAGTTAACCAATCAGAGCAGACTGGGCTCTGGTTTCAGACAGAGGGTGAAAAGAGGTGCTGCCGCACAGGCAGTATGAGGCAAATAAAGAGCTTTTTGAACATTAAAGCATGGAGACAGCTTGGAGACACATACTGTGACAGTAGAGTAGAGGAACAAAATACAAATATGAACCTGAAAATGAGCAGAATAGGGCCCCTTTAACAATATGCATTTCATAACATTACCATGTCTGAATTAATACATTTTAATCTTGATTATTAATGTAACTACAGATGTATCTGCCGGTGATACATAGGAGGTTCGAAGTGCAATTATTACAGAAAATATTACTTCAAACCATAATATTTGAAATACTCACAGTAACTAGAATTGTCTATGTATGCACATACTGTATCTATGGAAACGTTTTAGGGCCAGTCATAATGTGAAGGAAGATGTTTGGCTAGCATTTCGAGTTGTTAATGAATAAAACTGAACTTTTAATAGTCAGGCATAAGAAAAACTAAATTAAAGAAGAGAGACTTATAATTCTGTTTTGCCTATTGAGAACAAAGTTTAAATGTTGAAAATAAATGTTGGTATAGATTTAGGCTTGACACTTCACTTTATACTTAATTCTCAGTCGCCTAATTTTTCCGCCTTGGCCCTTATACTCGTCCATACATATACACGATGTGTATGCATTGCATGGTATTCATTACAGTATGATCTGAAGAATAAAAAAGCCTCACCTTCACGGGCCTGTGTCTGTCTGGCTGAGTGATGCGCAGGTAGATGAGGCCGGCCACAGACAGACCCACATAGAGCCAGTAACTGAAGCTGAAGTAGTTGATGAGCTGGAACACGTCCTCCACACACAGGAAGATCAGCCCCATCAGCCCCTGCAGAACAACAATACACATACACTACTTTGTATGCATTTCAGGAATGTGATATCAGTTTTATTCAAAGACAAGTTTCCTTACATTGAAGAGCAGTGCAGGTATGGGGGTATAGCGTTCCCGGTGGATCAGACTCAGACTGTTGGGGAGGTGGCCCTCTCTGGCCCCGACGAAAAACAACCTGCATGAAGCATTAACAAAGTTGGCAAGTTATTTTCAGAACGTTTATCAAGATAAGAGCCTGGTCAGTTCAGTTCTTCCTGTTTACCTGGAGGCAGCGATGATAGAAGCGTTGAGTCCTCCGTAGCAGGACATGGCCACCGAAACAGGGATGATCCACCTGAACGGCCCCAGGACTGCATTCCCAAACGTCTGTGGGGTCAGATCAACATGGTTTACTACACTGTCTGAAGTTAGTGTGCCAAAGCTAGACTATATTTAGCAGCAGAGTGAATCATCTCCCTCAGGACATGGTTTGTTTCTTACCACAGCGACAGCATCACTGGCCAGCAGAGACGGCATGTCCAGAACCACGTAGTACGCCACGTTCGTCAGCAGGTAGATGATGGTCACTATGGGCATGGAGATGGCGATGGCCAGGGGTAGATTCCTAGAACAAGAAAACATGATTCTCCTGTTTTACCGAAACGTGGATTACAGGAAGTTGATGTGACGACAACATTATTTCACCCAAGTGGCAATTGAAAGCTGCAGGAATGAGTGCTTCAACCCGGAAATTAGTCAGCATTTTTGCAATTCCACTTTCCTCGTCTCAAAGTCAATGAATAGGTTTTTCGATTTTTGTGGTAAACACAATTTTAAGAGATTTTAAACCTTTGCTCTACAATCTAAAATACATCAGTTTATACCCCACTTGTGTGAATTTTAAAGCTTTAACATGTCTTTTAAACCCTGTGTTACCTTGAATTCTCAAGGTAAACCTTATTTTCCTCTCATAACTCTACTGTGAATGAACGAAGAATTAAGAAAAACGGAGAAAAGTCCCGATGAATGGAAATAAATGGTCACTGCATTTAACAACAGAAAAACCATATCATACATCCATTTACAACCTCCCAGAAAACCTGTGTAGTAGAAAGTTGGGTTACGTATTGTAACCCTTGTCATATTAACACAGGCGGAGCCCTCTACTGGACTCTATGGGTACTACCTTATCCTGCGAGCATTCTCCCACTGAGACTTCTATAGACGTAGCCGGGCCTTGGGGCGGGCCTACCTGAATGCGCACGCATCTCACCGCATAAAAGGAGGCCTCGCCTCCTGACTATCATCCTACACCTCTCTTCAGCGAGCGGAATAGGACAGACAGTGCCCTGAGTAGAGGGCTCCGCCTGTGTTAATATAACAAGGGTTACAGGAGGAGGGCAGCCCTGTAAGGGCCCTGCGTGCTCCTCGCCCATCCCGGGAACCTCAGAGGGCCCGAGAACAGCGAAGGCGCATTACGTCCGGGGAGGGTGTCAGATGCCCCACTGACCCAACTCACCCACAACCCCCCCCCCTACCAGTCCTGTGTTGCCCCTGCAAGTACAGACGAGGAGAACGAGCCAGACATGTCCAAGAGATAAAACCTTAAGAAGGGGCCTAGCGTCGACCATATATCCTATATGTGCATATATCCTCCACACTCACACTGTTGAATAAGGCTAATGACACAGCCAAAGCCCGTGTGGAGTGCGCACGAATCACCGTGGGGCAGGCTCTCCCTGCCTGTCCGTAGGCATGTGCAATGCACTCGCAGAGCCAGCCTGCCAGGTGTTTCTTAGACAGAGCTTTCCCGATCACACCGCCCCCGAAACACACGAACAGCTGTTCGGTGCGTCTAAGGGCAGCCGTGCGCTCTACATAATATGCTAGCGCACGCACCGGGCAGAGGAGGTGCAGTTTAGCTTCCCTGTCCCCACCATGGTGGGGAAGACTAAAACCCCCTAACTGAATAGCCCCTGACCTGAACGCACTCCTTAGGTTTTTGGGCACAAAGGAGGGGTTCGGTCTGAGTGTCACGCCGTTCCGGTCACCCCGAATCAGTAAACAACTCGGGTGCACCGACAGAGCAGTTAACTCGGACACCCCTTTGGCTGACGTTAAGGCAAGAAGCAAAGCTGTTTTCCACGACAATGCTTTCAGCGAGGAGAGCTCCAGAGGCTCAAATGGCTCCGAGGCCAGAGCCTCGAGCACTAGGGGCAGGTCCCACTGTGGGGTGGAGACGTGCACTACTGGCCGCTCACGGCGTGGTCAGGCCCCATACACAAAAAACAGAAGGGGTACGGATCAGCCCCCGCGATCAGGTTCGGACATTTCGGGCCGGTCCTGTGGTCAAGAACTGACTCCATTGCTCTCTATTTTCTCACTTTTCTTTTTCTCACTTCCGCAGCTGAAGAGAAAAGGATGATAGTCAGGAGGCGAGGCCTCCTTTTATACGGTGAGATGCGCGCGCATTCAGGTAGGCCCGCCCCAAGGCCCGGCTACGTCTATAGAAGTCTCAGTGGGAGAATGCTCGCAGGATAAGGTAGTACCCATAGAGTCCAGTAGAGGGCGGAGCCTGTGAGAGATCCTTCATCCAGCTATATGCTGCTTTTCCCATTCTTTGTTCACCAAGGAGGCTCGTGACATAACAATGTTTTCTTCAAGTATGTAGGGTTATCCAGGGTTAGTTGTTGATATAAAAAGGTTCAGTTTGTGGGTGAAGTATTCCTTTTAGCCTTAAATGTTAAACAGCTGCCTGCTGGATAATTCTCTGTGAGTACATCCAAATCCATAGATTTACATTCTGTACACAAAGTACACAAGCAGATGCTTTGCCAGTCAACCAAAATAAGCTAACAAGTCCCAACGTGTCTGTTTCCATGCCTCTAAACTAGTTTGTCTTTCAGTCTGTGAATGTGTGCGTACCTCTCCGGATTCTTTATCTCCTCAGTGACAAAGTTGAGTGTATCCCAGCCGGAGTAGGAGAACAGAGCTGAGTAGAGGGCCAAAGCTATGGCTCCAGGATCTGTGGAGGAGCCCTCAAACGGACTCTCCAAGGTCTTAGTTTCTCCTACACAAAGAGAAGTCAAAATTTAAAACACATGTTAATCCGTTAATGCATTCAAACCTTTATGTAATCCTACCAGCAGATATCTTTATTATTCCTATAACGATGATGAGGCAGAGCGACATGAGCTTGGCGTAAGTGAAAATGTCCTGGACCAGAGTCCCCCACTTCACACAGGCACAGTTAATGAAGATCAGCATACCTGGAAAAAAACAGAAGAAAATTGGACATACTGTACTTTCAGCCTGTCCTCCTCCAGAAAACGACCAAATAGGTTGATTGTTCAGCAGCTTACGACCTATAGTCACGTTTTAAAGTTTAGCACCTCTAGTGGCCGTGTAAGAAACAACAATTTGCGGGCATATGGGCTGATGTTCCCGTTGATTGCAAACGCTCTGGAGGGTTGTATATTCACAAATAACCCTCTCTGGAAAATCCTAAATTGTAGAATGGTTTGGCAATTAAAATGCTTTTTGATTAGATTTCTAGCTAGAAGTGTATATTGTACTTTTAGAATCCAGGTCCAGTGGATGTGTAGGATCTATAGTTTGATAGATATTACGAAGATGATTTGAGGTCTCACCAGGAGAACGTGTATATACTACGTCTTTCCCCAATTAATTTCTATTGACGGCAGTGTCCATGTAAAGTTGGCTTCAACCCTCACGGGGTGAAAACAGTCATGAGTTTTCATAATAAAACCGTAAGTATTCCCCTCACCGTCAAATGATTTGACAGTGATATCTGCCGTACTCATCCACTAAAAAACATCAGTTTATCCTTGTTAATTACACAACATTGATTGGTTTAAATTGTATACAATGCTTTTGTGTTTTTAACCTTCGATTCGGAGAAACAAATAGTTTTTTCTGAGTTTAGGATGGCCGAAGACACTACACTACCCATAATCCTCAGCTATCGTTTGGGACTACAACATCCGCTTTGCTTGAAAAACCCCGTGATTAGTCCTCAAGCTTTGTGATTGGATGTTGGAGTGGGAGTGCAACAAGGTTACGCCGAGCGTCAAACAGCTCTTTGAAATGGAATGAAACCACGGCAGACTATCCAAAACTGGACTTGAACGGATATTTTAATATCGGTATGCAATGTGTGTGAAGCAGAAATCCTGCAGCTCCACCCGCTGTGACGGACCGGTGAACGGAGTAAAACACACACTAAGAGTTAGACCTAACACACTTAGCTATTTTATGTACCTCTGGAACAAGCTAAACTAGTTATAAATATATGTATT
Source organism: Pseudochaenichthys georgianus (assembly GCF_902827115.2). Classification (NCBI taxonomy): domain Eukaryota; kingdom Metazoa; phylum Chordata; class Actinopteri; order Perciformes; family Channichthyidae; genus Pseudochaenichthys; species Pseudochaenichthys georgianus. Next base: position 8,350,577 of record NC_047519.1, on the reverse strand, counting down.
CTTCACTGTTGGGTCACTCTTTACTGGATCAGTGAGCTGCATGAGATTTTCATTTCATTTAATTTCAAACCTTTATTTATCCAGATTAGTCCCATTGAGATCATAGATCTCTTTTTCAAGGGAGACCTGCAACTGATACTGACAGGCTGTCAGGAGAGAGAGAGAGAGAGAGAGAGCGCTTCCGCACATTTTTCCCATGTTATTATCCAAAAAGAGATGTAAACTTGAAATATGTACTTCATTTGAATGTAATAATTATGTTGTTTGTTGTTTGTGGAAGCGCCAGTGAATGAGCCCCAATAACTGAGTCAACCCTAACCCTAGAGATTGAAGCATCCCTAGCATAGACTGTATGATCCCTAGTCAAGTGCCTAAATAAACTATGCAATATATTGCATAGTTTAGTACGTTAAGTACTTTGTCAGACTTAATATTTATCTGTAGATACCCCCAACGTTTTTGTCTTATTCAAAAGAAGACCTTAAAGTATTCTTTAATGTTTAAATAAAGCCTTATTAGTTTGTCTGCATATCCTCCTATTAATATATTTGGACGTCCTGCACTAAACTATTTTATTGTAGAGATCACTACAGTATCTTCTTGATATTTTATTTTCTATATTTCTATCATTGACCTTCTACTTTCCCCCTATGTATTTAGGCTACTCTTAATATTTAAATGTTTTCATCAAATATAACATATTCAACAAATAATGCAATAACGTGCTTTAACCACTAGGTTAAAAAACTGTCAAGTTTACAGTGTTAACACAATAAATTATACTTTTTCAGTATAATTTCCAGTTTAGTTATAACAATAATATCAAACATAATATTGCTATTAACTTTATTGTGGAATTAAAACAGAACGGTAAAGAAAAATAGCTGGAAAGGTAGTTTCTGAAGATGTTACAAATAACACACAACATACAATGCCATAATAACTTTGTATTATTAGTGTAGGACACTTATGTATATATATAACATCTGAAGATGTGTAGTTTTATTCATGTTTTCACATAATTTTACAGGATATTGCTATATTATTTCACATATTGTAGTTCTACACATTAATATCTGACGTGTAAAACATCATAGACAGAAAGGTATATCCGTCATTTAATGGTAAGCTATTGAAATGCTGATTCCATAGATGTGTCTCCCATCACCCAAAACCCCTGACTATTCTCTCAACTCAGTATTTACATTCTTTAATTCAAAGAAAATCAGTAATATCTTACAATTACTTTTCTATCAGCTGTGCACCGTTATGGTGTAAATATAGCCTATTTACTAGGGATGTAACGATACCAAAAACTCACGGTAAAATAATATCTCGATAACAAGTCCACGGTACGGTATTTATCACAATATTGAATAATAAAGAAGAATACAAAAAAAAAAAAACATTTAAAAAAAATGTTTACTTGTAAAAATGTTCTTTATTAAATAATAAATCTGATTTGTACAGCATTTTAGTAAGATAGCAGTATTTTAAAGTGTCAAAAACAAAGTGACAGTAACAGACTGGAACAAGAAAACCAGTAAAACTCACTAAGTCACTCACTCAGCATCATCAGACAGGTTTTTAGGAATATGAGCATGTCCACATTTTTAGGTAGAAGCTAGGATGTTTGGGCGTTTACAATATCCCCTGCTGTGGAAAAAACTCTCTCGCTTGGTACTGATGTTGCTGGGACAGCAGTGGTCGCGTTAACTGAATATATTTTTTAATAATGACGGAAAAATCTGAAAGCAGTCTGTCATTTTGACAGATTAGAACAAACTTGGAACAGCGCCAAAGTTTCCCCGCAGCGAGGCTCTGGTGTTATGCCGTGTTATGCATGCCCTCCAAAAGGAAATTATATAGTTTCCAAACCGTACTTTGCCGTACAGATCATTGAAATGTCTGGGAGGTTTTGCTTTACGCTGTGCGCGCTCCCGCGAGGTGCATGCATGTCTCGGTGGGCAGCGCGACACGTTAGTGGCGAGTTCAGACCCAACGGGTAATAATGGATTATGACGGATATTTTACGATCCTGTCTGTCAAAATGACGGACAGCGAAAAAGTCTAACGCCACCTCAGTGGGACAGAGAGATATGATTTGGCAGTGTGAATTGTCTCTCCACCACTTAAAAAACAATACAGTTTTTGCCAAGAAGGTGAGGCTTATTGACAGGGCGAGATATACATATACTGTTGGTACTTGTCAATGTCTCGAGGTGTAAATGTAGCCCTGAAAATACGATGTCCTTTTGTGTTCTGTTGTTTTATGTTCATGTTGTAACCTACTTGCTGCCATGTTGGACAGGTCTCTCTTGAAAAAGAGATCGATGATCTCAATGGGACCACCTGGTTAAATAAAGTGTTTAAAACATTTTTTTTTTTTTTATCGCGTTAAATTTTGTCAGTCTCACAACGGTATTGGAACGTTTATTTATCGCGATACCGCGATATTCGGTATATCGCTACATCCCTACTATTTCCCAATTGGATAAAATATAAAAGTCAGCCGAATTACTATTGATACTGCAAGGAGACGTATTTTGTGAAGAGAAATTGAAGATGTTGTTTAAAGGTGGGGTAGGTAAGTTTGAGAAACCGGCTCGAGATCGCTAGAATTTGAAAATACACAACCGGAGAAAATCTGCCACTTCCTTATAGAGCCCCTCCTCCAACACACACGAAGGCGCACATGACCAATGAGGGCATGAGATAAGTTTGTGCCCCGATGGAAGGCTGACAGGCAGGTAGGCCATCCAATCCGTTTAGCCGGCCCGGCTAAACGGATTTGGTCGTAATAAGCGCTTGAACAATCGACCTATTTCGTCGTATCAGTTGGAGGACTTGTTGTGTACTTTCCTCTGCATGATTGAGACATTAATTCACACAGAAAAGCCTAAAACAGCTGGGCCACTTCTGCTTTCTTGTCAGTTGGCACCATGGATGTAAAAAGAGAACTGGATACAGTGTTGGAGACGAAACCCTGTTCATTGCTATGAAAGTTGCTCAGTGGCGCTTTAAGCCAAAGTAGCCTGACTCTTGAGTGTTAAAGGGGACCTACTGTATCATGCAAAATGCACTTTTGTACGTCTTTTATACATGAATATGTGTCCCCGGTGTGTCAGGGAACTCACCAAGTGTCAGAAAACACAACCCTCTTTATTTTCCTCCATACCCAAATCTCTAAAAACGGGGCTGCAACGGATCTGATACAGACTGATCCAGATTTGAAAATTCTCTGACGTCAGGAACGAGGAGCTCCGCCTATATGGCCAACTCTCCACCTATCATGGGAATGTGGGGTTGAGCCACGGCCGGCCATTGCTGCTCGAAAGCGCTGGAGACGCTGTAGTACATATATGCCAGATCTGTAAGTTGCACTGTAGTCTGCCACAAAAGCAGCGAAGAAGACTTCCTGCGCAAAAAAAACTATATTTATATACTTTATATAGGTATGGAACTACAATATATTGTTCAAATATAGCATGATAGGTCCACTTTAAAATACTCATACCTGGGCCCATAGACAATGCGTACATGTACTTTGCTTAAACCCCGCCTCCATCCGCAGCGTCACGCCCACTCACGGCGAAAATAACTCTGGGTTCGGCCTTCAGCGCATTTTATAACTTTAAGACGCTAATGATTAATAAGGGTTCGTAATGGGTTGTTGATTTAGTTTTGAAACCCCCCCCCTCCAATGTAAATCAATGGGAATAAGCTATTTTGGCCCAATGACGTCGCTGACTGACACAGAAGTTGTAGTATCACCGTTTGACCACGACAGACATTCAACATTCGGCATGCTTCCTTGGGCTTGGTTTGCACTCGCAACAATAAAACATTCAGGAAACAAGGGTCAACCATCTGGAAACTATCTGTAATACGTTAAATAAAATTCGGTAGATCGTCCTTATGTCGGAGATAGCAGAACCACCTCTAGTGTGTCACATGGGCCACAGTCTGTAAGAGGGTACAGTAACTCAACTAATCTCTCACCTAAATAACACTTCTGTGAACTACATTCTCCACAGGACAAAGCCAGGCAGCGGTATTTTTACAGTGTGGCGCTCTATCTATAGCTGATGCCAGTCACACAGGGTTACAGAGTTTGGAGCTCGGCTGAATGGAGAGCTAAAGATGTGCTGTTGAAATACAGTTCCAAGAAAATAGACAACATGTTGGGTTTTAACTTTAAATATCCTACAGGGGGCGACTCCACTCGTTGCAAGTACTCTATACGTCTGATTGTATAGAAGTCTATGAGAAAAATACCCTACTCTTTTGATTTAGAACCTCAGTAAATATTTTCATGGTCTCAATTGCATGTCTTGCAATTGAAAGTCTTTTTCATGATTTTCTTTTGGTAAATTAGGGTCTTTTAGAGTAGAATAGACAATGACATGTGTCATTAAGTGGGAATTCTGTTATACTGTAGTTGTTTAAAAAGGAACACTGCTCGTACATAAATCTAATGGCTATTGCTTAAAAAAAAGATCTCTTGACTTAACATTTCAAGGATTTCCAAATCAATCATCTCTAAATCTGGACTGAACACAGGTACATTTGAAATACTAGGTGGCAATGAAGTGAGTTTTTCATGGCTGTATTCTTCAGCACAAATGTATAATTGCACAGATTTTAAAGGTCCCATGTCATGGCCATTTCTACTGATCATAATTCCATTGTTGAGGTCTACTAGAATAGATTTACATTGTTCAATGTTCCAAAATCACATTGGTTTCTCACAGCATCTCTGTATAGTCTGTGTATTCACTCTCTGTCCTACACGCCTTGTTGGAGCTCCTGCCCCCCCCTCCCTATGAGCCCACTGTGCTCTGATTGGTCAGATCCCCCACTCTGTTCTGATTAGTCAACCACCGTTACAGCTGAACATCAGTGATTATGTGTTACAATGGCGTTTGTTAGCAACCAGAAAATGACACTAATGACAAACAGAGGAGAATGGGTTCTGGGTGCCGTGTTGGCGGGATGTTGCGGGGCTCGCTGCTCCGCCCTTTGAGGTTCGAGGAGCGGACAGCGTGAGCTGGATTACTGGTGTCGTTTCCTGGTTGCTGCGTGGGGTCTGCGAGACCAGCGAGACACCGCAGAGCTCAGCCAGAGCACACACACTCACAGTCTGAGCTCCGAGTGTGTGTGTGTACCGGGCCCGGCGCCACGAGCGGGCAAGAGGGGGGCATTGCCCCCTCAGTTGTCTTATTTGCCCCCTCTCTTTGAGCATCATTCATCCATCGAAAAGTAAAATAAATGTCACAATTATTAAATAATTATTTTCCCCAACACACGTTACTATGTCTAGATCAGATATGTGGGCAGGCAGTCAAGCAACGTGTAAACAAGCCTCAACCCCAAGTGAAACAAAAAAGTAATAGCGATTTTTGTCCAGAAGGATAGGCAAATGGACTTCATCTTCAAGTCAAGGTAAGATTGCAATTTTATTGAAAATGGGATCTTACTAAGAGAGAACAATTCAATATTTAAATGATAAAATTACATTTTTTGGGTATCCTTTTGTTGAACTGTCTGTTTAAAATTAAATGAAGCATCAGACAAAAAAAGCTATAATATATATATTTGTAAACCTGAAGAGTCAGTGCCAGTGCGTCACTAGCCATGAACCTCACTGCAGAAGCTTATATATAGACATCTAAGTTTTTTGTGCCCCACCACTTTTGTACATATAGAAACGCCACTGGGTACAATGAGCGACATCTAGTGACGGATTTTGGAACATTGATTGGATTTTTCTCATGGCAGTTAGACTCTAGAGACAAACCAGGGGACTTTATGTTTATCTGTGTCTGTCCATTTGGTGTAGTATTTTATCCAATATTACATTTGGTTGATATATTAGTCACTTTGTTATGAAATGCCAGGTTTTAGGCCTTGGTTTGAACATTCAATCCTGGAAATAAAAGATCAACCTGATTAATTTTTCTTTAATCCTGATATAGAGTAGATAGTAAGTAAGTAAGTAAGTAAGTAAGTAAATCTGTAAAGGAAGACAAGTTAAGGGATAGAGGAGAAAAGGTTATGGTATAATTACAGAGCCTGTCAATTTATACATTGAGGAAATCAATGTTGGTCTGTTAACCAAAGTGCAGCCATCTAATAATGTACTATCTATTATTAAAGATCAGAGGAAAAGAACAGAATGAGAGGGGTAAATCCAGAATACAAATAAAGAACCAAAGAGATTGTAGAGCAGTGAGAAGGAAAAAAGCTTGGTGTGTCAATTAATTACATTGCCAGTATTTTTCGTTGTTGTGAAAAATTGCCCCCTCGGATTTTTTATCAGCCCCCTCAGTAATTTCATCCTGGAGCCGGGCCTGGTGTGTACGGAGCTCCGCGCTGCACCGCGGCTAAGAAAAGACAAGGCTGAGTGAGAAGGTGTGTGCGGAGCTCCGCGGATTGGTCCATTTGGACTTCGTTACGTCAATATGCCCCAGAAGGAAACATCTCCAACGAGGCGTTCTGGGGCAGCATAGACAAGGTATTTTCTGTGTTAGAGTTTTACTCGCTACAGGGTGTACTGTGAGGGTTTGCGATTTTGCAGACCGTTTACATGCAGAAAAAGCTAGAAGGGGACGGGTAATAACCAGAAAAGCATGACATGGGACCTTTAATGTTTCATAGCAGTTGAGGCTGCTTTTCTGGGAGATAAACTATATAGCGAGAGAGAAGTGTTTCTTACAGAGGCAGGCTGCAGCGATGAGCCGGACAGCATCGTACGGATGGCTGCATGTGGGGTAGAACGCCTCCACCAGGTAGTTTGCAAAGGTCAGTGAGATGATGGCCTGGCTGGCCGGCTCCACCAGCAGGATGGATGTCCAAAGACGGATGAAGGCGAGGAAGCCTCCGAAGGACTCCAGGATGTAGGCGTAGCTGGCTCCAGACTTGGTGATGGTGGTGCCGAGCTCTGCGTAACACAAAGCCCCGAACACGGAGAAGAGGCCTCCAACGGCCCAGATCACCAGCGACAGCCCGTAGGAGCAGCTGTGCATCAGGACACCTTTGGGCGAGATGAATATCCCGGAGCCGATCATGTTACCAACGATGAGGCAGATCCCATTCCCCAGGGAGATCTCTCTCTTCAACTGCATTTTCTCATCTTTCTCATTAACCGGGGCCTTTACAGTCTTTTCAGATGAAGCCCACCACTTTGGACATATTGTCTGCGACATGACCCCCAACCTCTTCCTTAGATCGTCCATCGGACCTTTTTGGGGATAATAGGGAAAGAATTAAGAGGGTTACTTTCAAGAATATATCCGTTACAATTACTAATTACCTGTACAAAATGTATTTGCCCTATTATGCTCATTTTCAGGTTCATATTTGTATTTTGTGCCTCTACTCTGTGACATATCTTAATGCTTTAATGTCCAAAAAGCTCTTTATTTTTCTAATACTGCCTGTGCTGTAGCACCTCTTTTCACCCTCTGTCTGCAACCAGAGTCTGCTCTGATTGGTTATCTGGGCAGATCTGTTGTGATTTGCATATAATGCATGTCAAGTTAATCAACAGATTGTATTATTCTCCAATACAATAACAGTACTGAAATGAAGGCTATAAGGGCATTAATGGGAGCCCTTTTTTAAGTAACTAAAAAGTTACTTTTCACAGTAACGCATTACTTTTTGGTGTAAGTAATCAGTAAAGTAACCGAGTTACTTTTGAAATGAAGTAACTAGTAATGGTAACTAGTTACTGGTTTTCAGTAACTAGCACAACACTGGTCACATAGTGATGTACAGAAGTTAAAAGTAGTCCAATTCAGCTGAGGTTCTGTGGGAGAGAAACTCCCTCTTGAAGGAAATTGGGGATTTTAGCTTTTGCATATCATTTACATGCACATAAACCTATAGCACACACTACAGGAAAGGGGAAACCCCAACAAGCATAATAGGGTTGTTTAAAAATGAAGTAACCTGATTACCTTCCAGTACTTTCATAAACCCGCAATATCATATATTGAAATGTAAACAATAGAAAAATTGAAAATAAACAACGATAAGATGGCTTTCACTTATGGAAAATATTTATTAAATTGGTATTTATTTTAAAGAAAAACCTTTGAGCATCATTAAGCATTTGTGTGCAGTAGTCTATAGACCAGCAATGACAGTGCAAAACACATGACCACATACTAAAGTCAGCCTGTCCTCCTACAAAAAACGACCATATAGGTAGATTGTTCAGCAGCTAAATACGACCCAGAGTCACGTTTTAAAGTGTAGCACCTCTAGTGGTCGTGTAAGAAACAACATGCTCCTGTCGATTGCAAACGCTCCAGAGGGTCGTTTATTCACAAATAACCCTCTCTGGGAAATCCTAAATTGTGGAATAGTTTGGCCATTAAAATGCTTTTTTATTAGATTTCTAGCGAGAAGTGTATATTGTACTTTTATAATCTACGTCAAGTGGATGTGTAGGATCTACCGTTTGATAGATATACGAAGATGATTTGAGGTCTCGCCAGGAGAACGTGTACTGTATATGGGGCAACTTCCATGTAAAGTTAGCGTGGGTGAAAACAGTATTTCCGGTCTCGAAGTTTTCATAATAAAACCGGAAGTATTCCCCACACTGTCAAATGATTACGCAGTGATATCTCCATTACTCATCCACTAAAAAACATCAGTTTATCCTTGTTAATTAAACAATATTGATTGGTTTAAATTGTGTACAATGCTTTTGTGTTTTTAACCTTCGATTCGGAGAAACAAATTGTTTTTTCGGAGTTTAGACACAACAGAGTTTCCGAAGACACTACACTACCCAGAATCCCCAGCTATCGTTTTGGACTACAACATCCGCCTTGCTTTACAAACCCCGTGATTAGCCCTCAAGCTCTGTGATTGGATATTGGAGTGGCAGTGCGACAAGGTTACGCTGTCAAACAGCTCTTTGAAATGGAATGGAACCACGCCAGACTTTGCAAAACTGGACTTGGACGGGTCCAGCCCGGCCCTCCCCCCCAGAATTACACTTGCTGGCTATTGTGTGTTTTGCAACATGTTCTATGGCACGTCTCTACTGGGAAATGTAGTTTTAAAAGACGTTTTCGTATTTCCCACAATTAGAAGTTGCCAGTATTAAACTGTATACATCCCTGGAGGTTTAGGGGATACGAAACACATTGGTGTTATCAAATTTAAAACATATAATTAATACATGGGTGAAAATTGCTTGTGTCCATAATGGGCAGCATTAATACCACATGACAGCTGGTCTTATGTCTGTGACCCCTCCTGTTGTTAATTGATAAGCCTGAAACATGCACTTGTCAAGGTTCAGATGCACATTTAGCAAATATGGCAGTAGCCATCGATCATCTTAAGTTAAGATACTTTATTGATCCCAAGTTGGGAAATGTTTTTGTTACAGCAGCATGTACTACTTTGTTCTACTCCACTACAATTCAGAGGTTAACCTGGTATTTTTACTCTACTATATTTATTTGTGTTACTTTGCAGATTCTGATTAATGATGTGAAATATAAACAACCCTTAAATCAGACTTTAGTTACACCTGAGTAAAATTCAGCCTTATCAGTTTGTCTGTTTTGCACATCCTCCTGTTAATATCTTTGGACGTCCTGCACTAAACTGTTTTATTGTAGAGATCACTACAGTATCTTCTTGATATTTTCCATTCTATATTTCTATCATTGACCCCTATTTTGTATGTAGGCTACTCTTAATATTTAAATGTTTTCATCAAATATAACTTATTCTACAACTAAATTCAATAACGTGCTTTAACTACTAGGAGGTGCGGTTTAGACCAGTGGTCTAGTTAATAACATAATAATATCGTACATAATATGACTATACACTTTATTGTGAAATTAAAACAGAACGTTAAAGGAAAATACAGTTTCAGTCTCTCGATGTGAAGCTTATGCATTGTACCATGAACTTGTATAGACCTGTAACAGTCAACTGCATGAGGAGTTGGAAAGGTAGTTCAGAAAATCAGTAATATCTTTAAAAACTACAAAAAAGTCCCTTTCTATCAGCTGTGCACCGTTATGGTAAATACAGACCGTTATGGTGTAAATACAGACTATCTACTAATTGGATCAAATATAAAAGTCAGCCGAATTAGTGTTGATACTGCAAGGAGACGTATTGTGTGAAAAGAAATGGAAGATGTTGTTTAATTGTTGATATATTTATGGTCCACGTCACGTATTCAGTTTTGGCGGCATCTCTTCCAGTTTGTCAAAAGGTCTTCTGATCAGGGCTCTATAAATACATATCTAGGGCAGATATGTAATTTAATGCAGCCGAACCGTGTATTACAATGCCGTTATGTGATGACTTTCAAAGAGAAAAGCAAGAACACTCGGAATAAAGTATTATTATAATTTTTTTTAATGTTTTCCGATTTCATATCACATAAACACCATATCCCGACGTGCAATGCGGCGTGATTTTAGCCTATCAAAACCTCTGAAAACAGAAATGTGTCTCTCAGAATCGAAAGAGAAAAACCTATGGGAAAAACACAAAAGCATTGTACAGAATTTAAACCAATTAATGTCGTATAATTAACTAGGATAAACTGATGTTTTTTAGTGGATGAGTAGTGCAGATATCACTGTTAAATCATTTGATCATTGGTTTTATTATGAAAACGGCGAGACCGGAAATACTGTTTTCAACCCGTAACTTTACATGGAAGCTTGCCGCATATACACGTTCTCCTGACGAAATCTCAAATCATCTTCGTAATATCTATCAAACTATAGATCCTACATATCGACTGGACGTGGATTCTAAAAGTACAATATATACTTCTCGCTAGAAATCTAATCATAAAGCGTTTTAATGGCCAAACTATCCTACAATTTAGGATTTTACAGAGAGGGTTATTTGTGAATAAACAACCCTCTGTAACGTTTGCATTCAACGGGAGCACTAGAGGCCGACAATTTTAAAACGTAATTATAGGTCGTATTAAGCGCTTGAACAAACAACATATTTGGTCGTAATAAGGGCTTAAACAATCCACCCATTTGGTCGTATGAGTTGGAGGACTTGTTGACTAAAGTTAGGGTTAGAAATGTGTGCCCATGTGCATACTTATTTTAAAATGTAATGTAACATTGTAATCTTGCTAGTAATCCCATTGTTTTAAAATGTAAAAGTTACCTTTGGTTTTTCCGTAACTGTAAGGGAATATACTTTTTTGTATCCTGATGATGTAATCATGTTACATGTAATGCCCAAGCCTGGAATTAAGGGAAGACCCTACTGATGAATAAATACATTTAAAAAAACACCATGAAACTTCTTACATTAAAGGTAGGGTATGTAATTCACTTCAGAAACACTTTTTGTTATATTCCATGGAATGTTCTCAACATCCCGATAGCAATGAATGTATTAAATGGTTTGACAATAAATCCATAACAAATGTCATCTGGAAGCCGTGGTAGTGTAAAAAGCACAACCAATCATCTGAGCCGGCACGGATAAAATAACTGGATGGCCGACCTGCCTGTCAGCCTTCCATCTGTGCACAAACTTATCTCGTGCCCTCATTGGTCATGTGCGCATTCGTGTGTGTTGGAGGAGGGGCTCTGTAAGGAAGTCTGAAGGAAGGGGCAGATTTTTTTCGGCTGCGTACTTTCAAATTCTAGCTCACTCGAGCTGGTTTCTCCATTCTTACCTACCTTTAAGACAGGGGTGGGGAACCTTTTTCCTCTCAAGGGCCATTTCAATTTTTACAACATCCTCCGAGGGCCATACAAATTATTGAACTCAACCTCTGCTTAAAAAAACTAAAATCACAGCCCATTCATTTCGCCTTTCTTTCATGCTGTGCAAAGAAAAAGAAACCTCTTAATCCAGATATTTTACCATGACTCGCGCATGCATTCACGTGCACGGTTGCGGCATGACCACCCAAACAAAAAGATATGGACACAAGATGTGTGCAAATGTATTTAGTGTCCTATCCATGTGAACATGATTTAAGTGTGTGGGGGGGACATAACCTCCTCTAGGGGGGTCCGGGGGCATGCACCACCGGGAAGATTTGTTAAAACCATCAATCTGGTGCACTTTGAGAGCAACATTAGGAGATCTATGGATACATCTCTCAACACCCATATGAAACAGAACTGTAAGCAGATTTTATTTTTTCTTTATGGATATTTTACAAATCACTTTTAAACTGTATTCTTGTTTATTAATAACAACTTATTTTTTTACTGTCATATAGTATTTAATACCAGTTTTTCCTTTATTCTCTTAAAGATGGGGTAGGTAATTTTGGAGAAACCAGCTCGAGGGCGCTAGAATTTGAAAATACACAACCGGAAAAAATCTGCCACTTCCTTACAGAGCCCCTCCTCCAACACACATGAACGCGCACATAACACACCGGACACCACACACCAGAGTACTTTTCCCCGTACCTTTCCTGTTTGGTTCCGTTAGTACCCCTTATGTTGCGTTCACACCAAAAAATTGCAAACCACGCCCCGTAAAACTCTGAAAAGTTTTGTGAAGCCGCCATTGTATTTGTGGCATTAGCATTATTAGCATTAGCCCAGCGCACAAACGGAGAGAGAATAACTTATGGCAACACAAAAAAAAACATGGGAGCGGTGGAGTGATGAGGAGGTGTCGGCGTTCTGGCGATTTACTCGGAAGGCTTCAGTAGAAGCTGCTGGGAGTTAGGGTTAGGGTTAGGACTAGGGTTAGTCCCAGCAGCTTCTACTGAAGCCAGTCCCCAACTCCGGGGACTTCCGGCCGGGGACTTCCGGTGGCAGTATACGCCGTGAAGTTGTTTGCGGCCTGCCTGTAAACCCAAAGCGGAAGAAGACAAAGTGACGTCAGCGGCTCATTTGCGTAATCTTCCCTCAGGGAACTTATTCTGGTGTGAACGCAATCTGTACTTAGTGTCTTGGGGTACTAAGTGCCAGGGCACTAAGTGCCGGCACTAAGTACGGCAAAGTACTTGGTGTAAAAGCGGCTAATGAGGGCACGAGATTAGTTTGTGCACAGATGGAAGACTGACAAGCAGGTAGGCCATCCAGTTATTTTAGCCGGGCCGTGCTTTTTACAGTACTACGGCTTCCACAGATGACATTTTTTTATGGATTTGTTGTCAAAGCACTTAAAAAGCCTGTGACACGGTTTTCCCCCATCATCCAAACCCATCAATTTGAGTACATATTGTCCCCTTGAAAACCGTTACTGAACTGATTTTGGATATTTGTACTTTGATAACCATTAATCTGCCTTCAATGTTGACAATTTTCTGGATCTTCTCGGGGATTCTTCAAGTCCCGCCAAATGATGGGTGACGTCATTGCGGGCACAGCGCTCCAGCTGCACCGTCCAGGATCCCAGCTTCTGCATGTAAACCTTTATATATATACAGTCAGATGTAAACGCACGATGGCGCACACAGCAGCAAGCTCAGACAGCGATGACAGGTTAATGTTGAACGTGTCTGAGAGCTCATATGAGGCTGAAGGATCGCTTTATGTTGTATCTGTTAGAAGTTTAGGAATGAGGTGCGTCAATATGGGCGATCATATGGTCATGAAGCCAGTGGTGGAATGGGACTAAAAATCATCCCGGGACTCTCGACCGGCCCACTTCGGTACCGCTAGTAAATTGTCAACGGGGGGAGTGGGGGATGTCAGGGTGCTGTAGATAGTAAATGTAAATATGTAAATATTTGTGTCACTGCATCCTGGTAAAATACAAATATAATGTATAATGTCTGTGTCTTTGACATTAGCGCTGCTAGCCACCTGTGCCCTGTACTACGAAGCCAGTTCAACAGACCCTGGATATGTTTGAGTAACAAAAAAACTAACAACAACAAACTAACAAACGAGATATCGCTAAGCGGTCCTACGACGCTGGTTATCAACTCGGTAAATCAAGCCAGGGTTTCTCTCTCCAGCTGAGAGCGCGTTCACGTCTAAGACACGATTGGATCTGACTTTAATTACATTTGTCTCGAGTGTTTCGTCAACATAATGTGTTAAATAATACTTCTGCATACAGTCTGTGACACTGTGAGTGTTGCACGGCCAGATGAGGCTGGAGAAGCTGACTCAGATAAGGAAATATATGATATATTATGATATTATATGATCGATGATCTGATTGATGATGTAATATGAATGATAAGTGCGACACGTCGGCGTCTTCTCTGCATACGGCAGTTTAAACTGTATTTCCTTTATCCTGTAATATGACTTGAGAGATTTAAACTCCGCACACTGAGTTGATCTCTTTTCTATAGACGCCGGAGGCGGGCAGCGTCAGGTAAAAGAAGTTATTTAGCCTTCTCAAACCTGAGCCTCACGCGCCGCCTATGGGGGATGTGCTAGTTACTTATCCGACCGGCCCACTTCGGTACCGGCCCATCGGGATTCGTCCCGATGGCCAGTCTGCCACTGCACCCAGCCCACGTACATTGTCAACGGGGGGAGCCTCGCTGCGGGGAAACGGTGGACCTAGTGTCCCGATCGGAGTGGGAATAATAATAATAATCCGTGCATTTTATCCATTAATTTCCCCAACATTGTGGTAAAAAAAACACACGTTTAATCCATGTTGTTGGTGTACTACAACTACAAAAAGCATCGGTTTGTTTTCTCATCAGTAAATGCAGACCGGCTCAAACAAACGATTTTTAATCACCATCCTCACTCATCATTTAATGTATCATATGTTCGCCGAATTGACATGAAAGCACTAATAAATGTAGTTTCATCCACTTGAGTTTACAACCACAAAAATAATCGATTTGTTTTTATATCACATCCGACGGGAGGAAATTCAGCAGCTCTCACTCCCGATTTTTAATCCTAATGTAATCATCATCTTCACCACGATCATTTATGTTTATGTCGCCGAATTGACATGAAAGCACTGACAAATATGAATATACTGTAGTCAACTTCATTACAACGTTATTAACGTGCCTAATCTCAGTAATTCACCATTTCTACGCATGACAACACACTTTGTCCGTGTTTGGCTCTCGAAGCGTTCCCGCATTGACGTCACTTCCGGCTTCCCCCAAAACTTCAAAATGAGTCAAGGAATTTCCCCGCGATGTTCGAAATTATTGATATTTAACGGAACGGTATCGCTTTTTCTTTTTTAAACTGACGGTTCGAGATGACTAGTAGCCCAATATTTCATTGCACAACAGTTGTTGGGATGGTGTCACAGGCTTTTTAAGATATTCATTGCTATTGGGATGTTAAGAGCATTCTATGGAATATAACAAAAAGTGTATCTCAAGCCGGTTTCTCAAACTTACCTACCCCACCTTTAATGTTGGATAACTATAATGATCAAAAGATGTTCCTCTACCTCACTAGTTGTAGACATTTTTTCCTATATTCGTTAGCATAGCTAGCTAACCAGATGCTAATAACAACAAAGTTATTGACTGTATGATCAGTAGCCTATGTCAGATGAGCAGATCGCCACTGGGCTTACAACTAAGGCACAGCCACGCAAAAACTGCGGCATGTGTACGGCTCCTTATGGGTAGGCCTACTGCAATTTTTGAAGTGGCGGAGCGGTGTTCCGGTGCTCTACTTCAGCATGTGTCAGGCGAGACATACCACGTGATGACATGACATGTTAGGCTCGTGTTCAGTTGAAGGACCCTGACCGGCCAGGAAAAAAAGGCACTCGCTTGTTTTTTTTTGCGTGTGTTTATAAATTACCTCGAGGGCTGTACCAAATGGTCTCGCGGTCCGCATACGACCCGGAGGCCGCGGGTTCCCCACCCCTGCTTTAACAAAAATACTTTTCATTTTTAGGAACATAAATCTTTACATTGAATTAAGCCAAGTTCAACTCATGTTTCTCGTGTTGACATATAAGAGCCAAAGATTTTTACAGAGGGAATTTGGATCTAATTTCACTCAATACATCTGAAAATACTGTAGACAGACAATACAAATTCATTGTTAACAATGTATTAATTAATACAATGTTCTATACATCAGGCCATGATTGATATATGAAGAAACCACTCCTAAAAAACCTTCAAGAGTGTAGATATGTGGCCAATCACTTAAAGAAGTTACATCCAGTTGACAAGCAAAAGGTCAAACCTGTGACCACATCACCCCGTAGACACGAGGATCCCTTACACAAATATGTTTCCACATATCCTACTCTCTATGCATCCGACCTGAAAACAGCCTTATACTGTAGTGTGCTAAATTATGACATAAAATCAGTGATGTAAGTAACTAAGTACATTTACTCAAGTACTGTACTTAAGTAACATGTTGAGATACGTTGCACTTCTAATCCACTACAATTCAGAGGTAAATGGTGTACTTTTACTCCACTACATGTATTTAATCCCTTTAGTTACTTTACAGATGTGGATGAATGATGTGAAATATAATCAAGTGTTGAATCAGACTTTAGTTCCACCTGGAGTAAATCCACCAGCTACCCTGCAGTCTACAAAGTACTTCAGACTAGCTGCACCTTCACCAGCTTTGAGAACACTTTCATGATCAATCATTATAAAACATATCATATATATTATTCTGAAATGGACCAATCTGAACAATGACTACTGATAATTTTACTTGAGTAACATTTGGATGCAGGACTTTTCCTGGTAAAGAATATTCCTTCTCTTTGGTAGTTGTACTTTTACTTAAGTACACAATATTTTTCTTCCTCTGCATAAAACCCAAATGTGTAAAAAGGACAGAAAGTGAACTTACTTGATGGTCTCACTTATAGAAGATCAACAGGTTCACGTTCCTCTGAGTCACCCTCCTCTGAACCAGGCATTGAGAGATCACAGATCTGAGCCAATGTTGCAATCCCTGCGGCCCAGCATGCACTGCCCCACCGCGTAGTGTTTTTCCAGCTCCGCCGTGTGCCCCCTGTTCTATTTTGGGAGACAGACAGACCCCCCGCCCCCCCCCTTCCCCCTGGCAGCTCCTCAGTTCAGACAGAGGGAGACAGGTTGATGCAGTCTGGAGATTGTCTGATACAGAACACAATGTAATGGTGGGGTCATTAAAGGGATAGTTCAGCTGTTCTGAAGTTAGGTCTATGATGTTCAGGGTGTATCACTTATAGCTCATGGAATTCAGCGTGCCCCCAGTTTAGAGGAACAGACAGGAGTTGCAGCAGGAAGCTCAGAGATGTACTGCTGCGAATTGGGGCCGCGCCAAAGGGTTTTCACAACGTTAAAAAATATCAATGTCCCTGTGTTCGCTCCAGAGGTAGTTTGTCTCCCACACACTCTGCCTGAAACACCAGAACATAGTGACATCACTGTAACATTTGCACTTCTATGGGCTAGCGCTCCAAAACATTGTACGTGAGGCTAAGGAGCGGGACATCTCTAAGCAGTTGACCAATCCCAACAGAGCCGGCCAGCTAACCAGCTGGCATGCCCACATGAGGCATTTGTCAGGAACACACCCCCCAACACACTTGTATAAACTGTTTGCACGGTATTGCATTGCTATGCAACAGCCTTGGTCTATTTCTACTTCCTGTTAGCTGATGTCTTTTATACACACTGCAACAGGGAACATATACATATGAATATGCTGGATGGCTATACATTACACCTGTCGCTTCAAAAGGAGTAGTCCTTTATAGATGAACACATTATATGAGCTAACTGTGTTAATAGAGTGGATTAGAGACACATACAGGTCCTTACATACCAAACTGACACCAAAGAACACGTCCCGACGTATGGTCCCGACGGAACGTCGCCTTAAGGCCCTGACACACCAACCCGATTTTGGGAGTCAGAGGCCATCAGAGGCTGTCGGGCATTCGCGGCGCCCTAGTCAGGTTGGTGTGTCCCGCACCGTCTGCCGTGACACGCCTTATTTGGACTGCCTGACCCGATGCATGGCCGATTCAACATGTTGCATGGCCATGCATCGGGTCAGGCAGTCGGACCAAGCAATCACTCTGATTGGCTGTTCAGCTAGCGAATCAGAAGCGAAACGGAAGTGAGGGACGTAAACAAACGATTTAAGAAGTCACACACAGACCAGTGTTGCCAACTTGGCGACTTTGTCGTTAAATTCGGCGGCTTTCCAAACCCTCCGGCTACTTATTTTTGTCAAAAGCGACTAACGACTAATCTAACGACTTGTAATGGTGTTATTAGGGACTTTTCTGGTGTTTGGAGACTCACGTGTTGTTCTGCAGTTAACAAGCTGCCGTGAGCCCCTCAGCCCTCCCATAGTACTGACAGGCGCGCAGACTCACAGTTGCCTCCCGCAGCAGCTCAGCTGCAGTCAGAGCAGAGAGGAGACAGCCACACTCTCCCGCGTCGAGACAGCTTCAGTCACTTAATCACCTCGTCCACTGTGTGTGTGCCTCTCTGTGACAAGCTAAACATCCACGTAGGTCATCATGTCACAGTCTAAACTGTATTCACAAAAGTACAGAAAGGAGTGGGATTCAAACCCTGAGTTTAAAGGATGGTTGAAGCCATTTATTGGAGATGACACACGGGCATACTATACTGCCTTTATTGTAAGGGATATTTCTACTAAAAACTACTCAAACTATTTCTACTTTCTACTATAATACATGATAAAATATGTCTTGATTATATTTTGTAGTGTTCGGAATCTTCAAAGTTAACTGAAGTTATCAAATAAATGTAATGTAGAACTGAATCAAACCATAAACAAGGTGGCCTGTTGGGATTACTATATATATATATATACAGGGTTGGGTTGTAACGGAATGTAACGGCGTTACGTAATCAGAATACAAAAATCAAGTAACTGTATTCAGCTCGCGTTACATTTGAAAAACGAGTAATCTGATTACAGTTACTTTCGTAAACCTGAAGTGAATACATTTTGGATTACTCATTGGAATTATTGATGGAAATATTTCCTCACAACATTTAATATTCATTATTAAAGGTACAGCCGAATCATCACAGCGCACAAAAACATTTACCGCCGCAGATGGGCCAAAAAAGGAGCGATAAAAAAGGGGCGGGTCCGCTCAGTGAAACAATAACAACGAAACATGGAGGAACAAAAGTCTGCATTTAAGTCGTGTGTGTGTAGAGGTGTGTGTGGTTAAAACACATCAGCCTGCGGTCGCTCTTTTGCCTTATGATTCTGAAGGTAAGCACAGCGAAGCCGGTGCGTGAAAGGCACTGCACGCTCGTCTTCTGAGTTAACCCTCCCGCTGCCTCCTGGTGCTGCAGAGATTTCATGAAGTGAAGGAGGTTTTCCTTCTATAAAACAGCTGTGGGCAGCAGATAGGCTACTGTGAATGTCACAGACATGAATTTATAGATCAAGGCAGACAAGGCAGAGTCTCCCGTTTTGCCAATCCGGTGCTTAAACAAATATAGCTCTACACCCCTGGCCGACATGTCCTTAAAATGAAGTCCGAGTTCGACATTTTAATTAATGTCCTGCCAACACTGGCAGGACAGAAGGCGACACGCCCGTTCTAAGCCGTGTCCCTCACTCCTCACATCCCAAGCTGCATCCCCAACAAGTGTATTATGTTGTTGCATCGTTTCAAAGGTGATGTTTCAGTTGTGCTCTTGATACGCCATTAAAACAGTAAAAATACGCTCAGTTTTCTTTTGCTTTTGTGTCTCCTGTTCACCAAAACATAAAAAGAAAGTAATCCAAAAGTAATCTAAAAGTAATCTGATTACTTTTTTAAGACACGTAACTGTAACTGTATTCGGATTACTTTCAGAGCCATGTATTCAGTAATCAGTAACTGATTACATTTACAAAGTAACCCTCCCAACCCTGTATATATATCTGCCTTATTTTATCCCACGTTATGCTTTGCTCTTGCTGCTGATTTTATATCTTATTTCTTACCGATGTAAAGCACTTTGAACTGCAATCCCCTGTATGAAAGGTGCGATACAAATAAAGTTATTATTATTATTCAGATGGATGTTTCTGCCCCTCTGTTCATTCTCCCATTATCCTCCTCAATCTGCCTAGAAGTATTTTAATGTTGTAGCTGTTACTATAACCAATACTAATGCTAGGGCTGCAACTGACAGTTATGTAGGCACATTGTTATTGTTTCTTATCGCTAACCCCTCTTATGGCTGATAGCTCCAGTGCTAACATGGTTTCGATGGACAAGAGGGAAATGGAACGCACACGCTATTTGTTGTTTGTTTATATCATGCAGTCTGTTCTTCTTCTCTGTCTTCCGGTTGTTGCCTCTTTTGAATGACGAATACACACTACCGCCGCCTGCTGGTAAGGAGAGTTATTGCCACTCATGCACTGAAGTCTTTGCGGTGTGTTCCCGTGCGACACATGGCCAAGATGCAGGAGGACACGGTGACGCAACAGTCGGCTTCGGCGAGTTCTCTGGTGTCTGCTTGGTGTGTCAGGGCCTTACGTCGCCTCACCGTTGCCTCACCGTCGCCTCATGTCGCTTGCGTCTTGGCCATGTTTCGTACTGGAACAAATGGACGTAGTGTCTGTATGGGCATAGATTTGTCTCATCATTATTTGTGTGAACATAAAAATAATGTGTGTAAATATGTGATTTGTAAATGTAAATCGCCATCCACAAATGCATTTAAAAGATTTGGAAACTCACAAATAAATTTGCAAATGTAAAACGGATCTGCAAATACGCTAAATATTTTCACAAATAAAAAAAAGATCTGTGAATATCCAAGGCCGGATTAACCATATGGGCAACCTGGGCAAGTTCCCAGGGGCCCTTGAGAAAAGAGGGCCCACAGTGACAAGATAAAGAAAATAAAAAAAAGTTTTTATTTTTTTATCTTAAAAGTGACAAAATAGTCCAGCAACCACAAGGCATGGTGGCTTAAAAGTGACGAAATAGGCCAGCAACCACAAGGAATGGTGGCTTAAAAGTGACGAAATAGGCCAGCAACCACAAGGAACGGTGACGGCGGTCACGGAGGATGTTGTTGAGCTAGCGAGCAATGTTAGCCTTGAGCCTTGGATTTTTATGACCTAATCACAGACTTTTCAAAGAGAAAGGCAAGGAAGAAACACTTCTAAAAGGTAAGATCCACTGGCTCTCACACACACTCAATCTCTCGCTCTCCCTCTCACATCTCCACACACACACACACACACACACACACACACACACACACACACACACACACACACACACACACACACACACACACACACACACACACACACACACACACACACACACACACACACACACACACACACACACACACACACACACACACACACACACACACACACACACACACACACACACACACACACACACACACACACACACACACACACACACACACACACACACACACACACAATCTTTCATCACATATACTGATCACTTAGTTGATATGAAATATATGCTTTTGACAAATAGGTGTGCGATTTGACATGCCAGATTGACATGTTGGTAGAGGTAGGCATGGTGTTACTTGTTGGTACGTGGGTTTGGGTTTGGGGCAGACTGGCCATCGGGAATACCAGGAGTTTTCCCGGTGGGCCGGTGCTGTACGTGGGCCGGAGGGCTGCTCGGATTTGAAAAAAAATACAATAAGATGCCACGCATTAAGAGGGCCTGTTTGTCAATTAATCCCCGGGCAACTTTTCCCCCCCAGTCCGCCACTGGTTGGGGGGGGGGCCATGAGCGCTCAGTGCCCCGGGGCCCCTGGAGGTACTAATCCGGCCTTGTGAATATCTCTTTAACATTTACAACTTTCGATCAGGCATTTGTGAATCCATTTTGTATTTGTGGATCTCAAATCTCTGCTTGTGGATCTCAAATATCTGCTTGTGGATCGTCTTTTTACACACACTGAGTTTTGAGACAAACTTTCCGCCGGTCTCGGGCCGAGTGTCCCTCGGTTATTTTCGGAAACCACTTGATGGCCTGCTGATGAGGACATTTCTGCATGATTTCAAAGTAAGAGCATGATGGTTTGTTTAATGCACTGTTTTGTATTATTATGACCATGGAAAGTTAGATGCATTCATATCACCATCATCATCATGTTATAGTGATACAGTTAGTTTGTGTTAGTTTATTTGTTCAATACAGCATATATCGAGCACTTTCGTATGCATTGATGTTGAAGTTGTAAGGTTTCAGCGTTAGAGTCTGTGAGCTTATTGTTTTGTGTTTATTCTGGTGGTCTTGCAGTTTTATTTTGATGTTGACTCTGTCCTCTCGTTTCAGGTGTCATCACTTCCTGTGGTGGTGTGTCACTTGTCAGCTTGATAGTGATCTCCTGTTCTGGATTGTTTGCACCTGTGCCTCATTAACTGTTGTGTATATGTAGCCCTGTTTTCCTGTTGTCTTTTGTCGGTTCGTCTTGTCTCAACACTAAGTCCATGTCTGTATTTCCTCGTGTAACTTTGAGCAACCTAGTCGAACCTAGTGAACTTTTGAGTGTCCTAGTAGATCCTAGATACCTTTTTACTTTGAGAAGTGTTTTTTATATTAAAAGATAGTTCTGAAGTCAAGAAAGAATCGTGCATCTGAGTTCTTGTGAATCCACCGTGTCAGAACGAACCGACCAAACAAGATGGACTCAGCCGATTCCACCGTGTTAAAGACGGCTTTGCAGGCGCAAGGAACACGCCTGCATCACCATGAGGAACAGCTGACAACAATGAATCAGGGGGTTCAGGACTTAAATGCCCGTCAGCAACATTTCCAGTCAACAGTGACAACGGAAATAAATCACCTGGCGGAAAAGATGCGTGACATACTTACGCACCTCGAGGCACGTCCTGCTGTTCCTGCGGCAGAGTTTTCCGGTCCAGCGGAGGTCGGGTTTGCTGAGATCCCCGTTCAAATACCCATGCCATCATCTTCACTCCGCCTCGCTTCACCGGAGAAGTTCTCCGGGGATTCTGGAAACTGTCGTCCATTCCTGATACAGTGCGATCTCCATTTCAAACATCAGCCCGCAGCATTTCCCACAGATCAAGCTAAGGTAGCTTTTATAGTATCTCACTTGACGGGAAGAGCGGGAGCCTGGGCAACAGCTGAATGGGCCTGAGACTCGCCTGTTTGCCAGTCGTTAAGGGTATTCATGGATTCTATGAAAAACATTTTTGACCAGACAGCACCCGGGAGAGAGTCAGCGAGAGCCCTGGTGAACATCAAACAACGGCAGAGGAGAGTGGCGGATTACGCGATCGAATTCCGGACCCTAGCAGCGGAGAGTGGATGGAACTCAGCGGCTCTTTTTGATGCGTTTCTGCATGGATTAGCGGATCCCATAAAGGATCAGTTAGCTCCATTAGAGTTGCCTGTAGAATTGGACTCGCTCATCGCCATGGCTATCCGGGTGGACCAACGTCTAGCAGAGAGACGTCGGGAGAAAACAGCTTTCACTCCACTGTTCGGACGGGAGTTACAGAGGGAACACTACGGTTGGCGGAGTAATACCCGGACTTCGTCTCCAGAGCGAACAGCGCCCCCTAGCGCCGCAGAGGAACAGATGCAGCTCGGAAGAGCCAAACTCACTCCGGAGGAACGTCAGCGCCGCCTACGGGAGCGGCTGTGTTTCTACTGCGGCCAGCAGGGTCATGTTCTGGCAGCCTGTCGGGCAAAAGATCAGGCTCATCAGCGGGAAGAGGGACGCTGGTGAGCCGAGTGACTTCTTTCGATCCTTCCTCGAGAAGACTGACTCAGGTACAAATGAAACTGAATGATAAAACTGTGACTCAGGATGCATTAATTGATTCTGGGGCTGATGAGAGCTTGTTAGACTGGGAGCTGGCTAAAGAGTTGAACTTAAACATTGTCCTTTTAGATCAGCCATTAGAGGCTAGCGCGTTGGATGGCCGCCTGTTATGTACAGTTACTCATCGCACGGAACCCATAGAAATTGTCATAGATCAGGAGCACCGTGAGCGTATTAGCTTTCATTTATTTAACTCAGCTCAACAGCCTCTCATTTTGGGTTACCCGTGGCTTGTTAAACATAACCCTCACATGGACTGGCTTACAGGAAAGGTTAAGGGGTGGGGGAGTGAGTGCTCTCGTTCATGTTTAGCCTCTCATACAGTTTCGAGTGGACCGCCCAGATCTGGGAACTTTAAACTGGCGTCAGATAGGGACAGTGTCACTTCTTCTAAACATTCTGACTTTCCTGACTTATCCAAAGTGCCAGAGTGTTACCTTGACATTAAGGAGGTGTTTAACAAGACACGAGCTACTTCCTTGCCTCCCCATAGACCGTATGATTGCCCCATAGACCTTCTCTCGGGCTCTACTATCCCCAAAGGACGGTTGTATTCTCTCTCTGGTCCTGAAAGGGAGGCCATGGAAGAGTATATCGGATCATCACTCAAAGCTGGCTTGATTCGGCCATCATCATCCCCAGCAGCAGCAGGTTTCTTTTTTGTAGGGAAAAAGGACGGTTCATTAAGGCCCTGTATTGATTACAGTCCACTTAATCAGATCACAGTTAAGAACAGATATCCCCTTCCACTCATCTCTACGGCATTCGATCTGTTACAGGGAGCCAAGATATTCACCAAGCTTGACTTAAGGAATGCGTATCATCTTGTGCGCATCCGGGAGGGGGATGAGTGGAAAACGGGTTTCAATACACCTACGGGACATTATGAATATTTGGTAATGCCTTTTGGACTTTGCAATGCACCTGCTGTTTTCCAAGCCCTCATTAATGATGTGTTACGAGATTTCCTGAATGTTTTCTGTTTTGTGTATCTCGATGATATTCTCATCTTTTCCCCAGATAAGAAAACTCATGTTAACCATGTTCACCTTGTTCTTCAGAGACTCCTGGCTAACCATTTGTTTGTAAAGGCCGACAAATGCGAGTTTCATGTGAACTCTGTGGCATTTTTGGGCTTTGTGATTTCCCCTAACAAGGTGGAAATGGACCCAGCTAAGGTCAGTGACGTGGCTAATTGGCCCACGCCAGACTCTAGAAAGAAAGTTCAGCAATTCCTGGGGTTTGCTAACTTTTACAGACGGTTCATACGCAATTTCAGTGCTATTGCCTCTCCTCTCCATGCCCTTACCTCTCCCCATGTTCAGTTTGTGTGGAATCCACAGGCAGAGAAATCTTTCCTGGAACTGAAGAGGAGGTTCACCACAGCTCCCATCCTGACGGTACCTGATCGCCACCGACAGTTTGTGGTGGAAGTGGACGCCTCCAACGACGGCGTTGGAGCTATACTGTCTCAGAGGTCAGCGGGGGACAACAAGCTTCATCCATGTGCATATCTCTCCCGTAAGCTATCTTCTGCTGAGAGGAATTACGACGTGGGAAATCGGGAACTGTTGGCGGTGAAGATTGCTTTGGAGGAGTGGCGGCACTGGTTGGAGGGAGCGGAGCAGGATTTCCTGGTCTGGACGGATCATAAAAACCTGCAATACATCAGGAAGGTCAAACGTCGGAACTCTATGCAGGCCAGATGGGCTTTGTTCTTTAACAGATTTAGGTTCACTCTGTCATATCGACCTGGTTCGCAGAATGGAAAGCCTGATGCACTCTCCAGGATGTTTGATCCTGAGCCAGTCCCCAAGAGTCCAGATCCCATTCTGCGGCCAGACCGAGTGATAGGGAGGGTGACCTGGCCCATTGAAGCCAAGGTCAAACAGGCAAATGTTGGAAATCCTGTCCCAAGAGGGTGTCCTCAGAATCGCTTGTTTGTGCCGGAGCAACTTCGATCTCAAGTTGTTCATTGGGCCCATACGTCTGTACTTACCTGTCATCCTGGAAACAAAAGGACCCTGTTCATGGTGAGACACAGATTCTGGTGGCCGGGGATGTGGAAGGATGTTGCAGAATATGTGGCGGCATGTCCTGTGTGCGCCAGGAACAAAACTTCTCGGCAAGCTGCGGCAGGTCTTCTCCAACCTCTGCCCATTCCCAACAGACCATGGTCTCACATTGCGTTGGATTTTGTGACGGGATTACCAACATCGGCAGGTAATACCACCATACTCACTGTGATTGATCGTTTTTCTAAAATGGCACACTTTGTCGCCATGCCCAAGTTACCTAATGCCAAAGAAACAGCAGAGGCCATGTTGTCCCATGTGTTCAGGATCCATGGTTTCCCCAATGATGTCGTTTCAGACCGAGGCCCTCAGTTCGTGTCACGATTTTGGAAGGAGTTTTGTCACCTAATCCAAGCCACTGTTAGTCTGACCTCCGGATACCACCCACAGTCGAATGGACAAGCGGAGAGGATGAATCAGGATTTGGAGACCTGTTTGAGATGTCTAGCGTCCGAGAAACCTACCACCTGGAGTAAGAATCTGATTTGGGTGGAGTATGCGCACAACACTTTACCCACATCAGCCACTGGTATCTCCCCGTTTCAATGTGTCCATGGGTACCAACCTCCATTGTTTCCGGAGCTCGAGAAGGAGGTCACCGTACCATCAGCCCATGCTCTGGTTCGCCGCTGCCGTCGGGTCTGGGCGGGAGTTCGCCATATGTTGCAGAGGAGTGCCGTTCGCATGAAGGTATTGGCCGACCGGAAACGACGTCCAGCCCCCAAGTACCAGGCCGGACAACGAGTGTGGCTATCTACCAAGGATCTTCCTCTCCATGTCGCCTCCAGGAAGCTGGCTCCCCGGTTCGTTGGTCCTTTTCCCATAGCCAAAGTGATTAACCCTGTTGCTGTCCGTTTATGTCTTCCAAAGTCCATCAAGGTCCACCCCACGTTTCATGTCAGCAAGTTGAAACCAGTCAAAGAGAGCAGACTGGTCCCCGCCTCCACGCCCCCTCCACCTCCCCGGATTGTCGACGGGGGTCAAGTATACACTGTGGACAAAATACTGTCTGAAAGGAAGAGGGGCAGAGGTAGACAGTTCCTGGTCGACTGGGTAGGGTACGGATTAGAGGAGAGGTGCTAGATCCCAGGCAGCTTCATTGTGGACAAGACCCTTATATCGGACTTCGATAGAGAACAGTCTCAGGCTTCAGGGACGTCTGGAGCCGTCCGTAAGAGGGGGGGTACTGTAAGGTTTCAGCGTTAGAGTCTGTGAGCTTATTGTTTTGTGTTTATTCTGGTGGCCTTGCAGTTTTATTTTGATGTTGACTCTGTCCTCTCGTTTCAGGTGTCATCACTTCCTGTGGTGGTGTGTCACTTGTCAGCTTGATGGTGATCTCCTGTTCTGGATTGTTTGCACCTGTGCCTCATTAACTGTTGTGTATATGTAGCCCTGTTTTCCTGTTGTCTTTTGTCGGTTCGTCTTGTCTCAACACTAAGTCCATGTCTGTATTTCCTCGTGTAACTTTGAGCAACCTAGTCGAACCTAGTGAACTTTTGAGTGTCCTAGTAGATCCTAGATACCTTTTTACTTTGAGAAGTCTTTTTTATATTAAAAGATAGTTCTGAAGTCAAGAAAGAATCGTGCATCTGAGTTCTTGTGAATCCACCGTGTCAGAAGTAGGCTACTTAGGCTACGCCACTTCCGGGTCCCGGGAGCTACAGCAGCGAAGCAACCCCAGAGATAACTCTTTCTTCATTGTTGTTTGTGTATTCAGTCAAGCGGGTCAAAGTTAAAAAGCACTTCACATCTTATTAATTATGGGATTAGTTTTGTTTCATAAAGATAAAGCAACACTTTCTCAGAATCAAGCAAAGCTAAGAGTTTAAGAGGCAAAAAAAACTGAGTCAAGCAAAATACATTTAATTTAAAAAATAAAACTATAAGTTGCAAACAAATCATTTGTGTAATCATGTAAACTATAAGTCTTTTTTTATTTGTTTTAACACATATTTTGTTTGCAGTTCTCTTTTCTTCTTTCTCAATGATCAGACTTTTGCTCTCGCTGCAGCACTCTCGTTTGCGCATTTTTTGTTTTCAATTCTGACACAAACATCCCAGGTGGGCGGGACTTTCAGGGGTGCGTCCCCATTGGCTACTCAGTTTTTGAGTGACAGCCCAGTCCTCCAGCGATTGTACAGTGCAGCTGCGGTGCGGTAGCTGAGCGTGGATAGAACACCTCCAGCATTTCAATTATTATAATACTACAAGTGAAAATATATGCAAGTATTGATCATTTGTGTTGTTTGTGCAACTCTGAGGGGGGGGCACGGAGGGGGGGGCATGAAGAAAGACCTGCACCAGCTTCATCCACGCTGGCGTTGCTGTTATCACTTGCTCAGTGTCATTTCATTTGACCAAATGTCTTTACAAATACATTTAATAGATTTTATTATTATTTAAAACATTCTTTGAGACTTCATCTTCTGGTTCAAATTTCAATAAATGCAATTTGTATAATCACTCTTTTGGCTTTATTCTACATGAAAATGTTAGAGATTCCATTCAAATCTGTTGATCATTCATATCTTCCTCAGGAATAGTATGTAGGATATAGAATGAGACAACACAGTTTGTATCCATTGTGTGAATGCTTCAGCTCTTCAGACCAACATAGTGAGATGTGAGCATGTTCTTAATTGTGTTGGTATGCAGCCTAGGTCTGGTCTGTTTAATAAAGCAAATCTGCCACTTTTATATTGCAGAATTTGTTCAATTAAAGCAGTCTTTAATTGCTTGTCCTAAACATAGCCATATGCTTTTGAAATGTAACATGTATTTGAAAAAATAACAGTATATAGTTTATATTGTGTATCACCTTTAGCTTGAAAATAGATGGATGTGTTTTTTATCCATAAAATAAATAAATAGACAGACAGACACTTTGTCGATCCCAAATTGGGAAATTATTTTACAGCAGCAGTGTGTTCAGGTATTAAAATATTTAAAGTTGGAATAAAGTATAAACTACACAACACAAGTATAATGCACAGCAATCCATAAGATAAGTCCGATATTTTCATGAAAACTCCCCAGGAGACACCGACACAAACGACGAGTGTGCTGCATGAGTTGCACTGTATACGATCTGTGGTTTGGCTGTCACTCAAAAACTGAGTAGCCAATGGGGACGCATCCCTGAAAGTCCCGCCCACCTGGGACCTTTGTGTCAAAATTGAAAACAAAAAACGAGAGAGCTGCAGCGAGAGCAAAAGTCTGATCATTGAGAAAGAAGCAACGAGAACTGTAAACAAAAAGACATGTTAAAACAAAGAAAAAATACTTATAGTTTACATGATTACACAAATGATTTGTTTGCAACTTATAATTTATTTTTGCTTGATTCTGAGAAAGTGTTGCTTTATCTTTATGAAACAAAACTAATCCCATAATTAATTGGCTTAGTTTTACCTTACCAGTGCAGTGGTAAAGTAATCTGTAGAAAAGCACCGTATTTAGGCACCCTTCATAGCAAGACTACATTAAATGTTATACTATTCATCGTGTCCTTTCTACTGTATATGCATATATTCCTGTCTATTGCTTTTGTTTGTATTTAATGTTATTATGTTTATACTTGTTTCCACACATTTCACAATTTGGGATGAATGAAGTATCTATCTATCTGTCTATCCATCTATCATTTATCTATCTCTCTATCTGTCTATCCATCTATCATTTATCAATCAATCAATCAATCAATCAATCAATCAATCAATCAATCAATCAATCAATCAATCAATCAATGTTTATTTATATAGCCCAATATCACAAATGTTACATTTGTCTCGGTGTACTTCACAGTTTGTACAGAATATCAGTATGACAATACGACACCCTCTGTCCTTAGACCCTCTGTCCTCAGACTCTCTGTCCTTAGACCCTCACGTCGTACAAGGAAACACTTCCAGAGAAAACCCACAGTTTAATGGGGAACATGGGAGAAACCTCAGGGAGAGCAACAGAGGAGGGATCCCTCTCCCAGGAACGGACAGACGTGCAATAGATGCCGTGTGTACATTGAAAAGATAATACATTTACAACATCTATCTATCTATCTATCTATCTATATATATCTATATATATATATATATATATATCTATATATATATCTATATATCAGGGCTGTTAAAAAAAAAATTAACGGCACTAATTATTTTAACGCGATTAATGCATGTCTTTTTTTTCCTCGGCCGCCCCGTAGTTTCAGAGTGCATCGAGTTTAAAATAGCATCTACAAGCTGATGCTGACAGCCCCGCTCCTGCTGCCTGCTTGCGGCAGACCACACTTCCACGCTCACCCGCAGGCACCGACTGGCCATCGGGAGGACCGGGAGGGCGTGTGTACGTGTATTGTTGTTGTTAGCATCTGGTGCTAGCTAGCTGCGCTAACGGATATAAGGAGCTGTTTAAATGAAAACGGCGACATTTCGCCACAACTGTGCCGAGCACTTGACTTTATGCAGGGAGCCAGACAGTGGGACATTGTACTAAAAGTCAGCACACTCAGCACACTCAGCAACATGATTGTCCACTCATATGTTGATAAGAGTATTACAAACTTGAAAAATATTCCTCTAAGGTACATTTAGAACAGATACAAAAATGTGCGATTAATTTACGATTAATCGCGATTAACTATGGACAATCATGCGATTAATCGCGATTAAATATTTGAATCGACTGACAGCCCTAATATATATATATATATATATATATATATATATATATATATATATATATATATATATATCTATCTATATCTATATATATATATTTTAATTATTATTAAACTGTGAATAATTTATTCACTCAAATAAATACAAAATATAATAAAACAAACATTAAGGTGCAGCATTTCGATGAACTGAAATAATCTGTATTAGAACTGTACTGTACTAGTACTCACAAAACATAAACTATTAGTTTTGGGTTTTTAATTATTATTAAACTGTGAATATTCACTCAAATAAATATAAAATATAATAAAATAAACATTAAGGTGCAGCTTTTCGATTAACTGAAATCATCTGTATTTGAACTGTGCTGTATCTAAGCAGCCAGCTTGACATTAGGACTTGCTTGTCATTGTATTTTCATGTTTTTTTAAAAAAAATGTATTTGTCCACATTGCTTGCCGAAAGGGCAGATCTGCTGGCACTAGCAACGTCTCCTGCTGTGGAGAACACCCTCTCGCTAGGGACAGAGGTAGCAGACACAGCCAGGTAGCGCTTTGCTAACATGGCAACATAAGGATATTTGCCGTTTGTAATAGCTTTGGCTCGGTCTGATGTTTTTGCGAATGGTGGAGGCTTAAATGCGAGCGGGAGTTGGGTTTGCACTTCAGTCTTTTGGTACCGGTGATATTCACGTTCAGGTGATGCCTTTTCAAATGAGTGTGCAAGTTTGATGTATTGCCAGCCGCGTAACCAATTTTAGTTGAACAATGCCAACAAACAGCTTTGGTTCGGTCCACCTGTCTTTGTCCGTCATCCTGGTACGTAACTGCGAAACCAAAATGTTCCCAAACCGGAGACTTCAATGATGCTGGAGGATTTTCCAGCTCAACTTTATCTGCGTTCGCCATTTCGACAGTTCCTCAAATCACTGACTACATTTGAACGCATCCCTCTGACCAGCTCGTCCAATGAAATGACTTGTTTGCTCTATGACGCGTTGAACACAATGGGAGCAAATTACTCTGAATGCTGCGACGCAGCACCTGAGATTACTTCCAAGAAGTTGTTCACGTTCTCAATTTTTTACGTTTAACGTTATATTCGTTCGGTACACTTCGGTACACACATGTACCGAACCGAAGGGCCCGTACCGAATAATTTCGGTACGGGTACGTGTACCGTTACACCCCTAATATCTATATCTATATCTATATCTATCTATCTATCTATCTATCTATCTATCTATCTGTGGCGGCTGGTGGGAAATATTTTAGGTGGGGCTGTGGAAATGGTGACCAAACAATACTAGGGGGGGTCCGGGGGGATGCTCCCCTGGTAAAAGAAATTGAGAAATTACCCCTTAAATTATTACTTCTGGTGATGTTAGAGGGGGAAAGGACAAATTGAGGCTTACAAATATGAGAAGACAGATCAATACCTCCATAATCTTCAGTGTGGTCAGCTATGAATCTTCCAAAACTTCGAAACACCTTGTCCTGGACATAGTTTCTACAATATAAACTGTGTGCAACAGTACAGTAGGCCCACACAAACTGCAGAACACCGGGGCTTTGGGAACACTCAATTGATTTAAAGGTCCCATGTCATGCTTTTCCGGTTATTACCCGTCCCCTTGTGTGTTATGAAGGTTTTTATGCATGTAAACGGTCTGCAGAGTCAAAAACCCTGAAAGTACACCCTGTAGGGAGTAAAACTCTAACACAGAAAAGACCTCCCCAAAACGCCTCGTTGGAGATTTCTCATTTTCCATTGTTTACTTCCTGGGTATCGCTACGTAGGGATACCCAGTAGCCACACCCAGAGCTATGGCCGCACCCTCTGCCAGCCTTTCACGAAACAAAGCTTCTCAAACCTTTCAGCGATTCATGCCGGATATGCACAGCGTAGGGCACTGAAGAACGATGCTGTTCCTACTTTGTTTGGACCAGCGGGAGATTTGGGTACACACCTGTATTCATTGTTGTTTGTGTATTTATGATGTTTAAAACAAACAAGGTATCTACCACGACTGTTTAAATGGGTAAACGTTTTTCGGACTATGTTGGGACATACTTGCCAACCCTCCCGGTTTTTGCGGGAGACTCCCGATTTCATTGCCCTCTCCTGGTTTCCTCCAGGGGTCATATTTCTCCCGCATTTCTCCCGATTTCTGACAAAATCAGATTTACTCAGGACTGTTTCTACTCGGACTTTAATACAGCTACACCATTAGGCGCATTCACACTGCGGTACTTTTCCCACAAAGGTTCATGCGAACTTAGTTCATGCGAACTCGAAGTACAGATCGCGTTCACACCGGAAAAAGTCCCTGGGGGTGGATTAGGCAAATGAAGCCGCTGACGTCACTTCTTCTTCTGCTTTGGGTTTACTGGCAGGCCGCAAACCACTTCACGGCGTATACTGCCACCCAAAGTCCCCGGCCGGAAGTCCCCGGAGTTGGGGACTGGCTTCAGTAGAAGCTGCTGTGAGTCCCAGCAGCTTCTACTGAAGCCTTCCGAGTAAATCGCCAGAACGCAGACACCTCCTCATCTCCACCGCTCCCATGTTTTATTTTGTGTTGCCATAAGTTAGTCTCTCTGCATTTCTGCGCTGGGCTAATGCTAATGCTAATAATGCTAATGCGAGGATAATAAAATGGCGGCTTCACAAAACTTTTTCGGAGTTTTACGGGGCGTGGTTTGAAATCCGCCCAGCCAATCAGAAATATAGCTCTTTTCTCACAAAAGAGCCGCTCGAAAGTCGCTGCTCTCTAGCAGGGACTTTCGAGGGAGTAAAAAGGTTCGCATTAACTAATTTTAGTACCGGCTCTTTTTGGTGTGAACGCGATCATGAACTAAGTTCGCATGAACCTTTGTGGGAAAATTACCGCAGTGTGAATGCGCCTATTGTTTGATTTCCATGGTAGGGCCTGTCTTTAGCGCGCGCAACTGAAAGTCTGAGAGGGTGAGGAAGATAGTCACAGAAAACAGAACAAGAATCGACAACTCCACCCTCTGCTCACTCCTTTCCTATAATACAGGTCCAGCCCACACATATGCTCCATCAAGGAGATGGGCAAGCCTACGGACACCACGAGGCCTGTCTGTAAGAAATTTATTAATTTGATTTAATACGAATTCTTGTCATTTATTTTATTTATTGTTCTCATTGTTTAAAAGTTTGTGTTATGGTCCTGGTGTGAAATAAAGTACAATAATTACATTTAAGACTGTTTCCCTTTTTTTAAGAAAAGTATCGAAAAATAATCGGAATCGCAATTCTTGACTTGGTATCGGTATATAAACCAAAATGTTGGTATCGTGACAACACTAGTGCACTTACAACTACAATAAGCATGTTAATGTTAATCTAATACAGCTCCGGTGATCCACTAGCATCCCCACCCCCGCTGTGGTTTTGAAATGCTCCCGATTTCTGAGGTCTCAAGGTTGGCAAGTATGCGTTGGGATCGCGGAGAAATGCTCTCCGCAGACCCATGCTCACAGCGTTATAAACCTTTTTCTTACTCAATATCAATCCACACTTATTGTTTTTACTTCGGCTGTGAGTATTTGTGTGTGCTCAGGATGAGTCGCTTGTTCTAGCTGTATCGCCAAGCCTGCCTGCTCCTGCAGCAGCCGCAGCAGTGTGTGTGTCTGTGTGTGTGCGAGCAGCAACAAGCCTTGGTCAGCTTCTCGACCAATCAGAGCACACTGGGCTCACAGGGAGGGGGGGCAGGAGCTCGAACAAGCCGTTTAGGACAGAGAGTGAATACCGGTGAATACACATACTTTACAGAGATCCTGTATGAGAAACCAATGTGAGTTTGGAAAATTGCACAATATAAATCTATTCTAGTAGACCTCAACAATGGAATTATGATCAGTAGAAATGGCCATGACATGGGTCCTTTAATTCCCATTGAACCTGTTAAGGGGCTTTCCCCTTTTTTTTTTTCTCACGAAACTGTGTCTTAGGGCTTCTTAAAATGTAATAAACTATTCATGTGTCATACTCATTTAACGGGAAGAACCATTTTTAACGAAATAAAACACAAGACTCACAAGAAGCTAACCTTTTGCTAAATGAGCCCTGAGCGAAAAAATGCTAACGCACTCTAGGTATAAATCGATCGATATACTTATCGGATATGCACAAACAAGCTTATGCTAACAAGCTGAGATTCCACAGATTGAAAATTGTAACCCTTGGACTATCAGATCTGACGACGCTGATTGGCTGAAATTCTTTTCAGGTAGCAACAGTCAGCACTCTGTTGGCTGCTGCACTTGGGGCTCTTTTCTTACCCCTAGATTCCACCGGGTCCGTCTGCGGCGCGTTATGGCTGCGCTGCGGCGTCCGCAAGGATCGCGGCCACTCTAGGCAATGGGTGCAATTCCACCAGATGCGCCGCGTTACGGCTCAGAAGCGTCCCAGAAGCGTCTCGCCGCTGGGCTCCGCTCGAAATAGGATTGAAGTCTATTTTTCGACGCGACGCAGCCATAAGGTAAAGCAGGCAGGAAGTGGAACGTTCAGAGCATATATATATATATATACAGTTGCAAGAAGAACCCTTTGGAATTACCTGGATTTCTGCATAAGTTGGTCATAAAATGTGTTCTGATCTTCATCTAAGTCACAACAATAGACAAACACAGTCTGCTTAAACTAATACCACACAAACAATTATATGTTTTCATGTTTTTATTGAACACACCATGTAAACATTCACAGTGCAGGGTGGATGAACCCCTAGGCTAAAGACTTCTTCAAGAGCTAATTGGAGTCAGGAGTCAGCCAACCTGGAGTCCATCAATGAGACGAGATTGGAGGTGTTGGTTAAAGCTGCCCTGCCCTATAAAAAATACACACCAGTTTTGAATTTGCTATTCTTAAGAAGCATTGCCAGATGTGAACCATGCCTCGCACGAAAGAGCTCTCAGAAGACCTATGATTAAGAATGGCTGACTTGCATAAAGCTGGAAAGGGTTCCAAAAGTATCTCTGAAAGCCTTGATGTTCATCAGTCCACGGTAAGACAAGTCGTCTATACATGGAGAATGTTCAGCATTGTTGCTACTCTCTCTAGGAGTGGCCGTCCTGTAAAGATGACTGCAAGAGCACAGCGCAGAATGCTCAATGAGGTGAAGAAGAATCCTAGAGTGTCAGCTAGAGACTTAAAGAAATCTCTGGCACATGCCAACATCTCTGTTGACGAATCTACGATACGTAAAACACTGAACAAGAATGGAGTTCATGGGAGGACACCACGGAGGAAGCCACTGCTGTCCAGAAAGAACATTGCTGCACGTTTGAAGTTTGCAAAAGAGCACCTGGATGTTCCACAGCACTACTGGCAAAATATTCTGTGGACAGATGAAACCAAAGTTGAGTTGTTTGGAAGGAACACACAACGCTATGTGTGGAGAATCCAAAGGGTTCACTTTTTCTTGAAACTGTATATACACACACACAAACACATTTTGCAGACCCGGAATCAGTATCGGCCGATACCGATCGCCGATCCGATCGAGTGGGCGGGGCCTAAATGGAAGATTTAAACATCACTTTAAATCTTCCATTTAAAGTGATGTTTAAAACTCAGTTAATGGGGCTCATTCACTGGAGATTCCACAAACAACAATCAACTTAATTATTACATTCAAATGATGTACATTATTCAAGTTTACATTCACTTTGGATAATAACACGGGAGAAATGAGCGGAAGTGCTCTCTTTTCCTCTCTCCCTCTCTCTCTCCCCCCTCTCTCCCCCTCTCTCCCTCTCCTGACAGCCTGTAGTATCTCATGCAGCTCACTGATCCAGTAATGAGTGACCCGACAGTGAAGAATACATATATGTATAATGACTAGTTTAGCTTGTTCCAGAGGTAGGTGTGTTAGGTCTAACTCTTGTGTGTTTCGCTCCGCTTACCGGTCCGGCGGGCGGAGCTGCAGGATTTCTGCTTCACACATGTTGCATACCGCTATTTTACTGTCTTTTTCGGACACCTTAAAATAATGCCAGACTGGTGAAGCCATTTTGGCGAGCTTGTTTTGCCGCACACAGAGAAAAGTGTCATGTATTTTACGTCATGCGATCGGCTCTTGCGATCGGCTCTTGCGATCGGCTCTTGCGATCGGCTCTCGCGATCGGCTCTCGCGATCGGCTCTCGCGATCGGCTCTCGCAATCGGCATGTTTACAGAGCACCGATCGATCGGTAGAGAGTGAGTATCGGCCGATCTCGATCAGTGTCCGATCGATCGGAGCATCCCTAGTCACTAGTATTTATGTATACATACTAGGGCTGTACCCAAATATCCGAATATTCGTTCGTTGGAGTACTATTCGGATATTCGTTTTGTTTGTTTTTCCACCGTTTTTTTTTCATATTGAATTTATTGAAATCTCCAATATCAACGTAAGAGCTTGTGCCTCTTCGGGGGTCCTAACACTTAACCATAAACGTTCTTGTTTACTTTCTCCGTCTTTATATGTAGATATGACTTTTCTCCGTTTATCTCTGTCACGTTGTTTCCATAGCAACAACAACTTCCTGTCAACAGCGCTACCTCTCCTTTTTCTGGAAGTTTTTTCCTTGTACGATGTGAGGGTCTAAGGATAGAGGGTGTCGTTTTTCTCATACTGATATTCTGAACAATCTGTGCTGTTGTATTTGCTGTAAAGTGTCTCTACTGTAGGCTATTTTTATTATATGTACAGCACTTTGGCTCGACCAAAAATAGTTTATAAATGTGCTATATAAATAAAACTTGATTTGATTTGATTCAAAATAAAAGCATGTCCATAATAAGGAAGCCAAGCCAAATAACACTTAAGACATATACAACTGCAACGAAAGTAACAAACACAATACGATATCCTTTTCCATTTCAAATAACACAAATTGGGTTACATTAACAAATAACTATAAAACAACAATACTGTAGAATAACAAAATGAATGCCGTGAATACACCGAAATACATGTGTTGAAGCGGTTCACTGCTGATTACTACGCCCTAATATCAATATGGGAGTCATCTCAATGCTGCTTTCGGGCTGCGAATAAACAACTTGTGTTTTACTTTTAGGCTGTCTGAAGTTATGGACAGCTATCAAAGCTACTATACATCACATTAAGAACGATGTACAAATGAAAGTCGGTCACAAATATATAATTTAAATGATTTATTCAAGTTTGCAATGTTTTGAACAGGCATCCACACAGTAACCTACTTTGTAATGTTCGATACCTCCCTGTAAGCGTCACGATATCGACCTCTCACCCACAACCTCACATACGAGTACTGAATGTGCATCAAAGTGATCTTAGGAAGGCAGATATAGCAAAATATGAACGTAAACGACAAACGAGGCGATCGACATGTTTATTTCCTGGTAAGTCAACAATGGGTCTTCAATGTACACGCCCCGGATTCCTATGACGAAAATAATAGAATGTAGCGAGTTGTCATGTCGCAAGTTATACTGCAACAACGTTAGCTGTCTGCATCGTCGAACATAGCTAATTTAAATCAACAATATCAATGCATACAGTTACCTAACTAGCAAACTAACTAATGTACGAGGATGACCTTATTATACCAACCTCACACAGAAGCGGTTTGTTCTACAGTATAATCCTTCTTAATGTTTTACACTTCTCTATTATGTTTTAACTTGGATGCTACGGATAGCATCATTAGCACAGAGGTAGCTTCCTCTCGCTCGTTAGCTGAATAAAAAGACCACTAAGAAATAAGGTGCTTGAATTTCACTTACCGAAGAAACTGCATTCAGGGACAGTCTGTTTTAACCGCAGCGCCATAAGATAAGTCCGATATTTAAATGAAGAATATTCCACAGGCACCAACACTGCAAACACGTCCGGGTTCAAGTTGTGTTCCCAGGATCAGCCGAGCAGTTGAGCCCCTGTTGCATCCTGGAGCTTACTGAGCTAACGGAGCTACTAGCAGAGAGACAGCAAGCTGGAAGTAACATTCACTGCAGAGCCCTGTCACTCATGGTTACCACGCCCTAATTTATGCAAAAACGTTAAGACCTAATATAACTAAAAGGGTTATGTTATTAAACAATTCACACACAGTAGTCATGAAAGGGGAATCTAACTATACAGAGAATATGTTTTTTTTTAACCACGATGTAAAGCTGTAAAGTTGGGCATTTTAACATGGGGTCTATGGAAATTGCTCCCTTCTGCAGACTGCTCCTACTGGCCACTAGATGAACTGCAGTTTGAGGCACTTCCTTATTGGCCTCCCCACTCTGCCCCAGAGTTTGTCGCTTGTTCAAAACCCAAAAAACTGTGTGAGCGGTTGAGTGATACTTCTCTTTAAAGGGTGCAATAAGAATGAACCCTAACTACATTTCAAAAGTTTGACTTTTAAAAAGTGTTTTTTAGTACATTTCACCCACTGTATATGTGTATATTTAAACAAGAAGAACGTCTGGTTTGGTAAAAGGGAAGACCTGAGTTGAACTGTAAATACGTCCGGAATAGTTTAGGGAAATGTTCATTCTTGTGAACAGCGTTATACAATTTAAGTACATTTACATTCCCTTGATGTTGGGGGAAAGAAAATCCATTTAGGGAACAAAGAGGCAGATGGCTGCCTAAAGCTAGAGAAAGTACAAACTGTGCTAATACTTCTTCTTCTGAAGAAAGAGGCTTGATGGATGTGATTAAAAAAAACCGATTTGGATATATATAACTACAATAATATGATAGGAAGAAAAAAGTTCTCTATCACACAAGTTATGTAAGGTTTTTCAAGTGAGGAAGTCACATGATATTAGTGTGACATCACATTCAGCGTCAATCAAAGTATGTGTGTCTTTAACAGTGGTGGAAAGTAACATTTACTCAAGTACTGTTCTCATGTTCTGTTAAAAGTACTTTGAATGCTTCTTACTTCTACTCCATACATTTTAAAGGGACATTATTTAAAATGAAGG
Organism: Pseudochaenichthys georgianus; assembly: GCF_902827115.2. Taxonomy (NCBI): domain Eukaryota; kingdom Metazoa; phylum Chordata; class Actinopteri; order Perciformes; family Channichthyidae; genus Pseudochaenichthys; species Pseudochaenichthys georgianus. The sequence continues at coordinate 8,311,072 of NC_047519.1, read as the reverse complement.
TAATGAAAAAACATGTGATAAAATGTTGACCTAATGTGATTCCAAACATTTAACCAATAAATAGCAGTTTGAGGTGAATAAAGTCAAATTATCCAATTCAAGACAAACTATTTAAAAAAAAAAGTTGTCATTATTATGATTCGGAACATGATAAAATGCCACTTCACCCCACAATATTAAAAATCTAATAATGTTATGTTTCTATAACACATTTCATGGAAGACAGTAGACCCCCCTTTTGATCCATGCTAGAGTTTGGTCCACTTGGATTGCAAATGGAAAGAGTGCACGGCCATCTTTGGTTGTCTTGGTGACGGTTCTAGACCATTTTTACTGGTGGGGCAGTGCTGGGGCCAGTTATTTAATGAGAGCAGCATATTACAGATTTGTTCAAGTTTTCAACACTTTGTTTTAATTTTATTTCTGATAAGTGTTGGTATTTATTTTAGATACAGAATTTGCTTCAGTAAGTAACAATTTTATTAAATTACACAATTGGCAAAAAAAGCTTTCCTGTTCCTTTGGCCCGGGTTAGCACACTCTTTGCTTACACACTATCACAAATTGCATTATTGTAGATTTTTCTTTTAGATGGGGGCCACAGGGAGGTCCAAGCTCAGTGTTAGAGGGGTTCTGGCCCCTGTTGGCCCCTTTTATAACCGTCCATGCTTGGTGAGTTTGTACTTCAACACACAGAAGTGTAAAAGTCTTCTTACATCAGTTTAGTGCAAATGATCCCCGTCTGCAAGGGCTGTAAGAATGACGTACAGCAGGGTTTCTTTGTTCAAAGTGTCCTGCTGGCTTGATAATCAAAACCTCTTAAACCTCCTTACCGGCAGTTGCTTCAGTGAGTCATCATGTCATGTGCTCCAGTCTCCCAGGGGGGTTATCTGTATGTGAAAACAAAAATGACAGACCTACAGAATGTGTTTTTTACGATTTAAGTTTATTATCCTACAGAATAAGTTTGACATTTTTATTAGGAGTTATAATTGACTATCTATCTATCTATCTATCTATCTATCTATCTATTTTATTTTACTCTATTTTATTCTACTATTGAAATAGACTTGCATATCCTACATAAAGAACTTATGTCACTCGCTTTGTCAGTTCCTTTCTTTCTGAGGTGTGAATTTCAAAGGTTAAAAGGATCAGTGGCGTTTCTATATGTACAAAAGTGGTGGGGCACAAAAAACTTAGATGTCTATATATAAGCTTCTGCAGTGAGGTTCATGGCTAGTGACGCACTGGCACTGACTCTTCAGGTTTACAAATATTATATTTTGACCTAAATCAAAATATAATATTATTTTCAAAAGCTTTTTTTGTCTGATGCTTCAATTAATTTTAAACAGACAGTTCAACAGAAGGATACCCAAAAAATGTAATTTTATCATTTAAATATTGAATTGTTCTCTCTTAGTAAGATCCCATTTTCAATAAAATTGCGGTCTTACCTTGACTTGAAGATTAAGTCCATTTGCCTATCCTTCTGGACAAAAATCGCTATTACTTTTTTGTAAAAGTCCTTGTAGTTTCAAAAGTCTATCATAAATCTAATCTAATCAATAGATTTATGATTCGAAAATTATAAAAGTAGGGTAGACATGTGGATATTATCCGGCTGAAACGTTCATTTATCTAACAGGTTTGTTTCCCACAGACCTTATTTGGAGCTATTTTCTAAAATCCTATGGAGAAATATCATTGCTTTTTTGTCCAGGGAAGCCATGCGCAGCTTACTTCCGGGTTTTAGGACGCCTCACTGCAGCTCTCTCGTCTCCTCTTCACACACCACACTTTTCGCGGCACACGTACTTACAGCCAATCAGCTCTGAATGATGTGAGATGACGTATGGTGGGGATGGCAGCACTATGCCCCTAGGGTCATTATTTTTTTGCCACACACATTAAGGCCCAATCCCAAACCACTCCCTCGACCCTACCCCTCCGTGATGGAGTGAACTCCGTCTGTAGCCACACTCGCAGCTCAACGAGGCTCCCTCCTGTCAGATGGAGGGAGTAAATACAGCAGTAAGCTTTGGGACGGCCTCCCCTCTCTCCGGCAGAAACAGGAAATGCCGTAACTGTTTGTAACAACGGTTCAAATCAGCATCTCTTTGACAAAAAGTTTAAATGAATAACTCAAATAAAACTCCAAACATCTTTCATTGTGTTTCAAAGCTCTTTTTGTTTTAAACCTGATGTTTATAAGCTTCTTAGTTTTTGCAACGGTCTGTAAACATACACAACTTTATAATAAAATGCACACATTTACCTTTTTCTAGACTAAACACAGGTATGATCCTAAGTTAAAAACATATGAGGTTATCATGAGGTTGTTAACATCGCAATTTATCAGTGGATGTTTGCTGGAACTACTTGTAAACAGCGTGTTTCCTGACGGACACACACAGCGTGACTCCGGTCAGGTAAAGACCGGTCTCCAGTCAGCACCGCTGCAGACTCGCTGTTTGAGGGCTTGATAGCCCACTCCCCCTCCACACTCGTTGCTTTGGAACAGCCCTCAATATGGCGGACCCTCCGCGTGAACGCGCAAACGGAGGGGTAGGGTGTAGGGGTAGGGTGTAGGGGGCGGTTTGAGAATGGGCCTAAATAGGAAAATATTCTGAGCATGCGCAGTGTAGTTTTTACAGTCACCATTGATTTAGACAGTAAGAGGGAGGGGCAGGATCGGGTTTTGTCCCACGTGGCTCTAAACAGCTCAATAGGCACACTGTAGACACTAATTAGAAGAACACAGACTAAAACAGCAATGTACAGACGAATCAGATGATTAAACATAATCTTAACATATATTTAATACATTTTGAATTAATTGTTTGCATTTTTTTGTAATCATTATTTGTAATACTTTCTGCTGACACTAGGTGGGGCTGTGCCTGCCCCTAATGACCAGTCGCCACTGAAAAGGATATTAAATTGTGTTGGTAATATAATAGGTAACAACACGCAAATGTCTTAACAAATGTAGACTTATGTTAATTATAAAAAATATACTTTTTATCTTGTTTCAGCCTTAGCCACAAACCAAAAAATATTACAAAACTCCCAGTGTTGGTAGAGTTGGCCGTGCATCACGTGTTTACTTTTGATCGCTAATTTGTCGTCACATCAAGATCAGCATTACGCTGGAATTCCCCACGTTTGGGAAACTCCAGCAGCAAAAAACAGACATGAACATTTGGAGTGAAGCTCGGAGGATATGACTTTTGTTTGAAAGTGAAACCAAAGAGAGAATTTGAAGCAGAGTATTTATTAAACAACCTATTCATAGGCTACTACATCATTATATTTGGACTTGCCCCTATCTATAATTTCTCCTGTAGAGGCTGATTGTTATCAGAGGGCTGTTTGGAAAAGAATTCCCGCAATTAAGAAAACGAGTTCAAATGAATCTTTTGAGTGTGTACCTGAACGCATCTTCAAAAACCCGGAAGCGTGTCGTCATTAGCAACAACAAACCCACCTGGCGGCGCTCAGCAGCCCGCAGTTGTTGTTCCTCTGACTGTGACAGCTAGTTAAACGCGGGCCCGGCAGCATACCATGAATAAACAGGCGGGTGAGAGGTCCCGCAGTTACCTGTAGTCTTTGGCTGGGCTTTGCTTTTTTGTAAACGGGTGAACCATTTATCGGAGGCTCTTTTTTTCGACAGCCCTCCGCTACAATAGCTTAGCTTGCTAGCAGTCATTAGCGACATTATTTCATGCGTGTGAATGGAAGAGCTCTTCCTCATTGCTTTAACCATAAAGGGGCAGTTCAGCTTTCAGAGGCTGACCCAGTGGAGGATAAATCCCCAGTGAGTTCCCGTAAAGGCTCACAAGCTGCTATGGAGCCGTACCCGGCTGTGGGCTGTGTGAACATCGGCAGTCTGACCAGCACCTTGCCGGTGATCCCCTGCCAGAAGCTGACGGACCTGTACTACCTGAGCAGGGGGGGCTTCGGCACCGTGTTCAAGGCGCAGCACTCCGACTGGAGGACCACCGTGGCCATCAAGTGCCTGAAACTCGACAATCCCGTTGAAGAAAGGTACCTGTGATCACGTGACCAACACTTATAAGCTACAATGTTATAGAGCTTTATATTTAAAGAATTTTGTTTTTTGAAACTGAATGTCCACAGAGAATAAATAACGCCTGGGACAGTGTGGCTACATCTGATACAAAGGCAAGCCTTGATTTAAACTTCCAAAAGGTCCAGTGTTGATGCTGTGATTTTCACCTTAAACACTTTTCTGTGACTGCTTGTTGTTGTTTATGCAACACTTGAAGTGCTTGTTATTGCTTTTCTGTAGTCCAAATGAATGAATAAACGTGACCCATTTAAAGACAACAGTTGTACACATCAAGATGTACTGTAAATCAACATCTTAAAGCATTCATATAAATGTAATCATCACTTCCATATCGCTGAGCCCTGATGAAAATCAGCTTTCACGTTTCAATCCTTTGGCGTTTTGTAACTCTGCATACACCCACAGCACATGTCTTCAGTGTGTTGGCATGGTGATCTCTCTGTGTGAGAGCAGAGGCTGACGGTGTGTCCCTGGCTGTGTTTCAGACACAGGAACAGCCTGCTGAAGGAGGCCGAGGTGCTCCACAAAGCCAGGTTCAACTACATCATCCAGATCTTTGGCATCTGCAACGAGCCCGAGTTCTTCTGCATCATCACCGAGTTCATGAGCAATGGCTCCCTGGACCAGTTGCTCCACGAGGTAGATCTATGTCATCGAGTCGTTTCACAACAATTAGAGAAGTTCATTTATGAATCATGATCCTATTTAAAAAGATTGCAACTTTCCTTGGCTATAAGGCTTCAATACACAGTCAGTCACATGCTACATTTTTGTTTAGGCACTTTAGTGAAAGAGGCTTCTTGAAAAGAGCTCTCTTATTACAAAGTGACAGAGATAAGATAAGGTGTGTATTGTCTATAATGGCCTTCATGCCTGTGGGACAGCCGTTTCTCCAGCAGCACGAAGTGAAACTGGGAAGTTGTCACAGTCTTCAAAGCCAGCAGGGGAAGAGAGACACACAATAAGACTCATATGTCTGTCCCACATTTGTCACATGCTCCAAAACCAGGCAGGGAAATCCCCTCTCCAGTGTGTGCTCACTGCACTGACGTATCACTTTATTATACTATTAATATCATTATTATAATGACGCTTTAGCTCTTTAGCAGTGGTGAGGTAGCAAGTATTAACAACCTCTGAAATGTCCCAACTGACCAATTAGAAGCGAGTATTAAACTAAGTCGTGTAATGATTTTAATTAACATATACTGTGGGGTAAGGCTTCACAACTCATCTGAATTTGATCGAAATCGCGTTATAGACTGTGCAACATTTAAATCACAGTAAGGGTATTTTTTGATAACATTTAGAAATTGTACAAATTGATTATTGTGGGGCTGCGGGGATATTCAGGCCTTCAAAAGGATTCTACAGATTTAATAATAATACATATCTGTATTTCACTATGGTTTCCAATACAAATATGAATATTGATTCAAAATTGGTAATTCCTTTTAAATATCGCAAAGCATAAATCAGTGTCAGTCAAATAATAGCAAATATAATCGTTTTTTCCAAATCGTGGTGCCCTGCGGTAGGTGCTCCTGTACCTTCGATACATTTGTAACAGACAGACAGACAGACCCCTATCCCTTTTTAAAAAAAAAAAACCTGTAGAGAAGCAAATGTACACGGCAACTGATCAGGGTTCTTAAAGTCATTAAAAACCTGGAAAAGTCATGGAAATTCAAAATGCTAATTCCAGGCCCTGGAAAAGTTCTGGAAAACAATATTTTTCCCAAAGTTTTGGAAAAGTCATGGAAATGTAACTAAAGTTGCATCAAATATAATCTATATTTGATCTAATCGCCGAAATAGTAATACTATAATGATAATAAATACTGTATCGTAATAATGAAACGTAAAATGGCATTTAACTGACGAGGTGTTTTGCTGGTGAGAGATGTTAGTTGCTTTAGCGTGTAGGAGCTAGTAAGCCTACCAGCTGATTTGTTTTAGATAGGCACGACATGTTTCATATGCAGACCTTATTTTCCTGTTCCATGTTACAATAAACCATTTCCGGTGGTTCCGCTGAGAAAGAGTCATTCTTTTGGTCATGGGAAATGAGGTAAAGGTCCTGGAGAAGTCATTGAAAACCATTGGTGGAAAAGTGTATGAACCCTGACTGATACTTATATTAACATTGTCTCCCGGTGTGTTGCCCCCGGCTACAGAAGGACACGTACCCCGTGCTGGCCTGGCCCTTGCGGCTGAGGATCCTGTATGAGATTGCGCTGGGGGTTAACTTCCTGCACAACATGGACCCACCACTCCTACATCACGACCTAAAGACGCAGAACATACTGATGGATGGGGAGTTCCATGTAAAGGTATGTATGTATGTATGTATGTATGTATGTATGTATGTATGTATGTATGTATGTAAGGTATGTATGTATGTATGTAAGCATATGGAACGGTATGAACTGAACGCATAGGTGTCACCGAGGGTGCTTGTCTTACTGGCATTATCACCATGTGTACAATAATCAGATGTTAAGGGAATGTCCTTGTTAACTCATTATTGATCTGGAGTTCTGAATCCAGGAGGGACCGATGAGAGGTCATCGCGCAATGTGGATTATTAAATGAGCCAATAAAAGATAAGGCGGAGCGTTCCAGTCATTTACAAGATCCGCTGCTTGACAAATACAGAGAGGTCACTCACACATACTTTATCAAACAATGTTGAAGAATTATCAGCAAATTATTGGATAGTTAACAAGAGGTTATTTGAAGCCCTACTTTTAATTTGTATTATAATTAAAGTCTACTTAACTTGTCTATAATGCTGCTTCAGAAGCATGTAGTGTTTAGAAACAGAATGTGGCATCTCATTATATCAAGGAGAACAATTCTCCCCCAACAAAGCTTTTCCGTTGTTTGTGGTTAGTAAAGTATCGAAGAAAATCAAAGTAAAAACACACACATAGTATTATCTAATAATGCTGATGTTCTGCTGTTATTCCGTCCAGATTGCAGACTTTGGTCTTTCAAAGTGGCGCCAGCTGTCCGTCAGCAGAGGCTCGGGGTCCAAGCCCACAGAGATGGTTGGCACGGTGATCTACATGCCCCCCGAGAAGTACGAGCCCTCCAAGAGCCGCCGGGCCGACGTCAAGCACGACGTGTACAGGTGAGACCCGTGATGTAATTACTTTCTGTTACTTTTGGATTACCTCAAAATGTCAATAAGATGTTTTCTCAACATTAAGTGTGTTATGTGAGACGACGGAACAATGTGACCGTAGAAAAGAAATAACCAAGATATTTAGGATCAGAAATTATTGTATTGATAGAAAATCTGCCTTTCATGAAGCCTATTCAGGAAGTAGCTATGCAGTGACAACGATACACATGAGCACACACTGCAGTTTAAAGAAGCAGAAACAAGATCTGAGCTGACAGGAAATGCTCCGTTTTAGTTTCGAACACAACACACACTCTTTTATGAACAGGTTCACCTGCTAAATTGAAAGGAGAATAAATGAACCAAAGGAAAACCACAAAGCAGATCCAGGCAGTAGGGGTATAGATTCACAGATAGTACAGAGCATTAAGCATAAACAAAATCAGCTCCTATTAAAAGAGTATGCTCTTTTTTGTTTTTTAGTAACATTCTAATCCTGCTAGTGATCCCCAATATTTAGAAATGTAACAATTACCTTTTTGTTTTTGTATCCTGATTACATAAACCAATACATTTGATCCCCAAGCCTGTCTATAACATGAGTTTGATATGTTATATGTGTATGATCTTTAAATGGTCAGTGGTATAATTATTCTGCTCTTGATGATTTCATCGGATACTAAATATATGTTCAGCACGAAAGGAAGTTGTGTTACTGGCAAGGTGTGGCGATGAGCTGGCATGGTGTTGGATTGTTAGCATACCAAAACAGAACAGTGCTGCGGATTGCGCCAGAGATCTCTTCTGTCAGTCACGACGGGACAATGGTTTGCTTTCAGGAATCTGTCAAAGAGGGAGTGGTAACTTTTACAAATTCTGTTGCAGTCTCTTAAAGATCCCCTACCCTAAAATATGTAAAATATGTGTTTCTGGTGTCTGCTGTATATGGCAGCTCATACTGTCTGTTGAGTAGATGAGTTGAGATGTTTCCACATCCCTCTCCTCAAAGGAAGTGGTCAGAGCTCTCCCTAAAGTCTGAGATTCAAATGTACCGCGGGAAGGCTAAATTAAGTTTTGGGACTTTCAGAATAACAACTTTTGTTGGACGATATATTCATCATCATTATTTATGAATTCACAATTTAAATAAAAATAAGTATTATAAAAAGGTGGGGTAGGTAATTTTGGAGAAACCAGCTCGAGTGCGCTAGAATTTGAAAGTACGCAGCCGAAAAAAATCTGCCACTTCCTCACAGAGCCCCTCCTCCAACACACACGAACGCGCACATGACCAATGAGGGCACGAGATAAGTTTGTGCCCAGATGGAAGGCTGACGGGCAGGTAGGCCATCCAGTTACTTTAGCCGGGCCGGCTCAGATGATTGGTCGTGCTTTTTACAGTACTACGGCTTCCACAGATGACATTTTGTTATGGATTTATTTCCAAAGCATTTAATATATTCATTGCTATCGGGATGTTGAGAGCATTCCATGGAATATAACACAAACTATTTCTGAAATAAATTACATATCCCACCTTTAATGTAACTATGTGAAATGGGATGCAACGATAAGCTATCAGAAGCTTGAGAACATGGGCCCAGACACTAAACAGAAAGTATTTACATTATATAATATTAATACGTCTAGAATGACAGAGAATTCATGTATCATACAGAAACATCACATCCCCAAAAATACATAACACTAACCAAAAACCCTAATAAACTAAACTACTTATGGCCTAACATATTTATTTAATTTGTCTAAACATTGGTTAAATTAGGAAAGATATATTACATTACATTACATGTCACTTGTTAGACGCTTTTATCCAAAGCAACTTACATACTCAATACTGTGGGCAATCCCCACAGGAGCACTTTGGGGTGAAGTGTCTCAGGGACACAACGACATGCTGACTGCAGTGGGGTTTGAACCTGTGCTCCCCTGATCCCAACACCAACGCACAACCCACTGCACCACACGCCTCCATATGAAATACAGACACAGTATATGGCAGTGTTTCCCCTACCATTGTCTTGGAGGGGCCCCGCCAACGGAGCCCCGCGCACCCCCTGAAATTGAAGGTGTTTAAAAAAAAAAATCCCAAACACAGACAAAAACACCTAAAACCTCAAGCAAAGTTTACTCAGACTAAAGCGCTAGTTAGCATTAGCATGTTCAAGTTTGACTCCAAACTTGTTGAGTGTGCAGTTTTTATTTGAAATGATCTGTAAAGAAAAATCCTGTCAACTGCTAACGTTGTATCAGCCACTGTCAGTGACAAGCTAACATCAACTAAATAAACAATGCTAGCTATAGTTACAATTCTATGGAGGAGCATTAGCCACATGTGAAGATTTATTTGAGATCTGACCAAAAGTGATTTATAATTTTTTTTTCGTTCTGACAAAAAAACTCACTTCAGATCCAAAACAAAATTCACATTTGGCCCTAATCCTCTTCCGTACCATCCTGTTGCATCTGTTAGCCGATTTCGGTTCCCAACAGACTCATGTAATTCAAACATGTTTGGCTGAATCTTCTCTGACGTTGGATATAGATATTCATATATCTGAATATTCATCTATCCAGAATGTTCCAATGAGGGAGGTAAAGTAATGCTATCAAGCTTTTCTGATGATTTTTTGTGAGCGTATCATGTGAGAATATTTTTACATTCTTTTTAACATGTATGGAGGGGAACTTGAAGTTGCACAATAGCTTTGGATTTCTGCAACAGATCAACCAGTCATCTTCCTTCCTCAAAGCCACCTCTATGGTTAGCTCAATGTAAAGTCCCTCAGCTCTGAGGGGGAAATCCAGTCCTAAAGAATTACATAACTCTAACTTCCCCTCACTGTTTCTCTCCGTCATGTTTACATTCAAGCTATGCCATCATCATGTGGGAAGTGCTGTCCAGGCAGATTCCATTCGAAGGTAACCCTTGTTTTTAACTTGTATCCTAGTTTGAGTGACCTTTTATGGAGCTAGCAGGATCATCAAACATCTGTGTTTGTGTTTAGAGGTGACCAATGTCATGAAGATCATGTTTAGTGTGCTGCGTGGGATGCGTCCTGACACGGGGGAGGAGAGCCTGCCCGCCGACATCCCCAACAGAGAGACCCTCATCACTCTGATGACCTGCGGCTGGACCACCAACCCCGACGAAAGACCTTCCTTCCTCAGTAAGCTCCCACAAATCACTCAACTGCCAGAAAAAAACAAATTCCACCGTCTCAAAGGATTGCACTCTGTCGAACCAGGGTAACCTTTTTCACAGTTTGGGATGACTTTTCTTTTGTTATGCTGAGTAATAGACAAATGCTCCTAGTTAGTGCTAACTTTGACTCTGACTAAGCAGTGTCAGCCTCCCGTCACATTACTGAAATGTCCTCTGACTGTCTTTCTTAAACAGTGAAATGTAACATGTCGTTACTTTGTTTCACCGACGACAGGTGTTCTTACTTTTATGTAGCTGAAGGAGAATTGTTACTTTACACGACACTGTTCAACACTTAATTCTGCTTCACTCTTTAACTAAACAACCGCGGATGTCTTGAAAGACTCTTTCGCTAAAGATTTTTGAAGACATCCGCGTTCTTGTGACTCGTAAATACTACGCTTCCTATGTTTTGGTGCGGACTGCGTTCACACCAGCAATTAACCGCTTCAGAGTTCGCACGCAAGCGCTCCAAGACCACCTATTTTAGCGGACCAGAGTCCGGTTGTTTAGTTCACTTCAGAGGTCTCGGACTGCGTTCACACCGACCCAAATGAACCGCACCAAGCGGCTAAACGCACCAGGGTTCGATTCAACCGGACTATACAAGGCAGGTGTGAACGCACCCTAAGACAGAAGTGCTCAGAAGTGTCCTGTCTTCTGATGTTAATGGGTGATTCTCCAATAAAAACTTAATCTGAGATACAACTCAAAATAAGATGATTTCAATAGTCTTTGACTTAACAGGATACTTAAGATGCATCGTCTAAACACAAGACCCTATATCTCACTGCATTGAGAGTTCCTAAGTCATTAGGTCTTACATGTATATCAAGTGTTAAGACTTATTTTGTCTAGATACTAGACACATATACTTCTAGTTTTTGTAGTGCAGACCGTTGTTTGTAAATGTTTCGTTAACCATACAGCTTCCTTTCATCTGTTCTTGAAAGTACCCTAAATACCAAACATGCAGTAACATTTCCATTGGCATGTTTCTGGATCTGATCTCGGCCCAGAGAGCGGTGTGATTAACAGTTCCGATGCGTGGTTTCAGAGTGTTTGATCGAGCTGGAGCCCATGGTGAGGACGTTTGACGAAATCGACTTCCTGGAGGCCGTGTTGGAGATCAAGAGGACAAAGGTTAGTCAGGGATCTCCTCACCAGAGGCGCGGGAAGGTATTTTGAGTGGGGGGGCTGAGGTGCTGGACTCCAGTGAACACTATTACGGGCACTACAGAGCACGCACAAAAGCACTCCTCACACGCAAACACACTACACCCGCGACTGTTACAATGAAGGCTCCATAATCAGCTCACGGCATATAGGCAGGGGTAAAGTGCTATTTTTTTACGAGTGGGGATCGGACCTCACCTCCTCTAGGGGGGTCCGGGGGGATGCTCCCCAGGGAAGATTTTTTAAAAATATTGAAGTTGAAAGCATCAATCTGGCGCACTTTGAGAGCAACATGAAGAGATCTATGGATACATCTCAACACCCAGATGAAACACAACTGTAAGCAGATGTTCTTTTTCTTTATGGATATTTTACAAATCACTCTCCTTTCAAACTGTATTCTTGTTTTACTGCCATATAGTATTTCATAACTGTTTTTCCTTTATTCTCTTATTTGTTTTATAACTATAGTGATCATATGAAAGTGTGCCGCGGAAATAATCTTTTGAATAATTTGTGACCAAACCGTTTGAGACCCACTGAGATAACTTAGACTAAAGTTAACTAAACACTCAGAAAGTCCTTTAGCTCACCTGAGCCTCTCAGTCTGAGAGGAGAGCTCTCCTCCAGCTTGTTGTGGAACAAACAGCTCCGTATGTCCGTTAGTGCAGCTAGCTAACCAGATGCTAACAACACGGTCCCTGCTGCTGGCACCGCTCTCTCTCTCTCTCTCTCTCTCTCTCTCTCTCTCTCTCTCTCTCTCTCTCTCTCTCTCTCTCTCACACGCACTAAATGCGCTATGTACACACATACACACACACACACACACACACACACACACACACACACACACACACACACACACACACACACACACACACACACACACACACACACACACACACACACACACACACACACATATATACAGGGCTTGAATAACGCAAACACGGGAAATTACAGTCCTGCCGTCCTCTCGAGTGTCATGATGAGGTTCACGTAAAACACGGTTAATGTATTATATTATTGAGGTAGAATTGTCCGGGGCTACAGAAAAAACATTCGGGGCAGGCCAAAATATTATTTTACCAACAATGTGGAATGTATTGGCTACATATTACACAGAGTATGCACAGCGGGAGCAGCAATAACCGTCAAATAATAATTCAGACAGGGGAGCTCCGCACCCCCTGCCTGCCGCTAGGGGGTGCTGCAGCGCCCTCAGCACCCCCTTCCCGCGCCCATGTTCCTCACAGCTTCTTTTGGTTTCTAGCTGTCTATCTCTTTTGTGAACACGATACTCAGGAACACCTTAAGGGCATCTTCTTTCAATTTGGCACTCAAAGATGAACTGAGTAGACTTTGGTGGTTGAAGGTCACTGTGAATTTTGGCCATAACTCAATAATGAATACGGTAGTTATGACAATATCACTCAAATATATAACAGTATAAAATACATCTATTGACAGAGTATATTCCAACAGCATACTCCAAAGATTTTAATTTTGATTACAGGAAAGCCTCGGTGCAAAATACTAATTGTTTTCACTATAATTTATTTATTTATTAATTTATAACATAAATAATTGGCAAGGGTTTGTCAAAAGTTACCCTAACCCAAAGGTGGCATTTTCTGTATCCTAGAATTGTAATCTTCATTGTAAATAAAAACTCTTTTAAATATTAAAAGTTTTAATTTTGCAAATAATCAATTCAGTTTTTTTACTTTTTAAAAAAAAATACTTTTTCTTTATCGAGTTAATTCATAAACAGATGCACAAAGCACAAATCACATAGAAATACACATTTAAATAAAACATTTAAACGCTGATATATTGAAATTGAAATGAAAGCTGACCAGGCATGTTCTCTTCATGTCTTCCAGTTGCTACACATTTTGAACTCACACGACAGTTGTTCCCCTTTTACAGCCAACTGTTCCACGGGATGTAACTGTTCACGTGTTACTGTCACACTTCATTACCCCCTCCAAAGACCTGTGTTTCTTCCTCATCCCTTATTAACCCTTTGTGTGACTTTAGAGCGGGATGAGGGATATTCTCCTGTCTCAGAATATGAAGTTAGTTATGAGAAGCTAATGAAGCTAATTCTGAATGTGATGACGCCACACACAGAAGGGGATGTAGATGTTGAGCTGTGTGTAATTGTGGAGAGTTTTGCCGTGACTAAGAGAGGACAACACATTCATCATTTCCCCTCCGCATGTCCTTCCTCTTTCAGGTCCTGGTGTTTGTGTTTGTGCGCATATGAGTAAGGCTATTATAAAGTTAAATTAAGAAGCAGTGTGGTAAACAAGTGACATGATGCCGTGTGTATACAATGATGGCGTTTTTTATATTTGAAGCAGTTATATCAAATTATGACAATATTGTAAAAACAGAGACAAAAGGAAACTTTAACACATTTTTCTCCTTTTCTCTTTCGGTAACTTTACATTTTCAGAAACTTAAAGAATTTTCAAATGCCACGAAAATCAAAATGCTGTTTCATAAATAAAATCGGAAACTTGCCAACAATTCTAACTTGCCAATTTAAGAATAAACACGACTTTGAATTGAAATCAATAAAACATTCTAATCGTGTTTTTAAATTGTATTTCTATTATATAATACATACAAAAAAATGCTATAATCAATTGTTACTCTCTTTCACTTTTAAAGGATAAGAACTGGGATAAACAGCCAGTCGTATTTGGGGTTCAGCTTTCATGTTCAGTACGAGGAACAGGGAAGGCAGACGCATGAAACACTTCTGCATCACACATTTACGAGAGGTTGTGTTAAGTGTTCCCGTATATTTGATTGAACACGTTGTTAACATCCTCTTCCTCTCCCCAGCTGCGGTGGGGGTCTGCCGGCTGCTCAGCACAGCCGGTGAGTGAGAAGAGGAGTGAGGAGGGGTCCTTCAACATACTGAAGGACAGGAGCAGCCCCTGGCCGGTCAGTAGCTCACATGTCTGAGGGTATACCGTGGTGCAGGAACGAGTCCTCAAACCCAGAAGGCAGTTAGCATTTGACCCATTCCAGTTCCCTTGTCTCGTCATTTAGCGTGTTTGCCGTTAGAAGCATGAAATAAGATCTATGGTTAGCACGAGCTGGAGAGATCTAAATGTTTTGTTCTATGACATAAAATACTTCAGTAAATACCCCACTCGTTAATATCTGTAGCCTCCATGTGTCATATAAACGGCAGTTGCTAACAAGTGGCCAAATGAGAAGACTAAACGACATCACGCCAACGCCATTCTGTCTTCAGCTTAGTGGTGATGAGCAGCCAGGCGAACGTGTTGTCGTTTTTTTGTAGCCTAGCGTACTTTAATGTATTTTACTTCTGGCGATTGCATTTAAAAATGTAATAGTAGTGTTAATAAGTGGAGATTATCCAGCTGAATAAAACGTACCATAAACATCTCTTGACTAAGAGCTTATTTTCTGCCATATCCCAAATTCCAATGAGGAAATCGTGTTGCTTTTTGTCGAGGGCGCCCTTGCAATGTTAACTTCCGGGTCAGCCTATGAAAATACATCAACACTGCACCGCTCGACATCCAGATGAAGTCTAATGTTGGTCTGCCTGTGGTATTTGATGCCTATGTTGAAGTTTAAATGAATGTTGTGCCACAGGAGAGCTCCGCCTCCACCTCCTGCTCTGGCTCCTCCCAGGACACAGACATATCGGTCCCCGGGGCTCTCAGCAGCAGCAATATGGCATTTTCTAAAGGTGAGGACACTCACTTTGTATCTATTGTAATCAATGATCTGCGTGCGATATTAGATTGGTCACACCTCTTCTTCCACTCTTTCAGGTGGGGAGGGGCTCCCGTCGTCTTTTACAGCAAATACTCTGGAGGCCCCCGCGTCTCTCAGGGACCAAGACAACAATCTGAACAGCTACCAGAGTGCGAAGCCCATGAACGACTTGAACATACCCGTCAAACTAGACCCGCCTGCCACTTGCTGTGAGACCCAGCTGGAAAACCTCACCATCAAGCCTCAGGGTAAGAGCGTTTACCAGAGTTTGACTTTCCTCGGGCTCTTCCTCTCCAAAGCCAACAGAGCAGGTTTTTCAAACTAGTAAAAACACTGAATAAGCAGTTTTATAAGGTGTTTCTTCAATGCGATATGGCTGGACACTGACATCTCGGAGGGGACTATGAGCTAAAGGCTAACATTGTCTCAGCTTGTTTTTATGCTAAGTTAAGGTCCAGATTTCTGATGACTAAAATACTTAATCTGTTGAAAATATATTGTCAAAAACAAGCGCATTTAAAAAAAGTTAATTGTACAAATTGGGCTTTTATGACAGCTTCTGGCAGACCCGAAAACATTTTGGAACGTGCGCTCAACTAAATATATAACATAGGTCTAGTACATTTTAGGACATTAGGCGGCCCCATTCTGCTCATTTTCACAATTAATATTTCTATGTAGTGTCTCTCCTGGGACATGTCTCTACAGGGACATGTCTCTACAGGGACATGTCTCCATGCTCTAATGTTCAAAAAGCTCTTTATCTTTCTCATACTGCCTGAGCTGCAGCACCTCTTTTCACCCTCTGTCTGAAACCAGAGCCCAGTCTACTCTGACTGGTTAGCTGGCCGGCTGGTTTTTTATTTTAGATATTAAATAAGCACAGTGGATAATGTATTTTACTTATTAATTCTGATTCTGATATAGTTTTTAAAAGTCCAATTAAACAAAAATATTTTAATTAATTAATTTGAATTTCTCCCCGTTGCAGCTGATTACTCCCCCCCGCTGCGTCACTCCCCCCCCCTACAAGGCCCAATCGCCCGGTGGATCGAGGCCCGGCGCGAGGAGATCGTCCTCCAGATGACGGTGGCGTGTCTGAACCAGAGCTGCGACGTGCTGCAGGCCCACACGCTGCTGATGCAGGAGGACTACGAGCTGATCATGACCCAGAGCACGCGCACTGCCAAGGTCCGCCAGCTGCTGGACGACTGCCGCCGGCAGGGGGAGGACTTCTGCCGCATCGTGGTCCGCAAGCTGAGAGACAACAAGCAGAACGGCCTGAAGCCCTACCCCCCGGAGATGGGCTCCCCCACCTTCGCCCCCTCTGCACCCCCCCTCTGCACCTCTTACAAAATCACCAGGAACATGTAGCAGCCACACCATGTGCAAACTTTACACTACACTCCCTGGAGATGGCAAGATGGCCGCTGCAGTTACTGTGCCCTCAAAGACGCTGTGGGTGAACACCGCTGAAAAGAATATTCCCTCACATGAGACAAAAGGTTATCTTCCAGAAGAAAAAAAACGTTTGTCGGAATCTGTGTTTTTATTTAACAATCTTATGGATTTAATTTATTGTTCCTTCATTCTGAGTGGATGTATCGCAGGGTTTTTGTGTTATGTTTTTGTCTCCAAAAATAGTATTATGTGAAAGTGTGATGATAACACAATATAGCCCAGTGTTTTTGTTTGTGTGTGAGAGTGTGTGTGCACGCAGTCGACTAGAGGGCTGTTTAACATGCTGGAAGAACAATCAGGATGCTTATCGCCTGGATGAAGAGAATCACATGACACTTACATCAAATCTGTAAAAAAAAAAAAAAGCCTCCAATGCCAATAATAGCTAAGTACGTGTTCTTGGACGTTCATGGTAATACGACACTCAAAGTGAGAGGGCTGCATGTGTGTCTAGATAAAAGGCGGACCAGAGTGATCTGATTTCTTTGATCTTCTCAGTCGTGGCCTCACCTCTGAGTATTTGTAATGTCGGACTCATTTAGATTCTTCCGGAGGCACAGCTCGTCTGCTAAAGAGCTAACAGAAGAACATAGAAGATGGAACATGTTTAGTTCAACAGCTTATTAAAGTGCAGTATACACAGTTAGAGCTTAACATCACTCTTTACGCTAACAACTTGTTTTGTTCTACTGTAGTTGTGCTTCCTAATCGATACGTTCATAAGCGCCATAGCTCCGTTCACTCATCACATGCACACAGTAGCACCGGTTTGTCCGTACGAGGCGTACTGAGTGATATGCTTTTGAATTTGCTTACTTCACAGCACACTGAAAGAACTTAAACATTGACTTTAATGAAATGTATAATGCAAACAGATTTCACATAACTATCGGGTTAGTTGAAAGTAATAATATTAAGTTTAAATGAAATATATTAGGTTCAACTTAATATTATTGCTTTCATCTAACCCAGTGTTTCTCAAACTTTTTCATACCAAGGACCACTTAACCAATAAAAAAACCTCGCGGACCACCTAACTTGGAACACAAATATCCAAAATCTAGAACAGATTGCCTGATAATGGTACAAACAAGTGGCAACATGTGTGATGAAGGTGTTGCGCTGGGCTATATCATGCAATTGAAAGTGAACCTTAAGCTCGCGCCATTGCGGAGATATTCCCGCGAGAGTGCGGAAAACTTAAATAAATTAATTTATTTCCAATATGTAATTTTACCAATATACTCACGGACCACTAGGGGGTGCTCACGGTCCACCGGCCACACTTTGAGAAGCACTATGTGAAATGTGCATGTACTGTGCTTAAGAAGCACATTATTTCCATGATACAGTTAAGTGCAGCCTTCCTTAAAGCTACGTTTGTATATATTAATTATCAATTTTGACATTTGACCATTATTTCTGAATTATTAGCTTGGTCCATACACATTTAGAATTCAAGTTCGAATTGGGGTTTTTTCAGCCAAAGATGGCGGTTTTTAATGTTGTACAAAAACACAGCAGATATTCAGTTTACTGTCAAAGAAGACTTTCACTACTAACCAGTGAGTTATTGGTATTTTTGCTTAAACAAAAACTAGGGATTAACAGATTCTCAGAGTACTTTTATCTCTGAGCTTTACTCTCTGCATCACTGCCTTCACTTTCCTCTACATTTGGATTTCGTGGGGTCTTCTCAGTCGTGTCTTCACCGTCTGACTCGTGGATTCTTCCAGAGTTACAGATTATCTTTATAAGAGCTGCTTGCCGTGAACAGAGAAGATCCAACCTGCTTAGTTTAGCAGTTTATTAAAGTGCAGATTACGCAGTCACTGATAACTCTTCTTCACTCTGTTACTACTGTAGCTGTGCTTCCTAATCCACTCAAAAAGCTGTTTGTAAAACTTCTCTGTACACATTCACACAAAGACAGTAGCAGTCTGTATGAGTACTGTTTTAAGTTGCCTCATTCACAGCATATACCATGTTCTATGGGCCAACAGTTAGTGTATGTAAGAAGCAAATGAATTCCATTTGACCGTGACACACTGCTTTTTATCTTTTTTCATTAATCTGACGATTATTTTCCGGATGAATACATAAAACTGTAAAAATGCAGTTTCACTTTTTCCCAGAGACGTTTTTTACGGATTCATAGATTTTTTTTCAGGGGAAGATTCTGTTAAACATTTGACTGACTGATTTTGTGCATGAATGCATCTCATTGAGCCTTACGGTCTGCATAACTGCCTTCACTTTCCTCTAAATGGGTGCTCCAACGCAGTATTGTAGCCAGGTGATACATAGAATAACCTCTGTTTGTCATCGTTAGTACCAAACTAGTAAACTGCAGTTGAATAGAGAAAAACACACATTGTGAAATGAGTCTAAGCAGGTCATTTTAAGACATGTCAGAAATCATACATCTGAATGGCCAGAGAAAGGCAGAGTCTTCGATCTCAACTGTAGCATCTGTAGGAGCCATGAAACGTGTATAGTAATGCGTTTTGTTTTAATATAAGATATTTGTTTGATCACAATTGATTGGTTGGCTTGGGTCACATTGATATTATAATCCTGTTCACCTGCGTGAGGTGTGTGTGTGTGGAAGAGAGGGTGACACAGGGCCGTTGTACTCGCAAGTTTAATGATTGCTTTGATTATTATAACAATGTCTATGTCCAAGGAAAATAAGTCGATCATCCCAGTTTTCATTAAACTCCATTATTTTTCAACAGAGTTTTTGATCTCCTCAAGTACTTTTTTGTAGCGTGTCACACAATTGCAAACAGGCCCGGCCTCAGCCTCTCAGCGACTTTGTTTGTTTCCTGCTTATCAAGAAAAAGGTTACAAATGTTCTAATAGCTTCTTTATGGTGTCCCATACTCTTTTACTGTAGGTGATGGTTTCATATTTTCTTTAAATATATACCATATCTTTTTTCATTTGTGATCTTTCTCAAAGAACTCATGCACTGTTTTTGTGAAGTTATGGTTTCATATTCATCATTTAGGGCCCATATCAGTATCAGATCAAACAATAACTCTCTGTTGATGTGTAGCTGTGGTCAGTGTATGTTTTGGTCATTGGATTTTCTTTTCACAAATGGATATTCAAAAACAAAAAAACACTGGATATTTGATTTTTGTTTTCAAATTGAAAAACCAAAATTGAAATACAAGGCGTTTTTCTTTATCATGGTCAAAAATGGATTTACTAAACTTACAAATAATAATCATGATTGATATAGATAGCATATTTGATGCAGTCTTTCTGAACACTTTTAAAATAAAATTAAGAATATTTGTAATAGTGCCTTATCCCTCGATGGCATGACTTTTTATTTTGGGATTAAAAACAATGTTTTAGGAGCTTATGGGTCAATGATATTATATCAATTATAAAATGTGACCCCCCCACACCCCTCAACCAGGGGTTGGTTTGTTGCCTCAGGGCAACAATGATATAATACGAGGGTATTGAAACACCAAGGATTTCTACAATTCAGAAGAAATAGAAAATAAACTCCATATGAATTCAAAAGGTTTTCTTTGTGTGTGTGTGTATGTGTGTGTGTGTGTGTGTGTGTATGTGTGTGTGTGTGTATGTGCGTGTATGTGTGTGTGTTTGTGTATGTGTTTCTGTACTTCCTCTAAGAAGAAAGGACAGTAACAGAAGATCTCTGTGGCTTCAGGCTTGATCGCTGTTCAAATGACAGAGTTGGTTTCTCCAAAAGTGGGCGGGGCTGGTAGATTTTACTCTCATCTATTATTCAAAACCATTCTATTTATTCTAACGTAAATTACATGCCAGTGTTTTATCTTTTTATTTATTTGTTTTTATTTTAAATCGTATAATATCTGACTTTTTTTGCCGTCTGTGAGGAAAATAAATGGGGCTTAGAGCTTCAAAATACTGAAATCTGTATTTTTGAAAATCTTTTTTTCCTTCTAATTTGTTATTCTTTTCTAAATAACACACTGTTATTTACTCAACAATAACACACAATTATCTTTGTTTTTATTTATTCGTTTAGCATGCTTTTTTAGCCGTAAATAAAGTCACCGGAAACAGACGTATGGCCTATAAGGGACATTTCGAGCGATACACACCACAAACCCACTGAACAGATTAAGATCCTCAGCTTGAAGCTCGGTGATTGGATGTTTTAGCCGCAATGCATGTTGGGATATGATGTTAATGCGATATGATATCCGAAAACATTTAAAAAAAAAAAAGATACTTTATTCCGAGTGTTCTTGCTTTTCTCTTTGAAAGTCATCACATAACGGCATTGTAATACACGGTTTCGGCTGCATTAAATATTACACATCTGCCGTAGTTCTCTATTTATAGAGCCCTGATGAGAAGACTTTTGGACAAACAGGAAGAACTGCCGCCGAAACTGAATATGTGACTTGGATCATAGATATATCAACAATTAAACAACATCTTGCATTTCTTTTCACACAATACGTCTCCTTGCAGTATCAATAGTAATTCGGCTGACTTTTATATTTGATCCAATCGGTAGATAGGTTATATTTACACCATAACGGTGCACAGCTGATAGAAAAGGACTTGTAATTTTTAAAGATATTACTGATTTTCTTTGCATGTAAATACTGAGTTGAGTGAAGAGTCAAGGGTTTTGGGTGATGGGAGACACATCTATGGAATCAGAATTTCAATAGCTTACCATTAAATGACGGATATACCTTTCTGTCTGTGATGTTTTACAAATCAGATATTAATGTGTAGAAGTAAAACATGAGAAATAGTATAGCAATATCCTGTAAAATGATATAAAACATGAATAAAACTACACATTTTCAGATGTTATACATACACAAGTGTCCTACACTAATAATACAAAGTTATTATGGCTGTGTGTACCTTGTGTGCACCGCCTAGTGGTTAAAGCATGTTATTGAATTATTTTTGTTGAAGAATGTTATTTTTGTTGAATAATGTTATTTGATGAAAACAATATTAAGAGTACATACTTTCATAGGGGGAAAGTAGAAGGTCAATGATAGAAATATAGAATATAAAAAAAAGAAGATACTGTAAGTGATCTCTACAATAAAACAGTTTAGTGCTGGATGTACAAAGATATTAATATGAGGATGTGCAAAACAGAGAAACTAATTAACCTTTATTAACACATTAAAGAATACTTTAGGTTAAGGTCTTCTTTCAAATAAGAAAAAAGCTACAGATAAATATTAAGCCTGACAAAGTGCTTAACGTCTAATATATTGCTTTCCTGCAATGTTAACTATGTTGAAGCACTTATTTTAACTGATATTATACACATTAATTATATTCTAATGTGTGTAGATAGTATAAGAAATGTGCATAATATGACAGTTTAATGGTGGAGGTATACACACATATTAATAGATGTCTTGTAATGCACTATTGAGGAACCTGCGACCCAAGTTTTTCATTCATTGCATAACTACACCGTAGTTGTGTATATGATATGTCAATAAACCTTAGAAAATCTTGAAATCTTGAAAGGGATGTGCAAAATAGTCATTATATACAGTCTTTAATTAACTATTAGTAGAGAATAACGACTAATTAGTATACTTTATAGAGATCTGCAGATAAATGTTTAGTCTTCTCAAGCACCAACTATCAAATATCTCTCCTGATTGTTGGCACTTCACAATCACCTTCCCTGAATTTTACCCAGGTGTAACTAAAGTCTGATTTAAGGGTTGTTTATATTTCACATCATTAATCAGAATCTGCAAAGTAACTGAAATAAATGTAGTGGAGTAAAAATACCAGGTTAACCTCTGAATTGTAGTGGAGTAGAATTACAAAGTAACAATGAGCTGTCATGTGGGTATATATTAATGCTGCCCATTATGGATACAAGTGATTTTCACCCATTTAGTAATTATATTTTTTAAATGTGTACACACCAATGTGTTTCCTATCGCCTAAACCTCCAGGGATGTACAAAGTTTAATACTGTCAACTTCAAATTTTGGGAAAAAAGAAAACGTCTTTTAAAACTACAATTCCCAGTAGAAACATGCCATAGAGAACATGTTGCGAAACACAATAGCCAGCATGTGTAGTTCTGGGGGGGCGTTCAAGTCCAGTTTTGAATATTTTGCCGTGGTTTTGTTCCATTTCACACAGCTTGACGCTCGGCGTAACCTTGGCGCACTGCCTCTCCAACATCCAATCCCAGAGCTTGAAAATTAATCACGGGGTTTGTCAACGGGACTGTAGTCCCAAAGGATAGCTGGGGATTATGGGCAGTGGCGGTTCTAGACCAATTTGACTGGGGGGCCCACTGGGGGGCCAGTTATTTTCTGAGGGGGGCACAATAAATGCAGGACGAAAAAGAGAACTAGACAGTATGAAGTAATTGCGCATAAGAAAACAATGCAATACAGTTATTGGTATTTGTTTCAGTACACTTATTTATTTCAGATAGATCTTATAGTTATTACTGTTAGCTTCAGCTTAAGTTATAGTGCAATGTTTGCAATAACACCATATTTATATAAAAATAAAGGCAATGAACAGTTACATCTCTACTTTACATAAGGGTGTCTGCACAATCTCACATTACAGCAGTGGTTCTCAAACTCTTTCTGTCAGGCCCCCCCTTTGGAGAAAAAAAAAAGTCGGGCCTCCCCAACACAAATAGTCAGGCTCAGTGGCGGCGCCAGAGATTTATTTTGGGGGTGCTGTGGGGTAGCTTGACGTTTTATAGAGGGTGCTCAAACATTTAGGGTTTCCCATTAATGTACCGGTCGCTACAGTTAAATGTTCTACTGCAACACTCCCCACACAAATACACAGTGTACCCGCGACTGTTACAATGAAGGCTCGATAATCAGCTCACGGCATATAGGTGTAAGCAGGGGTAAAGTGCTATTTTTATAGGTGGTGTGTGGACCAAACATAGGGGGGTCCGGGGGCAAGCTCCCCCGGGAAGATATTTTTTTCAATCTTGAAGTTAAATGCATCAATCTGGTGCACTTTGAGAGCAAAATGAAGAGATCTAGATACCTCTCTCAACACCCATATGAAACAGAATTGGAAACAAATTTTCTATTTCTTTATAGATATTTTACAAATCACTCCCCTTTTAAACTTTATTCTTGTTTCACTGTCATATAGTATTTCATAGCTGTTTTTCATTTATTCTCTTATTTTTTTTAAACTATAATAATCATATAAATGTGTACCTCGGAAATAATTGTTTACATTAATGGTGACCAAAACGTTTGAGACCCACTGAGATAACACTCAGAGAGTCCTTTAGTTCACTGAGTCTCTCAGTCTGACAGGAGAGGACTCTCCTCCACTTGTTGTTCAAAAAATTCCTTATATCCGTTAGCGTAGCTCGCTAGCACCAGAAGCTAACAACAACGATCTCCGGTACCGGTGCGCTCTCATTTCATTTAATTTCAAACCTTTATTTATACAGATAAATCCCATTGAGGTCATTGATCTCTTTTTCAAGGGAGACCTGCTCAAGTAGTTCCACATGAAACATAAAAACATAAATAGAACAACAATGACGGAAAAATCTGAAAGCAGTCTGTCATTTTGACGGATTAGAACAAACTTGGAACAGCGCCAAAGTTTCCCCGCAGCGAGGCTCCGGTGTTATGCATGCCTGCCAAAAAGGAAATGATACCGTTTCCAAACCCAACTTTGCCGTACAAATCATTGAAATGTCGGGCATAACACGCCGCTAACAGTTCACAAGCGTGCGCCCCGCCCCCCATTGACAGTTCACGACTGTGCTCCCCCCCCCCACACCCCCGTTGACAGTTCACGACCGTGCTCCCCCCCCCCCCCCCCCCCCCCAGAGTGTAAAGGCCGACGGGTAATACTGACGGACATTTTACGATCCTGTCCGTCAAAATAACGGGCAGTGAAAAAGTCTAGCGCAACCTCTGGCGTGATATAAACAAACAACAAATAGTGTGTGCGTTCCATTTTCACTCTACAACGAGAAGCTCATGGGGCTTTCCCGAACCTGTGTCGAGTGCTGGAGTTAAATGAAATCTCAGATTTGCCTTCTTAATAGTTTGTTTGGGTCCCTCACTTCCGCTTCGCTTCTCATGCACTGATTCGCTAAGCTGAACAGCCAATCAGAGTGATTTCTTTGGCCGACTGCCCACCGATTTCGGCACGGCTGAAAAGACACGACGGTGCGGGACACACCAATCTGAGTACGTCGTGTCGACGCTCATCGTCGGCCTGACGCCCATCGACGGCCAACATCGGCTTGGTGCGTCCGGGCCTTTAGGCAAGCCCCCAGGAAGTGTGCCGGACTCTGTGCCCAACATTGTTGTGTCCAAACGGCGGTACTGCAATTTAATTTAGCTGACGCTTTTATCCAAAGCGACTTACAGGGACATTCTCCCTGGAGTAACCAAGTGCTAAGTGCCTTACTCAAGGCACTTAGTGGTGTTCCAGGTGGAATTTGAACTCACAACCTTCTGATCTCCAGCCCACCTCACTATCCATTAGACCACCATTACCCCGTAAGTATACTACGTCATCGAGTGGCGATGAATGACTGTGTGTGTGAGCTGCGTGAGCGCACATACGGGTTCTTCTGCTCTGGCAGCCAGGCATGACGGGTAATCTGTGACGTTTCGCTCTCTCAAAAGTTGGGCCATTTTGACTTCATGCACCAATGAGCAGCTCTCATAGGAAAGAACGAGACCCCGCCTCCTACGCTGTATCCAGTTCTTATTGTAAATCCATGGGTAAAGGCCGTCGGCCAAATAAATCACTTTGATTGGCTGTTCAGCTTAGTGAATCACTGCATGAGAAGCGAAACGGAAGTGAGGGACCCAACAAACTATTAAGAAGGCAAATCTGAGATTTAATTTAACTCTCGACACAGGTTCGGGAAAGCCCCATGAGCTTCTCGCTGTAGAGTGAAAATGGAACGCACACGCTATTTGTTGTTTGTTTATATCACGCAGTCTGTTCTTCTTCTCTCGGTATATCACGCCGGTTGTTGTCTCTTTTGAATGACAAATACACACTACCGCCGCCTGCTGGTAAGGAGAGTTATTGCCACTCACGCATGGGCAGTTCGTACGTGCAACTTGGCCGTTGGCTGAAGTCTTTGCGGTGTGTTCCAGGACGTAGTGTCCGTGACGTCACCCATAGGATTCTGCAGAGTTGCAGAGAAGCCTAAAGTAGGCGGTGTCGGCCACTAAAGGCTCGACAGTGACGTCAGAGTCTAAACAAATGGTGTCTGATCCCACCCACATACTCCACCCAGAATTCCAGCTCCTACCTTCTGGTAGAAGATTCAGGGTTCCCAAGAGCAGGCTGAACCGCTATAAGCAGAGACGCGGGAAGGTATTTTGAGTGGGGGTGCTGAGGTGCTGGACTCCAGTGAACACTATTATGGGCACTATAGAGCACTCACACAAGCGTGAACACCAGGGGCGCTACAGTGGAATGTTCTACTGCAACACTCCCCACACGCAAACACACAGTACACAACTATCACAACTAGACTACAAGGAAATAGTGCTACTTGGAGATTTTAACTGGGACTGGTTAACTGCAGTGTCAGAGGATTTTAAAAACCTTTGTATCTCTTTAAATGTTACTCAGATTGTGGACAGTCCTACTCGCCCTAACATTAAGTCCCCTAATAAATCCTCCCTAATTGATCTCATTTTAACTAATGTTCCCCATAAATATTCATCTGTGGGAGTATTTGCAAATGATCTGAGCGATCACTGTGATGTAGCCACAATTAGGGACGCTAAGGTCCAAAAGGTTAAACCTCGCATTATCATCAAGAGAGACATAAAACATTTTGTGGAGCAGGGTTTTGTGCATGATCTGTTTGGGTTTGATTGGGGTAAAATCGATCTGTGTGCTGATGTGGAAACCGCATGGTCTTATTTTTATCTTGGTTTTATGGAGATCATTGATAGACATGCACCCCTGCGTACATTTAGAGTTAAGGGACGAGACAATCCTTGGTTTTCTGCTGAGCTGTCTAGTCTCCTTCATGAGAGAAACAAGGCCTGGGCAAAGGCTAGGCAATCAGGCTCAGAGATAGAGTGGCTGCGTTTTAGGCAGCTAAGGAATAGCTTCACTTCAAATTTCAAAAGTGCAAAGTCGAAGTACTATTTGTCAGTTACCACAGAAAACCTAAATAATCCTAGGAAATTTTGGAAAGCCATAACATCGATATCCACCGGTGAGATCCGTAATGAGCTACCTCCGTGCCTTACCACAGCATCTGGCACTATATCGGACAGGGCCACTATGCTAAATTGCTTTAATGAGCATTCTGTTTCTAACTCTGCTTCTGTGAACACCCCAATCCGTGACTCTGAACAATGTGTTCTGGAAAACCCTTTTAGTTTTACTCCTTTTACTGTCAATGTTGTTCATGAAGCATTATCTAAGCTAGATCCTAAGAAACCGGCTGGCCAACAACGTAGAGCCTTTCTTTTTAAAGATAGCAGATTGTATTGCTCTTCCTCTCACTACTCTTTTTAACCTCTCCCTCAGCACGAACACAATTCCAAAAGTATGGAAGTCAGCTTGTGTCTTGCCTTTGCTAAAAGGAGGGGAGGCAACTATTTTAAATAATTATAGGCCAATCTCTAAATTGTCAGTTCTGGCGAAGGTGCTCGAACGCCTCGTGAGTGAACAGGTAACGGAGTTTTTATGTAAAAATGATATCCTGTCTAAACATCAGTCAGGCTTCAGAAAGAAACACAGCACCATCACTGCGACAATGAAAGTGGTAAATGACATTAATACTATTTTAGATAATAAGCAGAGTTGTGCAGCTCTGTTTATTGACCTTTCCAAAGCGTTTGATACCGTCGATCATCGCATCTTAAAGCAGAGGCTACTCAGGCTGCGGCCACACGAGGACGAAAACGGCTAAACGCATAGGATTAACCTAAACGCAATCGCAAACAAGCTTCCGTCCACACGCAATAGTTATCCGGATAGTGTCTGTCCACACGAGACCGCTCCGTTTAGCTCGAACCGCTGGAGAAGCTGCAGTACATATGCAGGAGCCTGTACGTGGCGCTGTAACTTCCTCCACAAAAGCAGCGAAGAAGCATGGTTGTCATGGTTGCCCTTCTGTTTATTCTCCGCGGTGGGGGCCGAGGGAACCGGGCAGAGTTGTTCGCCAGTCAACGTGTATTAAAGTTTAAATCTTCCGGACAAAATTATAAAAGTGCCGGTCAAAGGTCTTCTTTGTTATTTATTGAGCTTTAAAACAAATGAATAACGACTCTATATAATATAATGATAAAATACACGGAGCCTCTCTTTTTCCTCCCTCTCTTCGGACAGCGTCAGTGTCTGTCTCATGCAGCAGCTCATCCAGTAATGAGTGACCCGGCCGACAGTAAAAATAAACATATTTATAACTAGTTTAGGGAGTTTGAGAGGTAATTAAAATAGATAAGAGTGATGATCTGACTTGAAGTGTGTGTTTTGCTGCAGCGGGAGGAGCTGCAGGTGAGCAGAGCTGCGTGTCTCCGTCCTGTCAGATTAGACTTCACTCGCGTTTAGGTCCATATCGAGAGAAAGATAAATAATCTGAATTCAGGGTGCAGTTTACTTTGACGCGGGGGTGAGCAGCAGAGGTTAGGTGAAAATGTGGAAGAAGCTACTTTACATTTTTATGCGGATGATACTGTGATGTATTGTGCAGGTCCCTCCATTAAGGAGGCTGGTGTTAAATTACAGGCTGTTTTTAACATTATTCAGACTCAGCTCGCTGAGCTTAAGCTTCTTTTAAATATTGATAAAACCAAGGTAATGCTCTTCTCTAAAGCTAAAAAGACACCAGAGCCTGTTTTGGATATTGTTACTATGCAAGGACAAGTACTTGAAGTTGTTGCCTGTTACAAATACCTGGGTATCTGGCTTGATGATTGTCTTACTTTTAAACTTCATGTCAATAACCTGCTTAAAAAGCTGAGGGTTAGGCTAGGTTTCTTTTTCAGAAACAAGTCCTGTTTCTCGCTTGAGGCCAGGAAAAGGCTAGTCACTGTGACCTTTTTACCTGTGCTGGACTAGGGTGATCTGGTCTATATGAATGCACCTGCCAATTACCTGAACAAGTTAGATGTCGCCTATCACAGCGCACTGAGATTTGTCACAAATTGTAAAGCGCTTACACATCACTGTACCCTGTATGCCAAGGCAGGTTTACCATCACTCTCTGTACGGAGGCTCAGTCATTGGTACACTTTTATTTATAAAGCTTTGTTGGGTAAACTCCCGTATTATATCTGCTCTCTGATCACACAGAGAGTTGCAAGCAGCTATTGTCTGAGGTCACATGATGTAGTCTTGTTAGATGTGCCAAGAGCAAGGACTATCTTAGGTAAGACCGCTTTTATGTGCGCAGCTCCACTTGCTTGGAACAATCTTCAGCAATAATTGAAACTGAGCAATCTCATTCCTCTGCATGTTTTTAAAGCTAGGCTAAATTAAATGCTCTTCGATACTATGGGCACTTGTAAATGTCTATAACTATGTAAATGTATCCTGTAAATATAATGTATAATGTCCTTTATTATTTTATGTTTCATGTGGAACCTATTTGCTGCAGGTCTCCCTTGAAAAAGAGATCTATGATCTCAATGGGACCAATCTGGTTAAATAAAGGTTTGAAATGAAAAAATGAAATGAATGTGTATTGCCCTACATTGCCTTAAACATATAAATAATAATGAACCGTAACTACATTTTGCTTTAAGGATTATTTAAAAGAGTGTTTTTCTAAGATATTTAACCCACAATATCCTATACAGAACATTTACTGGATGGTTTAAATAAGGGGAATGTAAGGCTCTTGTTAGGTAAGAGAGAAGACCTGAGTACTTTATATATTTACTTTTTTATATAACTATCTGAGTACTTATTTCACTTCTACGTGCACTGCACTGTATGTATCAAATGTGTCTGAGCATATGAGCAATTAAGCAATTCACATTGAAAGTGCAATGTTTCATATTAATAACCATAAATACCTCAAGATATTCAACTGTATGTTCACAAAGTTGTATTATGTTCACAACAATGTTTTGAAGATGATGCTAAAGTTACCAGAAGGTGGCAGTACATCTCAGTTTCCAAATATAAATCCAAAGCACCTGAACCCAAAGGATGCTGGGAACTTGATGTTCTGTTCCCATCACACACAAAGACTTCTAGGACACAGTGTTCCTGGACAATGGGGTTTAAAAGACATGTTGTCCTTCTTTTAATCAATGAATGATGTGAGTGTGTCAGAGCTTGCGTCCCTTTCAGAGGAAGCCTCATGCATAACACCTCGTAATAAAAAGGAAGAGCCATTTATTTTATTTATGTCACAGAACAAATGACTCAGAGGCCCTGAGCCCAACTGCATTCATACTGCCACACTGGAATTTTAAAAACTAATCACATTTATTCAAAGACCATAACTTTATTTTTTTGCTATTATATACTTCTACCCCATTACATATCAGAGGCACATATTATACTTTCTACTCTACTGCATTTATTTAAAACTCAGTTATCTACTTTGTATTTGTACAGTATGTTTATACCAAGTGATGCATAGGATACTGTAATATTAATTAACCTGGTGTTTTACAAAGTATCTAAATTGGCTCCATATGGAAAAACTTCAACATGCCACCTCTTAAATCCCACGGACGGAAGGGGCCGAAATCACAACATCTGCAAGCAAAAGTGTCTGAGGGCTTCTTAACATTTAATAAACTATGAATGTTTCTATGTAACGGGAAGAAACTCAGCTAACTGATCTTTTTTTTTTTTTTTTTAAACATCACAGCTAACACTGAGCCTCTGAATTAACCACGGGCAAAAAGATATTAAAGCTGTTAGCACAGAACTCTAGCTATACTGATCGATATACTTATTGGATCTGCACAAACAAGCTTAGATAACATCCTGAGATTCCACAGATTATATAAATATAAGGATCATCACTGAGCAATCAGAACTCGTGACAGGGGAAGCAAATACAGACAACACACAAGTAGCTTTAGGTAGCAAAACACGGATATATGCTCACCTTTATGGGCTCAGAACAGTCTCATAATACACACATGCACACAGAAGCATTCACACTTGTATTTCCGGATCCACACTTGTGTTTTTCAACGCACACACAAATGTGTTGCGTTTCACATATATGTAAATAAAATCCAAATACAGAAAAAAGTTTTACATATCTATTTTTGATCCTCACATTTGTTTTCCATTTAAATCCCCTGAACCTGCAACACAAACCGCTTTCTGTGCACGGATCGCTGTGCATTCGTGTGTGGGTTTTTTGAGACTCCCCTGATGGTCAGCCCATTCGTACTTGTATTTTTTTCTATCTATAGCCAATCAGATGTCTCCTTCATTCTAAGACAATCACATGAGCGCGTCCCCACGAGGGTATGGTTTCTTGCGTTCATGACACTTCATATACGCATTTTGCGCTGTCCGGAGCAGGGTTTCCGCGGACAGAATTTATTTTACCGGACATGTTTCAATAATAATAATAATAAGAATAAGAATTTTGTAGCAGAGTTTCCGGTAATTACCGGACTATGACCGGATATGGCTAATAACACGGGAGTAAAGGATCCTCTCTTTTCCTCTCTCCTGACAGCCCGTCAGTTTCTCATGCAGCTCGCTAAAACTTCACTCGCGTTTATGTCCATATCGATCAGATCCAGTTCTCCTGTTCGGCCTTTATAGAGAGCACCGATCAAACTATTAAGAGTGAATATCGCCCGATAATGACCGGCGGGGCTCCCCCCCGTTGACAGTTCACTGCCTAGCACTGGCTTCGTAGTGCACTGATCGATTAGGTCAGGGGTCTGCAACCTTTTTGACCAAAAGAGCCATTTCGCTCCTTTTTCCGAAAAATGTTTTGTCTGGAGCCGCAAAACATATTTCATAGTTTTTTATTGTTATATCAGACAAAAACTACAGTTTTTTGCATTTATTAGGCTATTTATTACATGATATAAAACTGTTAACCTCTAATAAGAAACAAAGAACCTTTATAAGGAGAATTAAAAATAATACACATGCCTACTTTAAAATAAATTAAACACAGCACTTGGCGAGTCCTCTGCACATTAGAAGGGAAAACAAATATTATTAAAATGGTCCCACTTTGAAATAAATAAAACATAT
Organism: Pseudochaenichthys georgianus; assembly: GCF_902827115.2. Classification (NCBI taxonomy): domain Eukaryota; kingdom Metazoa; phylum Chordata; class Actinopteri; order Perciformes; family Channichthyidae; genus Pseudochaenichthys; species Pseudochaenichthys georgianus. The sequence continues at coordinate 8,278,996 of NC_047519.1, read as the reverse complement.
ATCTGCACCCTAAAAAGAGTTAAAGGTAGGGTAGGTAAGAATGGAGAAACCAGCTCGAGTGCGCTAGAATTTGAAAGTACACAACCGGAAAAAATATGCCTCTTCCTTCAGACTTTCTTACAGAGTCCCTCCTCCAACACACACGAACGCACACATGACCAATGAGGGCACGAGATACATTTGTGCACAGATGGAAGGCTGACAGGCAGGTAGGCCATCCAGTTACTTTAGCCGGGCCGGCTCAGATGCTTTTTACAGCGCTACGGCTTCCAGAGATTAATTTTTGTATGTATTTATTGTCAAAGCATTTAATATATTCATTGCTAGCGGGACGTTAAGAGCATTCCATGGAATATAACAAAAATAACAAAAAAGTTTTCTGAAATAAATTACATACCCCATTGAATTATGACTGACGATAATCAGCTGTCTTCCTCTCCCTTGTTGTTCCTCGATACGTAAAGGCTGCACCACGGTTGACAACTTCTCTCTACATATCAAACATACCGGTAAACCAGCATCGTTTGCTGTGAAAGCATACAACTCTGTCTACGCAGAATTAAATCCTGTGTTCCTCCGGTACTTTTCTTTGATTTATCCATAGTTCGCTCATCGAGCCGGGGGTCAGGTTATTCGCCTCCAAGAAAAGGCGCTCGCGCGGGACCGGAGCAGGATGTGACGCATATTTTTAGTTGACTTAATTAAAACCGTTTTGTTTTTTATTTATGTGTCACAGTATCACCTCAAAATACAACATACGAAACATTTTCAACCATGCAACAAAATATAAATAGTCCTACAAATACTTTTATTTTATTTCCTTCTTATTTTTGTCTAAACTCAAGGGAGCCAGAGCAGAGGGCTTAAAGGGCAGCATGCGGCCCGTGGGCCGCGGGTTGCCGACCCCTGGATTAGGCTAAACTAACCTGTAGCTGTTCCCTCCACACTCACAACAACTTCATACAGACATAAATAAAACAGCTGTATTCGCCATACAGGAAACACACATTTAAAACGGTTTTGCCTGCCGTTTTTGTGTACACAAGCATTCATCAATGGTTCGGAAAGTGGCGCTGTACCTTAATAATATAAAGGCTTGTATTTGCGTGCATTTCCTGTTCGGAAAGTGGCGCTGTACTGAGAGTGGAGGTGTCCTGAGATTAGCGCCTGCAGGCAGGCTCCATGGACCTGTCAGCTCCGGACAGCGCAAAATGTGTACATGAAGCGCTACGTCATGAACGCAAGAAATCTACCCTCGTGGGGGCACGCTCATGTGATTGGCTTAGAATTGAGGAAACATCTGATTGGCTATAGATAGAACAAATTACAAGTACGAATCGGGTGACCATCAGGGGAGTCTCAAAAAACCCACACACGAATGCACAGCGATCCGTGCACAGAAAGCGGTTTGTGTTGGCAGGTTCAGAGGTTTTAAACGGAAAACAAATGTGAGGTTCAAAAATACACATGTAAAACTTTTTTCTGTATTTGGATTTTATTTACATGTATATGAAACGGAACACATTTGTGTGTGCATTGAAAAACACAAGTGTGGATCCGGAAATACAAGTGTGAATCCTTTTGCGGATCACGAAATTCAAGTGTGAATCCTTCTGTGTGCATGTGTGTATTATGAGGCTGTTCTGACAACACACTCTCACTCCATAATCGTCCAGGAGCGACGTTTGGTCAGTGTCCGTGGCGTCCAGTTGTGACGCTCCTAGTCTCCTTCAGCGCCATAAAGGGACGCAAATAGCTTTCAACTGATTGCAATGTATTCCCATCTGCGCGGGATTTGACGCTCATGGAAGCACGGCATTCGTTTGTGTCGGCTGCCCTTAAAGGCAATGTGAGCGTCCATTCCCATTGGATAACAGAGAATTGTACACCCGGAAGTAAGTATTCCCCTTACTTTCGATTGATTTTACAGTGATATCTGCACTACTCATCGACTAAAAAACACCAGATTATCCTTGTTAATTACACAACATTGATTGGTTTAAATTGTGTGCAATGCTTTTGTATTTTTCCCCTTCGATTCGGAGAAACAAATATTTTTTCGGAGTAAAGGATGGCAGAAGACACTACACTACCCAGAATCCCCAGCTATCGTTTAGGACTACACCATGTGCTCTGTTTGACAAACCCCGTGATTAGTTCTCAAGCTCTGTGATTGGTTGACCTCCAACTGCATTCAATATGAAAAAAAACGTTTCGTAAAAGATACAATCATACTTTATTCAGCAGTGCTTGCTTTACTCTTTGAAAGTCATCACATGAATGCATTGTAATAAATGGTTCGGCTGCATTAAACATATTACACATCTGTCGTAGTTCTTTATTTTTATTTATCTACAGAGATCGGGCTCAGAATAGACCGGAAACTATTCTTTTACCGTTCACTTTGAATTTCACAATAAAGTTAGTAGTAATACTTTGTTTTGATATTATTGTTTTTTTATTAACTACTAGACCGCTGGGTCATGTTAAGACCATCTTTTCTGTGTTGCAGTGGGTTTTTCCCATTGCTTTTGTGTTACAAATATCAAAACAATAACTAAATATATCTGTCATAAACTAAACCAGAAACAGCAGTATATTTTATTTTGTTAATACTGTAAACTTGACAGCTTTTTAACCCAAACCACCTACTGGTTAAAGCACGTTATTACACGTTTAGAGTAATGCAATGCAAGTAGATTGTGTTGCTTTTTAATGACTGTTTAAAATGCCTTTTTCTTAATGTCTTTTATTATTATTTACTACTTGTTACTTGTTGCTAGGGACGCTGCTATCGATATTATTTCTATGTTGTGTAACTGTTTAATGGTGTTATCTTTATTGCTACCCCCTTCCCCGTCAATGTATAATGTTGGTCCACAGCGCAAACGTATTAGTTTAACAAAATCCGCATCTAAAATTGTGGCATAGATACGTTATTTTCCCCTGTGCAATTCTCCATTTACTCAACAATAACACATAATTATCCTTGTGTTTATTTATTTGTTTGATTAATAAACACAAGTTGGAGTCCGTCAGGACCGAGGGTCAGAGCAGCTCATTTGCTTTACAGAATATTACACCCGGAAGTAAGTATTCTCTCCACTTCGCTTGACAAACCCCGTGATAGTCCTCAAGCTCTGTGATTGGAGAGTGTGCAGAGCGTCGAACAGCACTTGAAATGGGATGGAACACGGCAGACTGTCCAAAACTGGATTTGAACGGGTCCACCGCTTTTAAAAGACGTTTTCGTATTTCCCATAATAAGAAGTTGCCAGTATTAAACTGTGTACATCCCTGGAGGTTTAGGGGATAGGAAACACTCAAATTTAAAACATATAATTAATAAATGGGTGAAAATTGCTTGTGCCCATAATGGGCAGCATTAATATATATATACACACATGCCAGCTAAGGTCAGAAGAGCTTTATTTAACAGTTGGTCTTATGTGTGTGACCCCTGTGATAACATTACATTACATTAATTGATAAGCCTGAAACATGCACTTGTCAAGGTTCAGAGGCACATTGTACAAATATGGCAGTAGCCATCGATCAGCTTAAGATAAGATATACTTTATTGATCCCAAGTTGGAAACATTTGCGTTACATCAGCATGTGTAGCACTTCAATATGCAGTGGTGTTTATTTGTAAATCATTTAGTATAATCACACAAATTCTGTGTTTTATATTTAACAATTCTGTGTTCTTTATTTATTGATTGTTCAATACCTGACAAGGCCGGAGATGAAATATCTACATACATCTTATAAGAGTATAATACATATGTATAATATCAGTTAAAATAAGTGCTTCAACATAGTTAACATTGCTGGAGGTATGCACAAATATTGATATTGAACTATTTCACTTTTTACTATTTTAGTTTTTGTAATTACACTATTTTCTTCTGTGTATCTGTTTTATTGTGTTGCACTGTTTGAGGCGCCTGGGACCTAAGATTTCCATCGTCATAACTACACTGTAGCCATAGGCGGCGCGTGAGGCTCAGGTTTGGGAAGGCTACATCACTTTTTTTTACCTGACGCTGCCCGCCTCCTGCGTCTATAGAAAAGAGATCAACTCAGTGAAAGCACCGCCTGCTGACCAATCAGAGCTCAGTGTGCGGAGTTTAAATCTATCAAGTCATATTACAGGATAAAGGAAATACAGTTTAAACTGCTGTATGCAGAGAAGACGCCGACGTGTCACACTTATCATTCATATCACATTCAATCAGATCATCGATCATATAATATCATAATATAGCCTATTATCTCCTGACCTGAGTCAGCTGAGCCGTATCTGGCTGTGCAACACTCACAGTGTCACATACTGTATGCAGAAGCATTATTTTAAGCAACACATTAAGTTGACGAAACACTCAACTCAAATGTAATGAAAGTCAGATCCACTCGTGTCTTAGATGGGGCAGTGATATCATAAAACTGTTACGCTTTCAAACACTCGGTAGTTTATTTATTATTTAACCAGTTGTTCTGTATTCACCTTGCAGGTGGCTTGTATCCTGGATCATATGTTTAAATCATGGATGTTTAAAGTTCATATTTGTCTAATATTAGTTTACTTTTCATTAATGAAGTATGACGCTTCGCTGTCAGTACACTTGTCCCTGTTTGTGATTGGTTAAATGTTGCTAACCCCGCCCCTTTCACGTGAACGCGCTCTCAGCTGGTGAGAGAAGCCCTGGCTTGATTTACCGAGTTGATATTAACCAGCGTCGAGATCTCGTTTGTTGGGTTTAGTTTAGATAACTCAAACATATCCAGGGTTTGATCTGGCTTCGTAGTACAGGGCACAGGTGGCTGCATAGCAGTGCTAATGTCAAAGACACAAACATTATATTTTTATTTTACCAGGATGCAGTGACACAAATATTTGGGAAGGCTTAGCCTTCCCTAGCCTACAGCACCCGCCGCCCCTGACTGTAGCTATGTTCGTATGACCAATACAAGCCTTGAACCTTCATGTCAAATGTATGTAGGTACTGTCAAACAAGAACAAACTAATATCATATGCTAACTGTCATCTCTTTTTTATTTTTGTTTCAGCGTCACCTGTCCCCAGAGGAGTTCCTCCAAGTGTTCGGCATGACTGTGGAGGATTTGGACCGGCTGGCTCTGTGGAAGAAAAATGATCTCAAGAAACAGGCCCGACTGTTTTAACAACATATGGACGTATGTTAAATACTGCCATAACTAGAGCGAGAGACTTTAGGGGGGGAGAAAGAGATATTTAGTCTTCTGCTCAATGTCACTGCCATGGCTAAGAACCTGTTCTAGATCTCGAACCAAATCCATGGACTTCTGATGTACCGAGGGAAGGCCACAGAGACATGATGCACAGATGGACTGCTAAACTGTTACATGTCGCTGTGTGCTGGAGTGGTGCAAGCAATAGAGACTTTTAGTGATGTGCTTTTCTTAAGCCTGAAGGATGGGGAAGACATGGCTGTGCCCCTATTAGGCCACACGTGGGGATATCTGTGATCAGAGCCGCAGTACTTTAAACATAAAGAGGAGAATGTTGGCTTTGCCTTATTTGTTATAAGTAGTTATGAGTGTGCAGCACCAGCAACCTGAATGAGTAGAATGTAGACATCAGTTACGACATCAGTGTGAATGATTAGATGAGGAGAATGAGTGAGCGAGCACACAGCAGCATCACTTTGCTTTGGTTTAGAAGGATGCATTTTGTTTACAAGTTTCCCTGTTGTGGCTCTATCACCTGAAATACTGTGTCTCTCTGGTTTACACTCATTGATAGAGAATGAATCGAGTTACAATCTGAGGTGTATTCAACTGTTTTTAAATTGTAGGTGTGATCTGCATTAATTTGTGAGCAAATGAAAACCAAAGTGAGAATGCGACTATACATATTAGGCGATCACTTCCATGTAGTGTCCTGGGTAAATAGTCAAAGGTCACGAGTAGATACAGTGCACTCCTCAGCTGCATGGTAACCTTACATCATGTGCACTCCAGTAGATTCAACAGATACAGAGAACAGCAGCTCAGTCCTCCTCCTCCAAGTTCCCCGGCTCATTGCAATAGAATGATGACTGAATGTTTTAGGATGAGGATTGTAGTCATCCATACATTTACATTCACTGTTATTTATATTCTTTTAGAATGATAATCCAATACTGTTGTAGTTACAGAGAATATATTGACTCACAATAAAACACTCTGTAAGGTTTTTAACACACTGAAAAAGATCCAGGGTTGTTGAAGACTTTACTTCCTTTGAATACTGTTATTTTTGATTTTGTCACAAAAAATTAAACTTGAAACAAATCCAGTCTCCTTCCGTTGTTGGAGGAGAAATGCATCTTCCATTTCTCGTCAACTGAATGTGTTTCTCAATGGGAGATATGACTTTTTACCGACCTGCTTTGGTAAGTTTGCCTGACAGATGGATCGTCCAATCACCTGCCAGGTATTTTTACAAACGTGTCTGATCTTTTCTAGTTGCCACTGATGTGTTCTAAGTTGCTTGTTTGTCACAAACCATCTGGCACAAAGACTGTTTGGACTGAGACGCATCTTAGGAGTCCGAGTGGAATTACAAACCACCATCACATTTGGATTGAACAAGAAATTGCGTTTTTCATGAAGCTGTTGATGTAAAATCAGTGTGTGTGTGTGTGTGTGTGTGTGTGTGTGTGTGTGTTTTAAATCAGCTGGATAGCACAAATACTTTGACTTTAAAATACCCATAATTCAATTAAAGTGCTCATACTTTTGTATTGCAAAGAACATAACAGGGAACCATCCATGTAATTTGTGTGGCGATGAGATAATCCCCCCTTCGTATCACATCAAAGCTTCTGCGATCGGGTCAACGACCCGACGACAGCAGGAAAGCTAAATAAACGAAAACTTGACTCAAAGTATACATTTTAAATGATTTTATTGACTTAAAGATGAGTGCATTGCTTCCTGTAAGAAACAAATATCTGTTCCACTGACTTGTTCATTTTAAGAAATCTAAGAGTTTTATTTAATGTAATCAATGTGGGGAAATTGGAGTAACCCCGCCTCTATTTTGAACGGAAAAATACCCCTGGACATTTGTTCCTTCAAAGTGGCTGTCCACTCTGAGAGTTTTTTTTACTTGATTTCAGGAATCAGTTGGGAAAACCGAAGCACATTTTTCACTCGGAGGAAACCCGTGTGGATTTCGAAGGACAAAGACCCGTGGAGATCTACCCTTAATATCCCCCTAAATATTGCGCGCTACAGGTTTTTCATTTGCAGTTAAATGCTAAAATGCGGGACAACCTGGAGGAACCCTGCGGCACAGTTCACTTACTGACTGCCCCTCCAGATGTTGGAGAAGGCTTTTCCAACAGACCTAAAGAATCTGCAGATGGTTCTATGTTTCTGAGGTGGGTTGAGCAGGCGATCATCGACGGACCCGACTATATAAGCTCCAAGTCCTGGGTCCTTTAAAATCAAACGGGCCAGGACCATATCTTGAGAGCCCGCAATCTTGCACAAGCGCTGGTAAACAATCTTGTCAAGGTCATTGAAGGTTGTTGGGGTGGTGTAAAAGTCCCTGTGCTGCACCTCAGCCCACACTCTATCAAAGAGGCTCTTAATGATGTCCCTGTCGTCCACCATAGTGCGCCCCACTTTAGATTTCTTGAAGGCCAGCGTGACCAGCTTCTCCACAAAAATCTGAATGCAGACTCTATTCAAATCCCACTGCCTGTTTGCGTCCTCCTCCAAAGGACTGGCAGTTCTCTCCTCACAAAGCGCGGCTCGCTCCAAAGCCTCGCCCCTCTCCAAGGCCTCTGACTGGAACGGAGCCTCAGGCCCCATTATGGCCTGTTGGACCCTTTGACTCTGGGTGGCGACCTGAGTGTTCACAAACCAGCTCATCAGCGACACGAAACGCCACGCCTGTTTGCGGATCTCCGCGTACATGTTGGCATGCACCTGAGGAACGAGCAACGTCCTGACGGACGAGTGCCTGACAGGCTCTGGGAAGTCACTGTGCGACATACCACTAGCAATGTGTCTGTACAACATGTCGCTGAGTGCCTCAATAAATACTAAATGCTTGACACTGGAGAAGTCCTTGAACCTTTTAAAGACACTAATTTCTTTCCCTCCCTTTTCCCCTCCCTCAGTCATGAGAAGAGCACTTACGCCGCTCATCAGTGACATCATGGACTTCGTAGTTTCAGCTTTGGGCTCTGGGTGGAATTTCTTTTTAAGCTTTACCACCATGCGATGAATCCAAGCTTTGGCAACACGCTTTGCCAAGCATTTCTTCACCCTCAGCTTTACGCCCTGCTTGCATTTGGTCTCCTGTTTGTGTTGACTGGTGGACTTGCCAGCATGCGTCCTCTCCTGATTCTCCTCCTGCTGGGTCAGAAGGGCTGTGATGCCCATCGCGGTGTTGGCGATCTCCAGAGAGCACTCCTCTTGCAGCAGATCATAAACCTGGTCAGGCAAATCGTCCAGGACGGGATCGGTGATTTTTCTCAGCTCCTGGTCAATGAGTTCTTCCACGGATTTTTGTTTGCGGATGTCAATCACTGAGTCCCCTGAGGAACTCTGCTCCTGGACTCCTATTAGTAAGGAAACCACTGAGACCGGCGACTCAGCTCTGGGCTCCTCGTTATCCACCAATGGTTTCTCCAGGGGGGCGGGACTTAATTTTCTTTGACGTGTTCTACGTTGGCTTCTCCTAATTCTCATTTTTCCGGCAAAGGCCTTCAGCATTGTGCAGATGTGGCCCACCATAATGTTGAGCCTGCGGGGGCGAATGACGCGCTCAGCAGTGTGCATCGGGGTAGAGAGGGCAGAGTTCACGCTCTCTGCCACCTCTTTGCTAATGACAGCTGCACAAAGCTCCACGCTGTCGTCCTCCACCTGGCTCGCAAGGTCCAGAGCTTGGGCGATACTCTGGGAGAGCGCGTCCCCCAGGCTGGACCTGATGCTCTCCTCAGAGACAGGCGTCTTCATGCCCGTACAAGCAGCCAAAATGGCCTTAGTTAGGGACGTTACAACCTCGACAACAAGGTCTGCCACCACGATTAAGGTGGCATCATCAGGTTTGCCTGACCTTAACAGAAGCCACTGATCTCCTGTCACCCCTTGAACAAAGGGCTCAACAATAGGAAACAGAGTCACTCTGAGCTCTGGCATTGCCTCTGTCTGTTGGCTGTTCATGGCCATTACAACTGTATTAACCCACTAACCAGCAATTTAAACAACACTGTTATTGATTACTTTTTAAATATCTAGCAACTGAACAATTTATGGTGATTATTTTTAAATATTTAGCAATTTAAAAAACAATCTGAATTATTTTTAGATATCCTGATATTCAAAGAATAATGAGGATTGTTTGCAATGCTGTGTGGACTACTGTACTAACTTTGAAGGAACTGGTCTCAAAGTGACTGTCTGACAGCAGAAGCTGCTTCTATCTGCAGGAAGATATGTCTACGTCATTCTAAACTTCAAGGGCCAAAGTGATCTAGAACGTGACGCCATAGATTGAAGCAGCGAGCGATCGCTAAGCCCCGCCCACCCACACAACGACCGCAGCTTTGCAACAGTTGCTAGGCAACCGCTGCCACTTGGTAATATCTGTTTCTTTTCAAACCTTTATAAACACATTTGAAGGCGTTTTTTCAAACCTTTATTAACACTTTTTTTGAAGGCATTTTTTCAAAGCTTTATTGAAACGTTTTGAAGGCGTTTTTTCAAACCTTTATTAACATGTTTTAAGGCTTTTTTCTTACGTTTTTTTGCAGTAAGAAAACTCCAATATGATTTTGATAGAGTAAATAAAGTTTATATAAAGTATTTTTATTATGTTTGCAATTTTAAACATGAAATAGTGACTCACTTTGTACAAATGTTTGATCAAGAATGGTTATGAATATTTACAAATCATATCAGTTAAATAGTGAAATCTTTGATTTTCTTATCTCTCATGTTGTGGACCAAAGCGCTCCACTAGAAGTAGCAAGGATTCTGCACACCACTTCCACACTTTGAAATCCAACTGGAACGGCCAGCAGAGACGTGCACACATAGACTCTAGGCAGTGCTTGGGCACCTGCCCGTTTTGCCCTCTGGACAGCAATGTGCCCTTTTGAAAGTTCGTTTTTTACAGTTTTTTTTTTTTTTTTTACAGTGTACTGTATGTGGCGCATGGTAACATCGATCAATTCTGGATTAAAAGCTTCTAATATATACAGCAATGCCCCAAATGCGCGTTGTAATGTTGTCAGACATCCCCACACGTGCCCCGCGGCACTCCCGTACGTGCCCTGGCTGCAGCCAGACTCTATTGCCTCCCTTCCCTGCTCTCAACGTGAACGCGCAGCGCTCAGAGTCAGTCAGCAGACAGGCCACGGCGGGTGTGTGGTGCAGCAGCACGATTAAAAGTGCCCTAGTGACGACCAAGTAAGTAACCACCAGGTAACAAATACAACGAGTGTATTGTTTAGTCCCCTAAATCAGATGCCAAACTAAACTATAACTTCACTTCTTTTCTTGCATCCATCCATTTAGTCTCGTTGTGCACTTTTTGAAAATAGCAGATCTACACACTCACAATGCGTCATTATGCTAGGGCTGAAGTGATTAAATGTATGTTTTGTAATAATCTTAATCACAATCTACATAGTAACTAACTAAAGTTTTCAAATAATTGTAGTGGAGTAAAAGTAAATGTATTGAAAATGGGAAATACTCAAGTGAAGTAAAAATGCCTCAGAAAGTACAATATAAGTAGTAGCAACCTTATAGGTTTACATTAATGCTGCTGTTAAATGTTTCTCGGAGATTAACCCTTAATTATCATGCACAACAGAGCAGTACATTGATTTAGCTCATTTGCGTTTACCACTTGTAGAATAATGCCAAGAAGAGACAGGATAAGAAAAGAAAAACAAAGAGAGCTACAAGAAGCCCGGGGAAGCAGCTCTCTGCTCTCCTGGGTAAAGCAGCCTGAGCCTACCAGCAAGGAAGATGAGGATGCAGATGTGCCTGATGAACCCTTACCCATCATCAATGATGAAGATGAAGAAGAAAGGCCAGAGTCAATACCAGAGTCATGTTAAGGGACACACTGTCTGCCTAGAGCCCTTTCCTGCTCAGATTTGAACTGTGATAATAATAGTAATAATAATAATAATAATAATAATAATAAATAATAATAATATAATTTTATTGAGAGGCCCACAATTTATTTTAACCACACTAAGTGCTTTGGTGATACTAAATCAGACATGAAGCTACTTGCCAAATGACAAAAAAACAACAACTAGTGGTAGGGTGTTGCATTTTGGCCATGACAGTTAAAGTCTGGTGAGTCTTAATGTTGTCATGCATTGCATTGCCTTACCCAAATAATTGAAATAAACATCATATTCTATATTGTTTGTATTCTAGGCAGCTACAGCAGGCTCAGGGAAGCAGCCCCCTGCTGTCCTGCAATAGTCCATCTAAGATGAGGGAGACAAATCCATAGAAAATATCTCTGAGCCAGACACAGATGAAGCAGACATGTCAGAGTCCAGAGCAGCACCATGTTCAGAAACAGTGCTCTCTGATGATGACCAAAATGAGGGAGAGATGGAAGGAGTAACCAAAAACCGAAAAGAAACTAACAAAATCCGCCATTATCCGGCACATTTTCGTGCACAATTCCGGTGCACGCTTCGCGCGCGGGCGACCGCCACGACGACTAACCCTAACCCTGGGTGATGTGTACCCAACTGAATATAGACGATGTCCTCTGCGGCGGTGCTTGATCAGCTCCGGGACCACGGCTCAAACTAAACTCTGCGCTTCATTTACCAATGCTTTTTTGTTTATTTCTGCTGTAATATGTGTTACAATAATGGAGTTAGCTGTTTAACTATTATACATCAACCTGAGCTTATCCTCCCACTTTATGGCTGTTTAAAGTAATGTGAGTACCGCAGTTAACTGTTCCGAAACGGAAACTCTACCCGTTCTTGTGGGGCAGGGAGGGGAGGGCGCCTTATTAACTCATGATGTGATGATGGTCAGGTATCCAACGACGATGGCTGTCTTACATGGCTGATGCACGATGTCATTGTCCATCAGCCCAACCATAACTAGAGTAAAGTTTAGCCAGCCCTGCATCATCTTCTGGTTGTTTTTGTGTTTTTAAGTGGTTGGATTCAATAAAAGAGCTGAACGCCCAAAAAATATGGTGGACACAAGAAAGACATGTTGCTGGATTCTTAAGGTAACCACTTCTCTTGGTTGGTTATGAAGAAGGAGCATATCAATATATAAATATACACAAATATTTGTTTTGAAATTCAGTTCTGTTTTTAACCTGGTTCTTGAAAAAATATGTCCATAGCTACCGCAAGAATTGCTGCAGAGCATTCTTTTGGAGGTAGTTCTTGATGCTGGAGACATGGCATATTTGACGCGTTCTCTGGTTTGTTGGAAAGTAAGAAATACCGTCAGCCAGGACGCTTTCCGGAAAAAGGCACACTTTTTGTGGATATTGAGTAAGAAATATTGTATTTTACAAATTCAATTTCAATAAGCTTGCTAAATTAAACCTTAGGCTTATTGTTTTATACTTTCTTATTACAGGTGTGGACACAAATTGGTTTCACCATTCCGAGTCCTATCGCGAGGAAATGTCCACCATGTTTTGCATTTCGTCTTGTCAGTTTTGCAGAACGCAATTCAAAGATTGTTCAGGTTGGCATGCAATGACATAGATAAAGAAGTTCTGTATTTCTGCTTCAGATGCTTTCAGTGCTTACATAGATTGTTAGATAGATTATATTTCCTCAAAAATGTATCAGTGCACGTCACTCACAGTTAGCTTTAGACAATTAAGTGCTGTCACCATTTGTTTTTTTCAAAGTAACCTAAATTACAGATGGCTGCCACCTGTAATTGATTAGATCTAGAGAGAGTGAAAGTCCAGATTTTACTGAAGAAAAAGGAAATCATTTTGTATTCTCAAATTTAGCTGAAAAATAATAATTGCAGCTTCTTGCAATTTGGATATTGCACTTTCAACTTAAAAATACCAGGATGTCCCACTACATCATGTAAGCAGGAATATATGTGTAAAATGTACTTTTGACTCACATTAATATATTAAAGCAGCTTCCAAACAGACAATTATCAGTAGTTCAATCAGGAGAGACGTGATGTATGGAATACATATTTATTATCGGTCACATTATATAAATGAAACATAATGATGACAGTTTATAACAAGTGAATGAAATGGTGTTTTGGCGATTAGGCCCAGGTTTTGTAGGATATCAATCGGGAAGGGAAGAACCGTTTCCGATGAACCCCCCTGGGTCTAGACACTGTTGGTGGTGATAAGTGGTTAGGTCCGGTTGGAAGGGAGAAGGTTAAGCTTGGTCCTGAGTTCAATCAATCGATCAATCAATGTTTATTCATATAATAATAATCCTTATATTTATTATAGCGCTTTATCAATGACTCTCAAAGCGCTTTACAAATACACATTACACATACAGATCATACATGTAATGGTCATGTACTGTGGACAATACCCACAGGAGCAAATTCGGGTGAAGTGTCTTGCCCAAGGACACAACGGCCTGACGCAGTGGGGCGGGAGCGGGTTTCGAACTGGAGTTCCCCAACGCCCCTTTGATCTGATAATCAAACGCACATACCACAATGCGCCACAATATCACGAATGTTACGTTTGTCTCAGTGGTTTTCACAGTGTGTACAGAATATCAGTATGACAATACGACACCCTCTGTCCTTAGACCCTCACATCGTACAAGGAAAAACTTCCGAAGAAAACCCAGTTTAAGGGAAAAATGGGAGAAACCTCAGGGAGAGCAACAGAGGAGGGATCCCTCTCCCAGGACGGACAGATGTGAAATAGATGCCGTGTGTAAATTGAAAAGATAATACATTTGCAACATAGGCAGTCCAAATGTTTGGAAATGCATGTGTGTGCATGCATGGAGTTGAAAGCAGGAGGCGAAGGGGTGGAGGAGGGTTGCGCGTTGACACCTGGAAGACAGCTGATAGGAAAGGGGAGAGCATATATAGAGGGATTAACAGGTGCGATAATTAGGCTTGTAAATGGAGGGGCGTGATAGGTTAGCTGAGGAGTGGCGCTCCCTGTCATTTAGATGCAGGGAGCAAGTATTGCCATGACGAGCAATACGGAGTGTTAGGTCTTCCTGTCTGAACTTGCGCTAAGCTTCATTTCAATCAGGAGAGACGTGATGTATGGAATACATATTTATTATCGGTCACATTATATAAATGAAACATAATGATGACAGTTTATAACAAGTGAATGAAATGGTGTTTTGGCGATTAGGCCCAGGTTTTGTAGGATATCAATCGGGAAGGGAAGAACCGTTTCCGATGAACCCCCAAAAGAATGAAGTATGAAGTACTGAATGTGAAGAATCTTACCTTGTGGGATGCAGTGGAAATCTATGGATGGAAAGGAGAGGTTAATACATGTGAGAATTTAAACGACTGATGCCTCCTGGGCATCCTTCCTGGACATACAGGGCTTCCCGGACGTGCGGGGCGCCCGGAACGTGCAGGGCTTCCCGAACGTGCGGGGCAACCTGACTTTAGCAGGGACACATTATACGGACCGGAGGTTTACGACCCGGACGTACGGGGCATCCCGGACATACAGGGCATCCTGGACGTACAGGGCATCCCGGACGTATGGGGCATCCTGGACATACAGGGCATCCTGGACGTACAGGGCGTCCCGGACATACGGGGCATCCTGGACATACAGGGCATCCTGGACATACAGGGCATCCCGGACGTACGGGGCATCCCGGGCGAACGGGGCTACCCGGGCGAACGGGGCTACCCGGACGCACCAGGCTACCCGGACGCACCAGGCGACCCGACCTGCGGGGCGCCAAGGAACGTGCAGGGCTTCCCGAACGTGCGGGGCACATTTATACAGACCCGAAGGTTTTACAGCCTGGACATACAGGTTTAGATATGCAGAAATAAACATGAGCCGCGGGGCGACATACGTGCTGACATGCTAAGAACCACCACCAGTTATATGCATACGTACCAATTTGTTAAGGTTGGAGAGACCTTTGGATAGCCAGCACAGCATTGAGGTCAAGGTGAATGTAGGATGAGAAAGCGGAGGAGGACCACCGTCCGAGTTGTTGCAGGGATGAGGATGAGACGCCTTGATTAGCAGCGGAAGTAGCTGCGCCTATTCTAAAGGAGTGCCCCGTGTATAGAAGGGGTGATAACCCGGATTGAATGAGGACTTGTTTTAAATAGACATTGAACTGTCGTTGAGTTAAAGGAAAATTCCCTGAGATAAGGAATAATGGTGAGAGAGGATTAGAGGTAGGTCTAAGCTGTAGGAATTTGATCATGGCCGCATTTGGAGTGTTTAAGGCAGAGGTTCCGGAACGTCTTGTGGGCTTACTGCGGTGATCTATTGATGAAATGAGAGATTAACATGTGGATTAAACAATCGGCCGGAATCACTGCCGGGCTTACTGTACATCATAAGATGCTGACCCAAAGGTCGACGGCCGGAATCAGCGGCGGAATTACGAGAACACTACCACTAAACAACGGCCGGAATCGCTGCCGGGCTTACTGTTCGCTGCCGGGCTTACTGTACATCATAAGATGCTTGACCCGAGAGCCGACGGCCGGAATCAGTGCCGGGCTTACGTACTACCACTAAACAACGGCCGGAATCGCTGCCGGGCTTACTGTACATCATAAGATGCTGACCCGGAAGTCGACGGCCGGAATCAGCGCCGGGCTTACGTGAACACTACCACTAAACATTGCCGACACGATGGTCGATGACCTGCGATGCAGGGTTAAACGTGCACAGATGAACACTACCACTAAAATGCATAAATACCAGGGAAGAGAGATCTTGGATGGCCGTCTGGTTGTTGTAGGGATGAGGAATAATTACCTTGATTGCGGCAGAGTTGCTGCACCTATCCTGGACGAAGCCCTGAAATGCTATTAAGACACCACCACCAGTTATATGCATGTTTACCATAGGTAAACTGAAGGGATCTTGGATTGCCGGCACGAGTCGAGGTCCGGGGGAAGAGGGAGATGTAGACAATGTAATGCAGCTGTTAGCTTGAGTACAATGATACATGAATGTTATACCCTGGCTTATCGTAAGCCATGTGAGCATGAAACCAATATAAATGAGTGCAATATGCGCAGCATAAAATGATGTATGCTTAGGTAAATACTGACTGGATAGAGGCTATGGAATATGGAATGCCATTTAAGCCAATATTAAATAAATAAATAAATATATACATAAATAATGGCTTATTTCATGTGACTTCTATTTCATGATCAGACATTTCCATTCGTTATATGCAAATGAACGGGGCGTGGTTAGCTCACAGGTCCAGAGACCCAGACCAAAGCAACAGCACCACACTGACTACTCGAGAAGAGGAAGAAAATGGAGGAGAAGGACTATAAGGCAAACTACTAAATGAAAATAACAACATGGAAGACGTCGGTGGGCTCCAAGACTTAACTGGTTCTTATCTGGTCTTCTCTGGTCTTATCTGGTCCGCCCAATGCTGCTCTTCTGAGAGCAACCGCTCTGACCGCTCTCTCTAGTCTCTACTGGGAAACAGCTAAAAGTCCTTCTGGAGGAAAGCAACGCTACACAATTACACCCAGTCTGAGAGTAAAATATGTCTCGAAGGTTCGTTTTGCTTTCTTACAACGTTAAGTTAATGTTAACGTAACCTTACGTTTGCTAGGAGGCTATCGTTACGAGCTAGCTGTCTTAGCTAACAACAGTTAGCAGCTAACGTTTTCTGCAGTTTGTGTTGCCCCTGAAAAACGTGATGTAGTTATTTAAGGGTATGTTAAATTAACGTTATTTTACAAGTTGAGAGAGTTAAGTTGTGTTTAAAATCGTCAATGTAATGCACGTTAGAGGTTTTGTGTTGGACATGAAGTTAGCTAACGTTAGCTAACTCCACCAGGTTAGCATGTTAAGCTGTACTTTCTGTCGCAGCTAGCTTAATACAAAGAGGGGTTTTGTGCTTCATTGCAAACTTTTCTTTGTTAATCTACCTGAAACTGTAGGGACAGTTTGTTTCTACTCAACTATACAGACCTTTGTTGAGGAGATGCAAAACATACTGTACATGAGTTGGGTCCAACATATACCTTGAGTAATGTTACTTTGCTGCTAAAAATGAAACATCATTATCTGATGAGGACATCACCAAAGTGTGTGAGCCTGTCAGGGGATTTGATCTGTTCTCTGCATGTCCTAAACACTGCTCTGGTATTACTTATCTTGTAACATGTAAGTCTCCCGCTCTTGTCATCTTTCAGGCTTTGCATTTGAACTCCTATGACTGGTTGCGGACTTGAAGGGAACGCCTTCCTGACATCCAGGAAAAAGGTGAGATTATAATACATTTGAATTCCAAAAGCAAGTTATTGTTTTTAACTTTTTAAATATGATTGTTTTGGGGCATTTCAGTTTTATTGGACAGGCAGTAGAGATCTACTGGAAACAGTGGAGAGGGAGGAGATGATATGCAGCATACGGCCAGCTGGATGGTTGCTGCTCCGTGTGGAACGTGTCCTATCAGGTAAAGCACTTTGGTACCCAGTTATTTATGGTGTTGAGTTTCAATTGAGCTTTTGGAATGTAATTTCCAACTGTGCATTGTAAAGACTGAAAAAACAGCCTCAGGTTAAAGCTTGACATGATTTGGTCTTTTACTTAAGAAGGTGTTTGTCCTCCTGTGTTGTCTTATTTCCTTATCTTTCTTTCAGGTGTAACATCTACCAATGGTTGTACATGACAGAGACCTCCTCCGCCTCTTTGCTGTCTTACTAGTCAATCCTTCTGATCAGGTCCTTTCCTAAATAGTGGTAAGTTTTACAGTTCAGTGTACGTTAATTTAGTAACTTAATGCTTTACCGCTGTTGAATAAATCCTATATTGCTAGTGATTTTATTAAAACTACGATTTGTAAACTTTTTGATCCCAATTACAATAATCTTTTTGTTATAATTGTAAAACATATCTTAACATCCATCAGCAATCAATACAACAAATCATCCAACACTAAATAGAAGAAATCTGGACCTATTTCTTTTGATACAGCAGCATGTTTTGGGACTGCTCATTGATGTCATCAAGAGCCATTGAGTCTACCTTTTGTAGTCGGCCTCTCAGAATGTTTATCATTTATTTGTATTTTAACATTCCTATAATAATTCGTTTTTTTATTGTTTTGTTGTGAGAATCACTTTGCAATTATTGTGTAAGTGCTATATAAATAGTTATACTAATATTATTGTTGTTACTATTATTAATAATGTCTTCTTTGTTTTCTTTATTCATCGCTGCAGAAAGGATCATGCCCGCCCACATCAAACACCTGATCAAGAGCTTGTGAACCTCACTGCTGCAGACACCTGTGTGATATTCCACTCTGACTGGAACCCTCAAAATGACCTGCAGGTACAATATATATATATATATATATATATATATATATTAGGGCTGTCAAACGATTACAATTTTTAATCAGATTAATCACAGCTTAAAAATTAATTAATCATGATTAATCACCATTCGAACTATGTCCAAAATATGCCATTTATGTATGTATATTGTTGTGGGAATGGAAAGATAAATGAAAGCAGGCGGATGTATCAATTTAACATACAGTATCTATGTTTATTATAACATTTTTCTGCATGTCAAAATGAAAGACAACCCACACACCTATCAATCATCAAACCGTGGGGTCTTAATTCATTACGTGTTGATTTCTATCAACGGGGGAGTACTTCAGGAAAGTCGACAGAGGGGGGGGGTAGTTTTGGCACAGTTCCGTTGTACAGACCGACGTTAACAGCAGCCCTGTCTGTGCACACGGAGACCGACTCTGTCGTCCAGTGATCTAACCGCCTTCTGGAAAAGCTTCACAAGTACGTCGGTACGCAAATGCGCTTTGTGACACAAGTTTGCGCATTTCAGAGTACATAACCTGCGTACCAGTTATGTGCACCCCTGTACCAGAGCCATATTATTACTATTATATGGCTCTGCCCTGTACTACAGCAAGAGTATTCTCCGTCGGGACTTCCTGCAACAACACCACGCCGTTATCAAAGATGTTCTATTGAGAATACGATCACTACGTGACAAAAGTTTTCAAAACCGTGGCTACTGAAATCAATCTTACTAACTACTGTCTGTGCAATTTACTCCGGCAGTTGGCAGACTTTATTTTGCTTACTTTAACATCATTTTTCATGGTGGGGCTAAGCCATTTCTTGGTTATGGGTGTAGCCTACCCCAGCCATACCCTGGCGCTGCCACTGGTGGCACGTATGGGGCGGGCCATTCTGCACATGCGTTAAATGCGTTAAATATTTTAACGCAATTAATTCCAAAAATTAATTACCGCCGTTAACGCGATAATTTTGACAGCACTAATATATATATATCTGCTCTGTCCGTCCTAAAGATAGTTCAATAGGGCTACAACAACAACAACAGTCTTTCCGTTTATTCCCTCGGTTCTTTAACTGTATATTTTCCCATTTAATGCTTAAAAACGTTGAACAGCAGCTGCACATGATGCTCTTTTGACCCCTCTTTTCATTTTTTATTTCAAGCTCAAGCTCGGTTCGTCATCGTTTTGGCCAGTCTAAGGCGGTGAAGGTGTACCGTCTGATCACTAGAAACTATGAGAGGGAAATGCTGGATAAAGCTAGTCTGAAGCTCGGGCTGGACCGTGCCGTCCTGCAGAGCATGAGTGGCAACAACAACGGGGTGAGAAAAATAAAATCTGTCATATTTCTAGATGCCAAGTCATGTTTGGGTCAGTCGCTGTTGCAGTACGCTAAGTTTATTTTCAAAAAGAGTTTTCTAAATCCACTTGTGTAAATGTCTCTCTGCGTCGCCTTTAGCCGGTCCAGCAGTTCTCCAAGAAGGAGATCGAGGACCTGCTGAGGAAAGGAGCCTACGCCGCCATCATGGACGAGAACGACGAAGGCAATCGCTTCTGCTAGGAGGACATCAACCAGATCCTGCAGCGAAGAGCCACCATCAACACCATCACCAGGTATGTTCTTAGCAGTAGTGTTAATTTCGTTGACTAAAACTATGACGAAATATGTTCGTCAACGACCTTTTTTTCCATGACGAAAACGAGACGATGACGAGACGGCACCGACGGCAGTAAACAATAACTGTAACGAAATCATCATGCAATATCGTTGACGAAAAGTGACAAGACGAAAATGTAGTTTACTAAATAAAAACTATGCCAAAATCTCTCTTTACTTTCGTTGACGAAAAATGAGGAGACGAAATATTATCAAAGATAACGTTACATCTCTGATAGTTAGTTTTTTTCCCAGCAGTTCCATTTCCGGTGCTGCGGCACTGGCAGGGCAGCAGCTGTGTGTGTCTGTGCTGCGCGCGGCGGTACATTTGAATTACACCGGGCAGCGGCACATTGTTAACGTGAAAGACTCGGGTCTAACTCATGGTCTATCTAACCTTATTTAACAGAAAATAAAATGGCAACAACAGGGCTTGGGAGCAGTGGTCGCACTCACGTTAACCGAATACCCCCCCGTCAGCGCGAGTGATTGATAAATTGTGCACTCGACGGATAATAATGGATTATGACGGAAATGTTACAATCCTGTCCAACAAAATGACTGACAACGAAAAAGTCTAAAGCCACCACTGCTTGGGAGAAAGAAACAATGTGATATTTGGGCCCATTTTCGTTACAATGAGGCAGAGAAAAAAAGCGAATGCATTGTTTTATCAGAAGGGAAGCAATGTGGCCAAAACACAGCTGGTAAAAACACCACAAACCTGACCAGATACTCTCTGCAAAGCTGCTTAATCATTCAACCTGTGTTTTTCATCAAATAAGGACAAGATATTATCCTATTTATATATACTAAAATGACAAATTATTGGTTTTGGCTAGACTAGTTTGACTGAAATGTTCTATATAATCTGATGACTAAAAAAGACTCAACAGTTTTCATTGACAAAAAGTAGACTAAAATAATTAGTTTTCTTTGACTAAAATAAGACTAAAATGCTCAGACTTTTAGTCGACTAAATCTTGACTAAAATGTTTACTGTTTTAGTCGACTGAAATAAGACTAAAATGCTCAGACCTTTAGTCGACTAAAACTTGACTAAATAAAAACAGGATGAAGGTGACTAAATATGACTAAAACTAAAAAGAAAATTTAACACAGGACTAAGACTAAAACTAAATAAAAAAATAGCTGACGAAATTAACACTACTTAGCAGCACTAGCCACTTGCGCTTTGTGAGACACCAAGTACTTGGTTATTTGAAATGTAATATTGATGATGTAATAATTAAAACTAGGGATGGGTACCGAGCCTTGGTATTAAATGGGACCCGGGGCTGAATTATGAAAGACCGTGGTACCGTTAACGTCCAACGTTATCGATCTTTTTATCGGTGCTGGAGACATTTAAAAAATAGATATCATATGTATTATATCTACATAAACATTATATCGCAGTCTTACTGTTGCCAACTCCGTTTCTAATATGCAATAAGACTACAAAGTGCGTCTATGATTTATTTTCGATATTTCCAATCCAGACGAGAGATCTCTCTCCCCTGTCGGTGTGCGAGGGGGTGGGGCAGTTTACACACACAACCTGCTACATGCATGCAACACACACACACGCACGCAAACACATGGCGGAGAGAACTAAGCACCCCTTAAGCCCCGCCCCCCCCGAGCACACACTCTCGGCTCACTAGAATGAATGGAGAGAGAGAATAAATCTAGATTCGGCTTTCAGTGCATTTTACAGCTTTAAGGACTTAATGATTCTAGGGCTATACAATAGTTCATACTGGGAAGTTTATTTAGTTTCAAAAAAATTATCCACCGATTTACAGACGTCTCTTTCCCGATGTTAGTCAATGGGAAAAAGTATTTCTGGGCCGGTCGATGTCACAGACTGATAAGGAAATTGTAGTACCGCCGTTTGGACACAACGAATATTTTCCTCAGAGTCCGGCGCACTTCCTGGGGGCTTTGTCTTGAGGTGGAAAATGCTCGTTGCCAATAGTGCAAAAAGAGTTTAGCATGTGAGGGTGGTAACACGAGCTATTTGTCTAAACATTTAGCAAAAGTGCACCACATCCAGACGGAGGAATGCACCGGACTGTCTTTCTAGTAGCTCTGTAGCTCCATGCACGAGTAACGTTTCCACGTCAGGTGTTCTGTATGCTAGCAGCAACACACAAAGTTAACTCCATGATACAAACATGGGTTAATGATTAGAGGTAACCGAGTTATTTATTTTGT
This sequence comes from Pseudochaenichthys georgianus, assembly GCF_902827115.2. Taxonomy (NCBI): domain Eukaryota; kingdom Metazoa; phylum Chordata; class Actinopteri; order Perciformes; family Channichthyidae; genus Pseudochaenichthys; species Pseudochaenichthys georgianus. Next base: position 8,256,568 of record NC_047519.1, on the reverse strand, counting down.
TAAAGTTTCAGCTATTCTGTTTGCAGTTCTATCATCACATTATTGAATACGATTTGTTAAAACATTGTTGTTTCTTATTTTCAGTTTGCTTCAAACTGTGGCTGTACGAGAAAGACGTGGAGGACCAAGAGATGCTGGCCAGATTGGCAAAGACCGGAAGATACATAATAGAGAAGATAATGGGAATTAACAAGAAAAAGAAAAACATTTTTTATAATTTCTTTGTTGCTGTTTACATTTTGAATTATATTTGTTATTTTTAAATCAAATGCATCTATTTTAAATCTGTGTATCTACCGTCCAATTGTTTTTCTTTATTAAACACGTAAACGGAAGAGCGTTTGAGTGGCCTTTTTGCTGTTTGCTTTTTACCTTACTAAATGGTCTAATGGTCAGTGCAACGGGGGGCGGGGCGAAACTCACGGAAGTGATTTCAAAACAAAAGCGGTGATAATATTATAAACAAAGGGAAACAAGGTGAATTTATCGATCACAACGAAAACGGCCAAGACACATATTGAGCCCAGAAAATGGATGTTATTAAGGGCTGTAAATATAATAAGCCTATGTCTAAAATGGACAACATTGTTAGGAGATTTAAACTATACAGCGATTTTGCACTGCGGTCAACTCCGCCGTCTCTCGCGTCTTTTTTCTTTCAAATCAGCTGCTCTTCATTCCTGCTATATTTGACCAGTGATACAAATATGTTTTACCACAAGTTTTTAAGGAAACTGGCACTGTTGGACTCGGTACTATTTTGACTTCTACCAGAAATAAAATGAAGTAACCTACTTTTGCTGTGTAGCTACTTTGTGAGTAGTCCTCTGTCAGAGTCCCCTCCTTAGTAGGCTACATAATGCATGTTTTTCTGCTATCTTTGATGAATGATAAAAATATGATTTTACCATTAGTTCTTAATTAAATTGATACTGTTTGACTTTGTATTATTTAGCCTGCTACTTACAATACATTGAAGTACTTTTACTGTGTATTGTTTGAGGAATACTCTGTCAAAGTCCCCTGCTGAGAACAAAATCTGGGCACTTCTGCTAAGTTTGATGAGGGAATTATTTTGTGTTGCCATTAGTTCTTCGTGAGATAATTGATCCTGTTGGACTCAGTACGACTGAAACTACCCCCACAAGTACTATGAAGTACTTACTGTGTACTTTTCCAACAATCCTCTGTCAATGTCCCCTCCTGAGAACAAGAATGCATGTTTCTCTGCTATTTTGAATAAACGTTAAAAAAAACTTTCTTCATGAGACTGATATTGTTGGACAGAGTATTTTAAGAGGATGGTAGACTTGATACCAGCAATACTGTCCAACAATCTCAGTCTCATGAAGAAAGTTTTTTTTAACGTTTATTCAAAATAGCAGAGAAACATGCATTCTTGTTTTCAGGAGGGGACATTGACAGAGGATTGTTGGAAAAGTACACAGTAAGTACTTCATAGTACTTGTGGGGGTAGTTTCAGTCGTACTGAGTCCAACAGGATCAATTATCTCACGAAGAACTAATGGCAACACAAAATAATTCCCTCATCAAACTTAGCAGAAGTGCCCAGATTTTGTTCTCAGCAGGGGACTTTGACAGAGTATTCCTCAAACAATACACAGTAAAAGTACTTCAATGTATTGTAAGTAGCAGGCTAAATAATACAAAGTCAAACAGTATCAATTTAATTAAGAACTAATGGTAAAATCATATTTTTATCATTCATCAAAGATAGCAGAAAAACATGCATTATGTAGCCTACTAAGGAGGGGACTCTGACAGAGGACTACTCACAAAGTAGCTACACAGCAAAAGTAGGCTACTTCATTTTATTTCTGGTAGAAGTCAAAATAGTACCGAGTCCAACATTGTCAGTTTCCTTAAGAACTTGTGGTAAAACATATTTGTATCACTGGTCAAATATAGCAGGAATGAAGAGCAGCTGATTTGAAAGAAAAAAGACGCGAGAGACGGCGGAGTTGACCGCAGTGCAGAATCGCTGTATAGTTTAAATCTCCTAACAATGTTGTCCATTTTAGACATAGGCTTATTATATTTACAGCCCTTAATAACATCCATTTTCTGGGCTCAATGTGTGTCTTGGCCGTTTTCGTTGTGATCGATAAATTCACCTTGTTTCCCTTTGTTTATAATATTATCACCGCTTTTGTTTTGAAATCACTTCCGTGAGTTTCGCCCCGCCCCCCGTTGCACTGACCATTAGACCATTTAGTAAGGTAAAAAGCAAACAGCAAAAAGGCCACTCAAACGCTCTTCCGTTTACGTGTTTAATAAAGAAAAACAATTGGACGGTAGATACACAGATTTAAAATAGATGCATTTGATTTAAAAATAACAAATATAATTCAAAATGTAAACAGCAACAAAGAAATTATAAAAAATGTTTTTCTTTTTCTTGTTAATTCCCATTATCTTCTCTATTATGTATCTTCCGGTCTTTGCCAATCTGGCCAGCATCTCTTGGTCCTCCACGTCTTTCTCGTACAGCCACAGCTTGAAGCAAACTGAAAATAAGAAACAACAATGTTTTAACAAATCGTATTCAATTTGATGATAGAACTGTAAACAGAATAGCTGAAACTTTAACAAAATAAATAACTCAGTTACCTCTAATCATTAACCCATGTTTGTATCATGGAGTTAACTTTGTGTGTTGCTGCTAGCATACATAACACCTGACGTGGAAACGTTACTCGTGCATGGAGCTACAGAGCTACTAGAAAGACAGTCCGGTGCATTTCTCCGTCTGGATGTGAAGCACTTTTGCTAAATGTTTAGACAAATAGCTCGTGTTACCGCCCTCACATGCTAAACTCTTTTTGCACTATAGAGAGGCGAAGTCACGCCCATCTACTTCCGGCCCATGGGACCCCGGAAGCGAAAAATTAACATTGAATTCAATGGAGAGAGAACACGTATCTTTTGATCCCGTTTGAATTGTGCCACGAACTACACATATGATGTTTGTCAATCTTAAACAATAAGTTCCATGTCAAAAAAGTCACATTTTGTCGTAAAACTGTTGAAATATAAGACTATGAAAAATACGCGACTACAAAGACTACAAATCCCAAATCCCATTCTGGCTCGCGTAAGTGATGTCACAGGCGATAATTCTCCAAGTGGTTGCGACTCGTAATTAAAGCGAAGAAGAAGAAGAAGATCTCATAACCGATTTATTCCCTCCAATAAATAAGAGATTGCTAAAAATAAATTCACTTTTACAAGATGCCTGTGTGCTTTGTACCAGGTTGTAATCACATAAGTGATCAAACCACTTGCTCGTTCTATCGATTGCCGTCTGATGAAAGGACCAGGAGTCGCTGGATCAGACATATCAGGTAATACACATGTTGTGCATGGAACATATAGTCAAGTTAGCTACCTAGCTAGTAGCGACGAGTAGCGAGCACGGTTAGTTAGCATTACATTACTTAGCCTTGTCATTTTTAGTAGCCTTACCATGAAGTTATTATTTTATTACATGAAGTAAGAGTAGGAGTAGATGGTAAGTATTTCGTGAAACATTTAAAGAGTAGCCTACTGCGCCATCCACCGGGTGCTAAGGAAGCAGTCAGGGAGTCGAAGGCAGGCAGGGAGCTTTGCATGACAGATTCTTCTGGACGTGTTTCATTGTGATGACAGTAAGGGTGAGTCAATCTGTTTGTTGGAAAGACAGTAGTTGAGTGATTACTGAGAGAAAATTATTAGAAGGGATAATTATTCAAAGTGTTACTGTTGTGTTACTTTAAAGTGTTGTTACTGACCTTTTTCTCTTTTATTTCCTTTCCCTCACCTGTAACTGCTGAGACCCTGAGGAACATGCACACTGACCTGCTCTGGCAACCTGATTTCCACTGTACGTAATAGTATTTGGTTATGGTATATTATTTATATACATCAAAGGCACAATGCACCCCCCAGAGACACACATGTATTGAGTGTGATATTGTGCATAGGTCATGTGAAATCATCTTTACACACTAGAAAACTGTAGGAGCGGCAACTTGTTTTGAAATTGAATTTTTAATATCCGAAAATGAAGTTGATCCGTTTTCTTTATTTTTCTCTCTTCCCAGCTCCATCCATCACCATGCTCTGTTCCTGCAGGTCCTGCTTGCTAATCAATGCTCATATGTTTTCACACAATTACAAATAAAGTCAATGTATTGTATGACATGAAGTTGTGCTTCATTCGGAGTCAATAATACATCCATTCTGCCTTCATCCATTCTGCCTTCAACTACACAATGACTGTGGACTGCACCGACATCCATGTAGCTGCCCCCAGTAAGATGAACCAAGCAAAGGGTCACCATCATGCCTAAGGACATCCAGCTGCATCCGTGGAGAGAGGGCTTAAACTGACCTGAGACCAGCACACCCAAACACAACGGCTCTTTTAAGAGCCACCTACAGTTTCAAAGAGTTGCAATCCTACGTTATTATAATTATTCAACTGGTTCATGTGTCACTTAGTTTACTGAACCGTGATGAATGAAAGAAATGAGTGAGGTAGTGGTTTACTGAAGTTACAAAGACATTAATATATGAGTAACAGGTCAGTGTAAACACAAGCTTCTGTCAATTATGGATCATTCAAACTATATACAAATAATATGTAATAAAGTTCTAAAATAAGTATTCGGTATATTCCTTGATAGCTTTTGGAGAAGGTTGTTTTTAAGTTTACTAAAAATCTATCGTTTCAACTGTTTCACTTTATAAAAAGGAACAGGTGAGTAGAGCATTATTGAGTTTCTTATTCTGTCAGTAAATTATCCAAATGAAATGTTTATCATTATTTTAGTCAACCCTAAACAAATTGATTGTACCTTTTTAATAATGACCTTACATGGTCGGCAAAGTTAAATTAACTTCAATCAAATCTGTTCTGAGAACAAACTAATACATGTTTAAAGATAGGAACTTGCCATCCCACTGAAAAACAGTCCGTAGAGATTTAAAGGCGTAGTTGTAGTTCAGTCCAACGTTTCATTTGGATTCATTTCTCCAACAGTCAACTATTTTCATAAAGAATATATATATTTTTCAAAGTCAACTTTATTGTCAATCTTACTCAGTTTGTGTTTATAGACAGAGATCAAAAATACTTTTAAATCAAATAAAATTATACAATTTACAGATATGTATACAAATATATATATATATATATCCTATATAATGATGGTGGACACTTCACCTCCAGCAGGGCAGATGGCTGCACAAGTCCATCGGGGGATGCTCCCAAAACACCGACTCACTCACAAAGAGACCAGACTCGAACACTGTCTCCTGATAGGCCTGCACAAAAGCCTTCACCCCTTCGGCCTCGTTTACAACCCCCCAGTTGACAGCCATGACTCCATCCAAGTTGTACCCCCCGAGCACCCTCTTCATGAGGGACGCGCATGGAGTGGATGAAAGTCCCGACCGCAGCACAGCACCAAACTTGCTGGCTGTCAACCTGCCCCGCCTGTGTAACTGCCACTTTGTCCGGTGTCCTCCGGTGGCTGTCTGGATGGCAGCTTGCTGGTCTCTGCTCAGTCGCATTGAGGCAAGAATTGCCTCAAGCCACCGACCCCCATGCCCCTTCACCAGCTCCGGCACGGTGACAATGGCCTGATGTTGAGGCCGCGGCTCTGGCGACAAAAGCCATGCCATGCCACACTGTGCGCCCCTCAGTGCAGACCTGAACCAGTCTACATCCTGAGTGGCGATGTCTCTGGCCAGTGGGTTGTATGTCTCCTCTCACTGTTGGTAAAGTTGAGACACCGGCTGGACTACTTTGGAAGTGCCAGGCTTCCTCCACTGGCACTCGACATCTGTGGAGCTGATCTGCCACATGGCACATATTGCCAATGCTGCAGCGTGGCTGCATTTGTACATCCCCCGTGCACAATCACAGACAGCGCTCTGCATCGCGCCATCGTCTCCCATGCAGATCTGTACAAATAAAGAAAGTACCATGTTTGTTAGCATGCTATAATAGATTGAATGAGCAATAATACAAGGATGGTCCGGATCTGGGGGTGGGAGGGGTTATTTTTCCATAGTTTTGTCTGATTGTTGTTATTGTTTGTTTTTTCTGTATTTTCTGTATGTGTGTTGTACTGGTTGTGATTGTACATTGTATTTTTCTAAATGTGTATGAATACATTTTTGAAAAACATTTGATCAACAATAAAAAAGGATTTGGTCAGGATCTAGACTCAGTGTGTAGTTTATTAATTAATCAATGCTCTCTACATTAGGAAAACACATACCAGTGTACCCGAGGGAGTCACGCACAGCTGTGCCTGGATAACCAAACAAATTGACAAGATAACCAAAACCCTTGAATCTACACACAGCAAATAAACTCAAATGACACAACGAGATGTAAAAGGAGATCACACATACAGTATAGTCGATATAAAACTGGCCGCTTCAATCTGAAGAGCAACTAAAACAAAACACGGGAGTTTACCTTGTTCTTGTGAACACTAATGTTATCCACAGCATACACACAGACCACGAAGTTCTAAAGGAGAACACTAGTTACTGAAACAAAACACGTTAGTGTACCTTGTTAGCTAATGTTAGCTAGCTGACATTAACGTTACACATTGCACTCATATTACTCACCAACATCTTGTAAAGCCGGTCCCGCTGCTCTTACAGAACCGAATAACTCCCCTTTCGTGTATGTACAGCTCTCAACGTGTCCAGACTTGTAGTCACCTCGTTTTATACTTTTATTCTCATTCTGAAAGAAACAGGTGAAATTTGCTAACGTGACGGCCATCTTTGTGATGGTGACGCGTATTGTGCGAGACCAAGAGACCTGTAGTTCACTCAGCGGTTTCACACAAAAAAATGTGTAACTTCACAGTTTTACGACACATTTTAATTTTTTTGACTTGCAAAATATTCTTTTAAATTAATAAACATCATACACTGTATGTGTCATTCGTGGCACAATTCAAACGGGATCAAAAGATAACCTTTCTCTCTCCATTGACTTCAATGTATAATTTTACGCTTCCGGGGTCCCATGGAGGCTCCCGGAAAGGGAGGGACTTCGCCTCTCTATTGGCAACGAGCATTTTTCACCTCAAGACAAAGCCCCCAGGAAGTGCGCCGGACTCTGAGGAAAATATTCGTTGTGTCCAAACGGCGGTACTACAATTTCTTTATCAGTCTGTGACATCGACCGGCCCAGAAATACTTTTTCCCATTGACTAACATGGGGAAAGAGATGTCTGTAAATCGGTGGATAATTTTTTTGAAACTAAATAAACTTCCCAGTATGAACTATTGTATAGCCCTAGAATCATTAAGTCCTTAAAGCTGTAAAATGCACTGAAAGCCGAATCTAGATTTATTCTCTCTCTCTCCATTCATTCTAGTGAGCCGCAAGTGTGTGCTCGGGGGGGCGGGGCTTAAGGGGTGCTTAGTTCTCTCCGCCATGTGTTTGTGTGCGCACGCGTGCGTGTGTGTGTGTGTGTTGCATGCATGTAGCAGGTTCTGTGTGTAAACTGCCCCACCCCCTCGCACACCGACAGGGGAGAGAGATCTCTCGTCTGGATTGGAAATATCGAAAATAAATCATAGACGCACTTTGTAGTCTTATTGCATATTAGAAACGGAGTTGGCAACAGTAAGACTGCGATATAATGTTTATGTAGATATAATACATATGATATCTATTTTTTAAATGTCTCCAGCACCGATAAAAAGATCGATGACGTTAACGGTACCACGGTCTTTCATAATTCAGCCCCGGGGCCCATTTAATACCAGGGCTCGGTACCCATCCCTAGTTTTAATTATTACATCATCAATATTACATTTCAAATAACCAAGTACTTGGTGTCTCACAAAGCGCAAGTGGCTAGTGCTGCTAAGTAGTGTTAATTTCGTCAGCTATTTTTTAATTTAGTTTTCGTCTTAGTCCTGTGTTAAATTTTCTTTTTAGTTTTAGTCATATTTAGTCACCTTCATCCTGTTTTTATTTAGTCAAGTTTTAGTCGACTAAAACAGTAAACATTTTAGTCAAGATTTAGTCGACTAAAAGTCTGAGCATTTTAGTCTTATTTTAGTCGACTAAAACAGTAAACATTTTAGTCAAGATTTAGTCGACTAAAAGTCTGAGCATTTTAGTCTTATTTTAGTCAAAGAAAACTAATTATTTTAGTCTACTTTTTGTCAATGAAAACTGTTGAGTCTTTTTTAGTCATCAGATTATATAGAACATTTCAGTCAAACTAGTCTAGCCAAAACCAATAATTTGTCATTTTAGTATATAAATAGGATTATATCTTGTCCTTATTTGATGAAAAACACAGGTTGAATGATTAAGCAGCTTTGCAGAGAGTATCTGGTCAGGTTTGTGGTGGTTTTACCAGCTGTGTTTTGGCCACATTGCTTCCCTTCTGATAAAACAATGCATTCGCTTTTTTTCTCTGCCTCATTGTAACGAAAATGGGCCCAAATATCACATTGTTTCTTTCTCCCAAGCAGTGGTGGCTTTAGACTTTTTCGTTGTCAGTCATTTTGAGGGACAGGATCGTAACATTTCTGTCATAATCCATTATTATCCGTCGAGTGCACAATTTATCACTCACTCGCGCTGACGGGGGGGTATTCGGTTAACGCGAGTGCGACCACTGCTCCCAAGCCCTGTTGTTGCCATTTTATTTTCTGTTAAATAAGGTTAGTTAGACCATGAGTTAGACCCGAGTCTTTCACGTTAACAATGTGCCGCTGCCCGGTGTAATTCAAATGTACCGCCGCGCGCAGCACAGACACACACAGCTGCTGCCCTGCCAGTGCCGCAGCACCGGAAATGGAACTGCTGGGAAAAAAACTAACTATCAGAGATGTAACGTTATCTTTGATAATATTTCGTCTCCTAATTTTTCGTCAACGAAAGTAAAGAGAGATTTTGGCATAGTTTTTATTTAGTAAACTACATTTTCGTCTCGTCACTTTTCGTCAACGATATTGCATGATGATTTCGTTACAGTTATTGTTTACTGCCGTCGGTGCCGTCTCGTCATCGTCTCGTTTTCGTCATGGAAAAAAAGGTCGTTGACGAACATATTTCGTCATAGTTTTAGTCAACGAAATTAACACTACTGCTAAGAACATACCTGGTGATGGTGTTGATGGTGGCTCTTCGCTGCAGGATCTGGTCGATGTCCTCCTAGCAGAAGCGATTGCCTTCGTCGTTCTCATCCATGATGGCGGCGTAGGCTCCTTTCCTCAGCAGGTCCTCGATCTCCTTCTTGGAGAACTGCTGGACCGGCTAAAGGCGACGCAGAGAGACATTTACACAAGTGGATTTAGAAAACTCTTTTTGAAAATAAACTAAGCGTACTGCAACAGCGACTGACCCAAACATGACTTGGCATCTAGAAATATGACAGATTTTTATTTTTCTCACCCCGTTGTTGTTGCCACTCATGCTCTGCAGGACGGCACGGTCCAGCCCGAGCTTCAGACTAGCTTTATCCAGCATTTCCCTCTCATAGTTTCTAGTGATCAGACGGTACACCTTCACCGCCTTAGACTGGCCAAAACAATGACGAACCGAGCTTGAGCTTGAAATAAAAAATGAAAAGAGGGGTCAAAAGAGCATCATGTGCAGCTGCTGTTCAACGTTTTTAAGCATTAAATGGGAAAATATACACTTAAAGAACCGAGGGAATAAACGGAAAGACTGTTGTTGTTGTTGTAGCCCTATTGAACTATCTTTAGGACGGACAGAGCAGATATATATATATATATATATATTGTACCTGCAGGTCATTTTGAGGGTTCCAGTCAGAGTGGAATATCACACAGGTGTCTGCAGCAGTGAGGTTCACAAGCTCTTGATCAGGTGTTTGATGTGGGCTGGCATGATCCTTTCTGCAGCGATGAATAAAGAACAAAGAAGACATTATTAATAATAGTAACAACAATAATATTAGTATAACTATTTATATAGCACTTACACAATAATTGCAAAGTGATTCTCACAACAAAACAATAAAAAAACTAATTATTATAGGAATGTTAAAATACAAATAAATGATAAAGATTCTGAGGCCGACTACAAAAGGTAGACTCCATGGCTCTTGATGACATCAATGAGCAGTCCCAAAACATGCTGCTGTATCAAAAGAAATAGGTCCAGATTTCTTCTATTTAGTGTTGGATGATTTGTTGTATTGATTGCTGATGGATGTTAAGATATGTTTTACAATTATAACAAAAAGATTATTGTAATTGGAATCAACAAGTTTACAAATCGTAGTTTTAATAAAATCACTAGCAATATAGGATTTATTCAACAGCGGTAAAGCATTAAGTTACTAAATTAACGTACACTGAACTGTAAAACTTACCACTATTTAGGAAAGGACCTGATCAGAAGGATTGACTAGTAAGACAGCAAAGAGGCGGAGGAGGTCTCTGTCATGTACAACCATTGGTAGATGTTACACCTGAAAGAAAGATAAGGAAATAAGACAACACAGGAGGACAAACACCTTCTTAAGTAAAAGACCAAATCATGTCAAGCTTTAACCTGAGGCTGTTTTTTCAGTCTTTACAATGCACAGTTGGAAATTACATTCCAAAAGCTCAATTCAAACTCAACACCATAAATAACTGGGTACCAAAGTGCTTTACCTGATAGGACACGTTCCACACGGAGCAGCAACCATCCAGCTGGCCGTATGCTGCATATCATCTCCTCCCTCTCCACTGTTTCCAGTAGATCTCTACTGCCTGTCCAATAAAACTGAAATGCCCCAAAACAATCATATTTAAAAAGTTAAAAACAATAACTTGCTTTTGGAATTCAAATGTATTATAATCTCACCTTTTTCCTGGATGTCAGGAAGGCGTTCCCTTCAAGTCCGCAACCAGTCATAGGAGTTCAAATGCAAAGCCTGAAAGATGACAAGAGCGGGAGACTTACATGTTACAAGATAAGTAATACCAGAGCAGTGTTTAGGACATGCAGAGAACAGATCAAATCCCCTGACAGGCTCACACACTTTGGTGATGTCCTCATCAGATAATGATGTTTCATTTTTAGCAGAAAAGTAACATTACTCAAGGTATATGTTGGACCCAACTCATGTACAGTATGTTTTGCATCTCCTCAACAATGGTCTGTATAGTTGAGTAGAAACAAACTGTCCCTACAGTTTCAGGTAGATTAACAAAGAAAAGTTTGCAATGAAGCACAAAACCCCTCTTTGTATTAAGCTAGCTGCGACAGAAAGTACAGCTTAACATGCTAACCTGGTGGAGTTAGCTAACGTTAGCTAACTTCATGTCCAACACAAAACCTCTAACGTGCATTACATTGACGATTTTAAACACAACTTAACTCTCTCAACTTGTAAAATAACGTTAATTTAACATACCCTTAAATAACTACATCACGTTTTTCAGGGGCAACACAAACTGCAGAAAACGTTAGCTGCTAACTGTTGTTAGCTAAGACAGCTAGCTCGTAACGATAGCCTCCTAGCAAACGTAAGGTTACGTTAACATTAACTTAACGTTGTAAGAAAGCAAAACGAACCTTCGAGACATATTTTACTCTCAGACTGGGTGTAATTGTGTAGCGTTGCTTACCTCCAGAAGGACTTTTAGCTGTTTCCCAGTAGAGACTAGAGAGAGCTGTCAGAGCGGTTGCTCTCAGAAGAGCAGCATTGGGCGGACCAGAGAAGACCAGATAAGAACCAGTTAAGTCTTGGAGCCCACCGACGTCTTCCATGTTGTTATTTTCATTTAGTAGTTTGCCTTATAGTCCTTCTCCTCCATTTTCTTCCTCTTCTCGAGTAGTCAGTGTGGTGCTGTTGCTTTGGTCTGGGTCTCTGGACCTGTGAGCTAACCACGCCCCGTTCATTTGCATATAACGAATGGAAATGTCTGATCATGAAATAGAAGTCACATGAAATAAGCCGTTATGAAATACGAGTCTCTTGAAATAAAGAAACGCGTCATTATGAAATACAAGTCATCTGAAATAAATAAATATGTCATTATGAAATACGAGTCTCTTGAAATAAATAAATGTGTCATTATGAAATACAAGTCTCTTGAAATAAATAAATGTGTCATTATGAAATACAAGTCTCTTGAAATAAATAAATGTGTCATTATGAAATAAAAGTCCCATGAAATAAATAAATGTGTATTTAAATGTACATGTATACATATTTATTGCCTAATTTATTTATTTTATAATTTATTTCATAGGCATATTTATATATATATGTATTTATTTAATTATTTATGTATATATTTATTTATTTATTTAATATTGGCTTAAATGGCATTCCATAGTTGGAATAAAATCCAGGTAACTGTAAAGCTGATAAGGGAAGTGGCTTGCCAGTCTTTTCACAATTCCAAAATATGGTGACAGCCTGTATATAGATTTTTTAAAGTTTAATTTACCACTTAACCATAGTATTGAAGATAGCAGATCATTCATAACATTATACATACAAATGATCGAAATCAAATGTATTATTACATTTACAGCCTTCTGTAGATCAGATTTTTCACTTTTGTGTTGTGCGGGATACGTAGGAGATGGGAAAAGAGGTGTCATTCGGGCTATGTACTCTGAGCATCCTCACCCTGGGTTCTGCAGCCATTTTTGCTCAACGGATGCTGGGAATTTTGAGTAGGAGGTACCTGGTGTTAAGGCCCCGATATTCAAAACACAGCATTGTTTTTTGCGTTAAAAACAGGCTAACCTTGACGCTGATTTGGGTGACTTGTGTAATTTGTGGAGAAGCGAAGAGTTGTAGTTTTGGTATACAGGTATAAAATACTTTGACAGTAACAAAAACGTTTTTTTAAATAACAGTACAGTTTAAAAGGGGAGTGATTTGTAAAATATCCATAAAGAAAAAGAGTAATCTGCTTACAGTTCTGTTTCATATGGGTGTTGAGAGATGTATCCATTGATCTCTTCATTTTGCTCTCAAAGTGCACCAGATTGATGCTTTTAACTTCAATATTTAAAAACAAATTTGCACACATCTTGTGTCCATATCTTTCTGTTTTGGTGGTCATGCCACAACCGTGTATGCATGCATGCGCGAGTCATGGTAAAATATCTGGATGAAGAGGTTGCTTTTTCTTTGCACAGCATGAAAGAAAGGTGAAATGAATGGGCTGTGATTTTAGATTTTTTTAAGCAGAAATTGAGTTCAATAATTTGTACGGCCCTTGGAGAAAGTTGTAAACATTGAAATGGCCCTTGAGAGAAAAAAGTTCCCCACCCCTGATCTAAATAGTAATAAAAACCCTTTATTTGTAACTTAACATCTCTGTCTCCTATCCGTATATTATAAAGAATAGCCAGTTAATTGACGCATTATAGCGCAGGCCTTTGTCAGATGGTATATTACGCTGTTTTTTCTGTTTCCAATAGTTCTCTCTTATTTCACCATACAGGTGTTTGCATCCCTGAATATAAGTAGGCCTATAATGTTAAACAGAACATGCTGTGATGTCGCTCTGTTCAGAGCGACACCATTGTTTCCAAACAACTGGTCTGTGCACGCTTACATTAACCTGCAGTGTCAGATTTTAATAAAAGAACAGGGAGAGCAGATTCTCCAAACTGTTCCATTTAAAGGCTGCTGAGACATGAGGATGCCAGGCTAAAACTTGGCAATATTGATGCGTTATAAATTAGAAACGGGATTTCTAATGTCGATAGAGCATTACATCCACATTGTGGATCGTCTTATCAGTTATCATTATTAAACATGATTGGATAAAAGTAGAGCTGATTGCCCAAACCTAACTTCTGTATATAAAGAAGGTACACACCCCAAACACAATAACTAACATGTATACATTACTTTGAGCAAAGCTACACGACTAGTAATACCTTTACACTACACCAATTCATTACACAATTTTGTATGTAAGGATTACACTACCACTATATAGCACTAGTACAACAATATTATCAATAAATAAACCCATATCCTAACTGATTTCTGCACTACAGACATCATTAGGATAGGCAACAACAAAGTACTGTTGTTAAATAGTTAAATATTTGTCTTTTTTTCTGTTTCAGTCCTGACCCCAGAAGACGCCATAAGCCGCTAAAAGCGTGTTCTTGAGGCGGTAACAGGGCTCTCAAGTCTCACGCATTTGGCGTGAGACACACGCATTCCACTCCATTCACACGCTTACACGCCACACCTTGTATTTCTCACGCAGAGATTTCTTTCCAGGGTACCGCCCACCAAGTTGCGCCGCAATTTTGTAAACAAACTAGTACAGAATCACTGTAGCCACGCATCAACCAATCAAAAGAATGTAAGCTATCGAACAGCCAATTAGAAAATAACATGGCTGTATCCGGGTAGGATTTAGACATTCTGCCCTATACTTTATAGACAGTAGTGCTGTAGCGTCGACGCGTCGACTTCAAAATATCGTCGACGACATATTTCCGCGTCGACGCGTCGCTACACACACGTGGGTGTGTAAACAAAGCAACAAGCAGTTCGCACTTCAAACACAATGGAGACTGAAACGGCTACCACCTCCTCACAGGATTGCGCACGAAGCCCTCAAACGAAAACATCTCGCCCTAGGTCTTCAAAAGCATGGGAATATTTTAAAGTTAGTCCAAAACACAAAGATATTGTCATTTGCAGTCTTTGCCAAATGGAGTTGGCATATCACACAAGCACAACGGCTATGTTGGAACATTTAAAGCGGCAGCTAGCTGTGGTGGCTACCATTAGCATCTAGCATTTGCTCTCCGATTTTTACATAAAAATGGAATTATGGATTATAAATTCAATCATTTTATTATACATAGACGTTAAAAACCTATGGATTAACCGATTCAGCCGCGTTTTTTCTCATTTTAATGCCATTGAACACGTCTTTTGATCAGATTGACAGCTGGTGAGACGATCTCCCTAGAAGCTCTGTAAAGGTACGTGTTGTGATGACTGTATTTGCTTCCCCTGTCGCGAGTCCGGATCACTCAGTGATGATACTATATACCTACATAATCTGTGGAGTCTCAGCTTTAATCGGATATTTTATATATGCAGCTACGATAAGTAATAAGGGTACTTTTATCTTGAGTTCTGTGCCAATGTCCGTTAGCATTTTTCGCTCATGGGTCATTTAGATGCTTCTTATGAGACTTGTGTTTTGTTTTGGTAAACATGGTTTGTATCGTCAGTTAGCTGAGATTATTCCCGTTAATCTGGTATAACACATTAATAGTTTGTTAAATATTAAGATCCCCTGAGACACCGTATCGTGGAAAAAAAAATTTGTACATTACTTTTTTTACATTACGTTTTTTATGAATTGAACAACAGAAAAATAATCGTTAGATTAGTCGACTAATCGATCAAATAATCGCCCGATTAATCGTTTTCGAAATAATCCTTTCCCCCCAGCACTAATAGACAGGTAAGGGTTTCAACATTTTCCAGGATTTCAATACTTTGATTGAATACATTAATCAGTTCTTTACACATGGTGCTCTTTTTAGATTTCAGGAACTACTACCTTTCCATGGGCCGGAGGAACAGGACAAGGTGTGTGAGGAGTTCCTGGAATATCAGCTGTTTTGGGGGAGTATGTCCTCAATCAAGTGCAAGGTAAGAAATATTTGGCACCACATGACATGCACATAATCAATTGAAATCAAAAGCAAAGCATTTGAGTAATAGAGTCTCTTGGTTCCTTTTTTTAAAGGTGACCGGTTTGAGCCAGTTTGGGAGGCTCACTAAAATAGCTCAACTTGTTCTAGTGCTCCCTCACTCTAATGCCGACGCGGAGAGGGTTGCCACCAACACCTACAACAAAAAACACACACACACACACACACACACACACACACACACACACACACACACACACACACACACACACACACACACACACACACACACACACACACACACACACACACACACACACACACACACACACACACACACACACACACACACACACACACACACACATCCCTTCACTAAGAATTAAATAAATATGTTTTTATTTGTATGAATTTATGTGTCATTTATCAGATAAGACCACCGTCCCCACCCAAAGCCCCGCCGCTGCCAAAATCTCACTCTGAACTCTGTTCAAAACTTGAGAGCCCTGCGGTAAACAAGGGGAATAATAAAACGGCGGCTTACAGAGCGGTAGGAGTGGACCGCAAAACCATTGCCGACACTGCAGGAATTGCAGAACTGCATGCCGTGAACCCGGGCATCTACCAAGACATCCGGGGAACACTGAAGAAGGGGGAAACCCTTCTCCATTTCTCGGAGATGTGTAAAGTTGCCATAAAGGACCAACATTTAGAGGGGAAGGTCCAGGACTTGAAAACCAATGGAGGACTATTATCCATTAATCCAAAGGGGAAGTGAGGAAGGAATGGATGTTTTTTTGGTTTGCACTTGTTTTTAGTTTTCTTTTATAAAAAGTATTTTTTATTTCCATTTTTTTTTTTTGTTATGTTCATCGTTGTTTGAATAAAAATGTAAAACTTCAGTGTTTGTTTGTTTGTTAAACTGATTAACTAATGGTGAGGTAATCATTAGTTAATGGGTAACTACTGTTTTTCATGCATTACTTTACTTGAGGGGACACACAATGCTTAACGAATGGTTAAGTAGGCATTAGGTAATGGGTAACTACTGTTTTTTGTTATGATTCTGTTTAGTTGTATTTTTGTTGTGTGCTTCTGTGTGCTATTTCCTGTCTCACCCCTCTCTTCTCTGTTTTCCTCTGCAGGGCTGGTGTGTGACAGGGAGTTGGCTGGCTCCTCCCAGTAGCAGACGAGGCACACCTGTTTCCACTCACCTCTTTACCTGTAGAGATAAAAGCCTGGTCCTCATGCCTCTTCCCTGCCAGATAATTCCTCTGTGTGTCGACCCTCCGGTGTGTCTCGCTGCTCTCTTCGTTGTTTGGATTATTGTTTGGATTTTTACCAGCCAACTTCCTGACTCCACTGCCGTATTTTTTGTTCTCTGCTTGAATAAAGCTTTTTGTTTATTAACCATCTCTCTCCAGTCTTTTGCTTTGGGGTCCAAAATTCTATAGGCCGTAACAGTTTTTGATGCATTACTTTACTTGAGGGGACACACAATGCTTAATGAATGGTAAGGTAAGCATTACTTAATGGGTAACTACTGTTTTAGTAACGGAAAGGTAATCATTAGGTAATGGGTAACTACTGTTTTTGTTTGCGTTCCTTGAGTTTACCGTACCCAAACGGCCTAAGTAATGGTAAGGTAAATCGGATCCACCTCCACCAGGGTGGGACCCAAGCCAGCCGAAGATGGCAGGTTTAAATGTGCCCTGCTGCAGCGGACCATTGCTTCAATCAAAGTCTCCCAGGAACTCCTCATTAAGTAACCATTAACGAATGATTCATTAATACAGTACCCCAGTCTGTTTACCAGCAACTAACTAACCATCCATTGCAGTCACTGAGGAACTACTCATTAAGTAACCATTAACGAATGATTCGTTAATACAATACCCCCCCAGTCTGTATACCAGTAACTAACCATAAGTTCACTGAGGAACTACTCATTAACTAACCATTAACGAATGATTCGTTAATACAGTACCCCCCAGTCTGTTTACCAGTAACTAACCATTAGTTCCTCAATCGCAGTCACTGAGGAACTACTCATTAACTAACCATTAGCTATCTAGTAGTTCCTCAGTAACTAAGCACATTTTGTGTACCTTATTGTAAAGTGTTACCAACTTATTTTCCAATATACTGAAGTTCTCCATTGGCAAGAAGTCTTCTTCGTAAGAGAAGTCCGTTAACCGATTGATTTATGTTGAGTAACAAGGCATTTTGATTTCATAATAATACCTGCAGGACTGGTCTGTGATCACCACAGATCCGTTATGCAGCAGATCCATCTTGAGCAAACGGGATGAAATTAAAAATATGAGGATATGGCAGCTGTGTCATATTTGCTGAGATATAAAATGAAGAAGTGAGTCTTGTATTAAAGTGAGTTATTGTTTCTACACCTTTCAAAGGAGTCCATAAAATCAACTGCTGCGATCGACTCACCAGAAGAAGTTACATTATTATTATTATTATTATTATATATAATTTGTTAGACGCCTTTATCCAAAGCGACTTACACACATTCAGTACTGTGGACAATTCCCACAGGAGTAATTTGGGGTGAAGTGTCTTGCCCTTCACACAACGACATGCTGACTGCAGTGGGACTCAAACTTGCTATCCCTTGATTCAAAGTCCAGCACTCTATCCACTGAGCCACAGCCACCTCTCAAATCAAATATGAGATCACCATTTTTCAGCCTGAACAAAAAATTCCTTTCTTTTTTCTTTCCTATGGGAACATTCAGCTATTGTACATCTTTCAGTGAGGTGTTCAAACTTAATGTGATGAATATTGGGTTACATAAAGGCGAATGAAACCTATCCCTGATATGTATACTTGTTTTGTAGCTGACACCTCCACGCCCTGTCATCAACATCTGAGTGAAAACAATGAGGAAAGTAAAATAAAGTGAAGGTCCAACAAAAGCTCCAGAGGGACCCAAGTACATAAGATCAATCTCCCAATGCCGGGGCTGTAATTTGTCCTGAATGAGGAGCTGTCGAGCAAATATTTGAAACCAATATGAATCAGCATTCAGTACAATGGATGATTGTTATTCTTGTCTGTGTTCCAAAGCAGAAACCAAGGGTCCTTCTCTATAGTGTTTAATGCTGCAAATGTACAGCCTGACAAAACCACTTTAGTGACCTTTTCCCACGGACAGTAAAGAGGTACATTTACTCAAGTACTGTACCTAATTACAATGTTCTGCTAGTGCTACTTTATTGGACATTTTACATTTTCTGCTGCCAATACTGAATGTGTTTTCACAATTATTATTTTATAACTGAAGTTACTTTGGAGATTCTGATTTATAATACAAAATATAATCAACAAAACTATTTATAATGCATTATAGGTCAATATCAACTTTATTGATCCCAGTAGATATAGTAAAAACAAACATTCATTTAAAAGGATGAACACATGAATATAACATTTCGTTTTGGGCCAGAATAACTACTCTTATATTTTGTATTTTTTGTATTTATTTATGCTAATACTATTTTAGCATTAGCAATTCTCACTACAGATTATATTTACACTATGGTAATATAACTTTTAATCAAGTATTACATCTCAGTACTTCATCCACCACTGCTAATGGGTTATGCAATTTTAACTGTATCTTTTTTTCTTAAAGCTTTACTACAATTGAAAAATACATGGAACTGTCTTCCACATTGTGTGTATTCAAGTACAATGATTGAAGAGATCTAAATTCACTTTATTGTAAACATTAAATAATATGGTCAGTATATGGAAATTCTGTATACAATGGAGTCTAAATCAAGGGATGAAGAAACTATCATCTGTTGTTCCATCTGGGTTTTATAACTTGGCTTTTACATTACATTACATTTAACTGACGCTTTTATCCAAAGCGACTTACAATAAGTGCGTTCGACCAACAAAATACAAACTTGAAGAAAACAGAATCATATAAGTACATCAGGTTTCATAGAGCAAAAACATTTCAAGTGCTACTCAACTGGCTTTAGGTAAGCCAGTCCTTTATTTGTATATAAGTGCTTGGTTAATAGTTCTATCGCTCGAAGTGGAGTCGAAAGAGATGAGTTTTCAGTCTGCGCCGGAAGGTGTGTAAGCTTTCTGCTGTCCTGATGTCAATGGGGAGCTCATTCCACCATTTTGGAGCCAGGATAGCAAACCCACGTGTTTTTGCTGATGGGAACTTGGGTCCCCTTCGCAGCGAGGGTGCAGCGAGCCGTTTTGTTGATGCAGAGCGGAGTGCACGTGCTGGGGTGTACGATTAACCATGTCCTGGATGTAGGAAGGGCCAGATCCATTCGCAGCATGGTACGCAAGTACCATTGTCTTGAAGTGGATTCTAGCAGTTACCGGAAGCCAGTGGAGGGAGCGGAGGAGCGGCGTGGTGTGGGAGAATTTAGGAAGGTTGAAGACCAGGCGAGCCGCTGCATTCTGGATGAGCTGCAGAGGCCGGATGGCACATGCAGGTAGACCAGCCAGGAGGGAGTTGCAGTAGTCTAGGCGTGAGATGACGAGAGCCTGGACCAGAATCTGAGTCGCTTTCTGGGTCAGCTGGGGACGAATCCTCCTGATGTTTGTTAGGAGATATAAATGATAACTAGGCCGCATTTCCAAATCTCCCCGCGTCCCTACACAAGCCGTTATCTTACATGAAGGGAATCCAGGGCATACACTTAACCGTTAAACAATAATCCACTTTAATGGTAATATACAATGCAATACAATCAAATACATTACCATACACAACCATATCGTATCATATGTGTAATGTCAGGAGTTTGGCCTACTCCTGTCTCCTGCCCACAGGCCGCCAGACCTCCAGTCCCAGCGGCACGAGAAGAGAGAGAGAGAATACAGCGGGGTTCCTGTCTAAATACCTCGCTGACCAAAGGAGGAGTTATCTGCGCCTCCCTTCCAGACCAGTGATTGGCTGCTTAAATTCCCCAACCCCAGTGGCTCAGCTTCATTATCACAGGGATCTGAGATGACTGTATGTTAACTCCACACCTTCCCCCTCTTCCTTTGTCCTCACAAAACCAAATGTTCACAGGCCCCAAAAACAGTTCACAGTTTTCTTACTCAAATCATTTTCAAGCTTCTTCACAGTTTGCATGAATACATACAAATATTTCCTTACAATTCCCTCTTTTGCACTCTTAAAAAAAGAGCGCAATTTACACAAGGCACTTGCAAAAAACTGCATCCTTGTCTGCTGAGTCTCCATACTTTTTATTCTCAGTGTCCACAGTGAAGGGCACTCCGTCCAGGCTCTCGTTGCAGATGACGCAGCGGAAGCAACCGGGGCGGTAAGACTTCCCCAGGGCCTGCCGGCCTGCATGTCCATGATTAGATGTCCACCTGCGTTGCACTTGTCTGCAGACTGCTGGAACCCAGAGTACAGAAAGTCCTCTTCACAGAAAACCCTTCCTGCGTCATAGTAGAACGCCTTCCCTACTACAGGCGCTGCAGGTGAAGCAGCTGTCATGGTAGAGGCTGCCCATAGCTTGGCAGGCCTGGCTGGCTCCATACACCGTCTTGTTGCACTTAACACACACTCCTGTTTCAGCGGAGAGTGGAGTCCCCTGTGCCGTCCTGGCTTGCCGTGTCTTTGTCCCCTCTGATCCGCTGACGGCGGCTTCTGGGCTGCCTGCTAGAGAGATGTCTTCCTTCTCCTCCGGCTTGCTGATGGCGGCTTCCGAGTCGATGCTGAATAGATGTCCTCCCGATCTTCCTTCTCCGGTCCGATGATGATGCCTCCCGGGACGACTGCTGGATGGATGTCCTCGAGGTCCTTCTCCTCCAATCCGCTGATGACAGCATCTGAGTCGACCTCCATGACGAGAGCCAGATCTGTCCTGATGTCGTCTAGGGTCCTCGCAGGTGTTTTCCCCCGCCGCACACTGGCTCCGCACAGTGGTACCAGTTGTCCCCCTTTCCTTGTAGGCGGACGGCATGGGATGTCCTCTGGGTCACTCGGTCGGGGCCGGAGAGCCTGGGGTTGACAGTCAGCCTCCTGCGTCTCGGGTCCCCCTTTTGGCATCCACAACCTGTGTGGAGAAATCTGATACAAATCCCTCAAGCCTACGCTCCGGGCTCTGGGGCCCTCGGCTGTTTGACCCACCAGTGCGTGGCCACTTGGAGCCTGGTGGTGGGGTGTCTTACAACAACAGACGTCTGAGCACAGGTTCTCTAAATTAATTGTGCAGCTTCAGAATCTTAATACTTGGACTGTGCCCACTAAATAAGAACCACAACATCTTTAGGTAAACTAAATAACATATTTCAATAGCTCTGAATTTCTGACAAGCATCTGTATTTATTTTTAAATGAAATCCCTGAGATCCCATTAAAAATCTAAAAATATGATTTGAACTGTTAATGTTTCTGGTAAAGAAACACACTAATGTTATGGATTCAAAAACAACCAAAATCACAATGCTAACAAAGTGAATGGCTTCCTGGTGATACTGCTTTTACCCGTCAGTTCTTAGATATTATCCCACTGAAAAAATGAATACAGAATTCCCACCAACTGTCATCAAATGTCTTTCTAAATGTAGATGAAATGTATATCCCCATAATGACCTAAACAATAAAGTCTATGGCTTTTACTTCTTTACCAGACTAGTTACATGATGTTGTCCAAATTACATTGTGTCTCATTACATTACTATGTTTTAGCTTAACTGTAAATATGTTCTTTCTACATTTCAAACCTCAGTTACTTTAATACCTGTTGAAACATTAGTTGACACATTACTCACCGGTCAGCCTCTCCAGTATTTCATTCTGGACTTACATCTCTCTGGTAGCCCCTTGGCCACTGATTCTTTATCTGTGTTACCTGCTATAACTCAATCAATACTAGAGACATGTCAACATTCATCAAACAGCCTCTTATCCCCAAATATGGAGCAGGTCAATTCTAAAACTGTCAATCAATGGTCAGATTGAACAATGGAGTTGTGCCAGCAGGTTCCTTTCAGTCCCTAAATGAAAAATGTACATTGTAAAGTTTACACTCCCCCTTTTTTACACATTCTCTCATGTGTAAACAAAAACCTGTATGGGAAGAAAACCTTCAGGTCATAATGGATTATAAGACAATACCAAACATTTTTCCCAAATGTACATCCATTATTTTCACAGTAAACCCTTGAGAGTGTTTCTCTCCATCATTCAGTCCTAAAAGAAACAGAATTCCAAATGTCATAGTTTGAGTTTCACATTCTGCAAACAGCCACCTCCTGTGGGAGTGAAATATCAAGTAGGTTAGAAACGGTTTCCCCTTTTGTGCAATGTTAGGAAACCTCTCATTTCACACATTATTATCACCCAAAAATAATGTGTTAGTCCAAAACTTGCTTGATTAGTCATCGTTTTAAATCATGCAGTTGCACTGATCAGCTGCAGACATACACACACTCACACTGTCAGGTTGTAAAGTCAGGTTTGGTCAGGTTCACCGCAGAGTCAGTCATTGACAGTGCCTTCCCAAGTTACCCTGTCGGTCAGTTGGTCTCAGTCTTTTTGGCCATGTGTCGTGCTCTGCAGAGACTTTGATGTTCCAGCACAGGCCAGCATCCTCCGTCTATACAAATCTGTATATATGGAGCGCCATCATTTATTAATTCACAATTACAACTATAATGTTCAAGATATCTCCAACCCCTCCTTGCTGTTTCCCACATTCCCTGAAAAGTGTCTAGCCAAAAAAATGTCACTTCCTTATTGTACTATTACTATTACTGCAATTCATTTACACCTAATTAGTATTAAAATGACTAATAGATCTATTTCAGAAACATGTGTACATCACTATCTTGTGTCAAAACATTACTAGGATCTGTAAAGATCTGCTATTTATTCCATAACTCATTCTATCAATTTATCTTCAATTCTGGTGCACTTAAAGAACAATGTTACCCTCCTTAAAAGTGCGTGGAACTCTGGGTGTCTGAACATGAAACCAGTACCTCAAATTGAAATACTATATTTTGTTTAGAACCAGCTTTCCCTTCAACATGACCTATATAAATAAATATTTATCTGATCTTATAGAGCTGTTACTAAAACTCTCCCTTTGAACTGATCAATACTGTAACAAATTAAAACACTACCAAATTCACACACGAATAAAAAGTCCAGTGCATACTTCCTTCATGCCCCCCCCCCCTTTTTTTATCAGTGTGTATTAGACTGATTTTCCACTTCACTTGAATAGTTCTCCTCTTTTCCGCTATTTTTATTTACCAATTGACTAATTTATGGTCAATACATCTTCTTATCTTCACTTATTTATATTTATCTTTTGTTCACGATAACAATGGTATAACAACCACACGTCTTCAATTCTGGTCCACCTAAAAATCAATGTTAAACTCTTTAGCAGTGTGTGGAACCCTGGATGTCCGAACATGCAACAATTACTTCCTCCTTTATCAAGGATTTAAAACAGAAGTCATTTCATATTTCCTATGGTAATAACTATGCTACAATGGTGAAAACAATTATTTAGATTGGAATACTATATCTGGCTTGGCACCAGCTCTCCCTTTAACATTATCCATACAGATAAAGATGTGTCTTATAGAGTGGATCCTAAAACTATCCCACTACTTTATTCACACGTGAATACAAAATGTCAAAGAATATTTTGTTAACCTGATGAAAAGATTGAAGAATATGGTTGTACTCTGTCATGTGGCCCCCTTTAACCCTCAGTGTGTTCTCATTTTACTCTAATAGTTTACTGCTATTTTTAATTTAATAAATCTTTCTGTCTTTACGTATTTATGCTTTAAATGTGCGTTTTGTGAATAAGTGTGTTTATGTGTAAACTCACTCATTCCCGTTTTCCTTTTCTCCTCCTCTGGTTTTCTCAAGCCGTGACCCCGGCCTCCTCACTTCTAATCGACCATGCCAACTCCTCTGATTCTGTGTTCTCTTCAGTCCATCAGCTGTAACTTCATCAGCTGTAACTCTTTTAGGCAGCCTTTGGCCCAGTTACATCTGCATCCGCCATCATGCCACTGTTCTTGCACTGCTTTGCATTTCATCTCCTCCTTTACAGTCTCCCTGCTGTTTTATGTAGGGCGGATTCTGCTCTCATGTCCCACACTTTGCTCTTGTGCTCAGCTTGGAACTTCATGGTCCCGTCTGAGGGACTGATGAGCGTAGATTTCTGCCCGTCAGCATGCTGTTTGGTTCTGGATGCCACAGGTGGAGATAGTTCTGGCTGCAGTCTTGTTGTTGTTGTTTCAGCTCTGGTTCTCTGTCTGTTCGATGGAGAAGGAGGAGCCTCCTGTTGGGTTAGGTCTTTTGTCTGCTTGGAGGGTCGGGATCGTAGCCTTTTCTAACTCAGAGGGGGAGTCCAGGTCTCGGGACGCATTACCTATAAAAAATCTAGCACACTGAGGTTAAATAAATCCAACCCTTTCCACTCTGACTCTTTGTAATCATACTATCTGTCTTAATTGTTAAATGCCATCTAAACAACCTAATTGATGTCTACAAATGATATTACAAAAACTCACTCTAAAAATTGTTTCATCCATTGCTACATATTTACCCAACATAACTCTTTCAGGAAACCATTTTCTCCTATACATTGAAAAACGTACATGTTTCCAGCATCACATATTCCACACACTACGAAAGAACATCTACATATTTTCTCCAATATTTTAAGCTAGTTTCTATAACAAGATTATCATGTGTGACATAATAATCAGATGTCTTGTTTGCTAACCAAGAATATTAAACTTTAAAATCTCTTTTGACCAGTTGAAGTCCTGCTTACTTCATCCTTAAACTCTTCTTTAATTTGAAACCAAAAAAGGTCTTCCTTCTCCACCATGATCCTATCTCTATATCAAAGTCCAGACAAACTGATGATTTATCTTCAGAAACCATGAGGAATGAAAACACTATTCTCCCTTACTTCAGTTCTAAATCAAATGAGCCAGACAGGAAACCCCCTTTAACCACTTGCTTATCCTATTATTTTGATCAAAGTTGTGTTACAAGCAGGTTAGATCTGTAATGAATTAAAATCAATATTTAAAGACGCAATATAAGTTAAATATATTGTTAAGCTAATTACTGTTTTATTGTGAAGGCCTCTCTGGCGAACAGCGGCCTTTGGCTTTTATTTTGAAAGGCCGTTCCGGAACAGCGACAATCGTTCTAATGCATTAACTATAGTCGTGAAAGAGACAAGGAGGGGGAAGGCGTGTGGAAGCAAGCAATGAACTGAAAATGCCACCAATCCTGTTTTAACGTGATGGCGCACATTGAAAACCGAAGCGCCCTGTCATAACTGACAAGCGTTCAAAAACCTTTCTGCTTATCCCTTAGGCCACTACTTTTTGTTTTGTTCATAACCTAAAAATACAATTGTGATGAATAGCTTGCTGTTGTACCATTACATTTACCAACATAAAACAAGGTCTGTACTAATCAACAATGACAACCTACAGACAGCTCATTTATTTAAATATACGCACTATATTGACTTCGCTTTTATTTATCTGACTCAATTAACGTGCTTCCCCCCTTTTCAGCCACTAGATGGCAGCAGCAGAGCACAAATGAGCTTCACTCTTCTGAGCGAATGTCTGATTTCCACAGACAATGCTCACACAGGTTATTCAGGTAAAACTCACACAGATTTATTCCCCGTACAGTTTGTCCGGCTTGATAACGTGCCTCATATGTCGTCACGCAGGACTCTCTGCCTACCTTGCGATCAACATTATGTTTACGTTAGCCTTTCAAATTAATGTTTACAGACAAGGGAAACGAGAGCCGGGCTCGTCACAATGTAGGTGACGTTAGCGCTCTCTCCCAAGGATTTAACATATAAAAGTCCGCTGAGGCTTTCGCTTATTTGGTCTTGGACTCTTATTTACCCCCAGTTTTAAAGGGCGGCTCGATCTGAAAATATCGAGCGTCCAGGTTTCGTCGTGTAGGAATTACACCCACAGCCCACGAACTGCACCGCTTCCACGCCACTTCAGGAATAAACTACCTGAGATCCACGCTAACTGCTTTATTTCGTCACGCAGGACTCTCTGTACCTTGCGATCAACTTTCACGTGTTTTATATAACTTTCCTAACATGGTAAAAATATGCATTGTATATTCCATTCAAACTTCAAAAACACTTTGAAACGCCTACAGACAATCCTACAGTTTCGTTACCTCCTTTGTAGTGGCGCAGGGCCCTGCTGTTGTCCGAGGCGTCTAAAAGTGTTTGTTCCCGACCTAGTCTGGTCGCCTGAATCCTTCCACAGCTCATGTTTATTCGGCACGTCGAGATCACCATTTGTTAGGAGATATAAATGATAACTAGGCCGCATTTCCAAATCTCCCCGCGTCCCTACACAAGCCGTTATCTTACATGAAGGGAATCCAGAGCATACACTTAACCGTTAAACAATAATCCACTTTAATGGTAATATACAATGCAATACAATCAAATACATTACCATACACAACCATATCGTATCATATGTGTAATGTCAGGAGTTTGGCCTACTCCTGGCTCCTGCCCACAGGCCGCCAGACCTCCAGTCCCAGCGGCACGAGAAGAGAGAGAGAGAACACAGCGGGGTTCCTGTCTAAATACCTCGCTGACCAAAGGAGGAGTTATCTGCGCCTCCCTTCCAGACCAGTGATTGGCTGCTTAAATTCCCCAACCCCAGTGGCTCAGCTTCATTATCACAGGGATCTGAGATGACTGTATGTTAACTCCACACCTTCCCCCTCTTCCTTTGTCCTCACAAAACCAAATGTTCACAGGCCCCAAAAACAGTTCACAGTTTTCTTACTCAAATCATTTTCAAGCTTCTTCACAGTTTGCATGAATACATACAAATATTTCCTTACATGTTGTAAAGCGTGTATCTGCAGCAGCGGGTTGTAGCAGCGATGTTTGCAGTGAAGGACAGGTTGTTATCTAGGATCACACCCACATTCCTTGCAGTCTGAGTCAGGGAAACAACAGAGGTGCCAATGTTGATTGTTAGGTCAAGAGTGGGACAATCGGAAGGAAAAGCAGTTCAGTCTTGTCAAGGTTGAGCTTGAGGTGATGAGCAGACATCCACTGAGAGATGTCAGCTAGACAAGCAGAGATGCGTGCGACGACCTGGGTCTCTGAGCGGGGAAAGGACAGAATTAATTGGGTATCGTCAGCGTAGCAGTGGTATGAAAAACCATGCGGGCTAATGACAGATCCGAGCGAGTTTGTGTACAAGGAGAAGAGGAGGGGACCAAGAACAGAGCCCTGAGGGACCCCTGTAGTTAATTGACAAGGGTCGGACTCCGACCCTCTCCATGTAACCCTGTAGGTGCGGTCTTTGAGGTATGAGGTGAGGAGGGAAAGTGCAGAGCCTGAAACTCCAAGTTCTTGGAGAGTGCGAAGGAGGATCTGATGGTTCACCGTGTCGAATGCAGCAGACAGGTCCAACAGGATGATGACAGAGGAGAGGGAGGCTGCTTTAGCCGTGTGCAGTTCCTCAGTGACAGCAAGGAGGGCAGTTTCTGTGGAGTGACCTGCCTTGAAACCAGACTGGTGCGGATCCAGAAGGTTGTTCTGATGGAGATAACAGGAGAGTTGTTTAAAGACAGCGCGTTCAAGTGTTTTAGACAGGAACGGGAGGAGAGAGACAGGCCTGTAGTTTATAACATCAGACGGGTTGAGAGTGGGTTTCTTTAGGAGAGGGTTTACTCTTGCCTCCTTGAGACTGTTTGGAAAGTGACCAGAAGTTAGAGAAGTGTTGATGAAATGGGTGAGAAACGGTAGAATATCAGGAGCGATAGTCTGAAGGAGGTTTGAAGGGATAGGGTCCAGAGGACAGGTGGTAGGGCGGGCAGAGGTAATGAGGGTAAGAACCTCACTTGGAGAGAGAGGGGAAAAGGAGGTCAGTGTGTGGGTGAAAGGAGGGTCTGGTGACCCATCGGTGAGTAAAGGTGAGTCAGAAAAAGAAGAGCGAATATCATCAACTTTTTTTTCAAAGTGGTTAACAAAGTCGCTTGACAGAAGGGAGGAGGGGGAAGGGGCTTTGGGGGGGTCCAAGAGGGTGGAGAAGATGGAAAATAGTTTTTTAGGATTGGAATAGGACGATTGGATCTTATCTTGAAAGAAAGTGCTTTTTGCCTGAGAGATCGAAGCAGAGAAAGAGGAGACAAGAGCCTGATAGGTTAGGAGGTCGTCATGGTGTTTGGATTTCCACCGTTTCCGCTCTGCTGCCCGAAGGACGATTCTATTAGCACGCAGTGCGTCATTTAGCCAGGGAGCAGGAGGGGACTGACGAGCCTGCAGAGATGTGAGAGGACAGAGAGAGTCCAGAGAGGATGAGAGTGTAGAGAGGAGAGTTTCTGTAGCAGAGTTTGGAGGTAGGAGTTGGAACGAGTCAGAGGAAGGGAGGGCTGAGAGCACTGATGAGGCAAAGGTAGAGGGGGAGAGGGAACGAAGGTTACGGCGGACAGGTGCAGGATGAGAAGAGATTAGTTTGTTATGTTTGGAAAGGGGTAGAGAGAATGAAATGAAGAAGTGATCGGAGGTGTGGAGCGGGTTTACAGAGAGGTTAGAAGTAGTGCAGTTCCTTGAGAATATGAGATCAAGGAAATTGCCAGCTTTATGAGTTGGTGGGGAAGGAGACAGTGAGAAAGCAAAGGCGGTTAACAGAGATGTTAGTTCATCTATCTTCCCGTCTGGAGGTTGAAGTCTCCGAGAAGTACAGCGGGAGGGCCAGATTCAGGGATGTGTGAGAGGAGATTATCTAATTCCTCCAAGATGTCCCCCAAGGCGCCTGGTGGACGGAAGAGAACAACAATGGTTAATTGTATAGGATGGGTTACTGTGACGGCATGGAATTCAAAGGTGGAAGGAGTGAAGTTAGGTAGCTTGAAGAGGGAAAAGCTCCATTTGGGAGAGAGCAGGAGACCAGTGCCACCTCCTCTGCCAGTGGGTCTGGGTGTATGGGAGAAGGAATATGCTGTGGAGAGAGCTGCTGGGGTGGATGTGTTGGATGGAGTAATCCACGTCTCAGTGAGAGCAAGGAAATCCAGAGACTGCAGGGAAGCGTAGCCAGAGATGAAGTCAGCCTTAGGAACAGCTGACTGGCAGTTCCACAGGCCGCCTGAAACTATAGATGTTGGATGTCAGTGGAGCATGTGGGATAGACGAGAGTAGGTGTTCCGGTTTAACTGGTTCCCCGATCAACTGGTTGACAGATGTGGAGGCGTGGCCTTCGACTGAAATACACATTTCGATCGCTTCTTCTGTCGTTTACATACATCTTTTGGTATATTTGGCTGGATAGGAACACTTTGATGCACATTCAGTAC
Source organism: Pseudochaenichthys georgianus (assembly GCF_902827115.2). NCBI lineage: Eukaryota > Metazoa > Chordata > Actinopteri > Perciformes > Channichthyidae > Pseudochaenichthys > Pseudochaenichthys georgianus. The sequence goes on along the minus strand of NC_047519.1, from coordinate 8,226,509 downwards.
CAGTGTGTGAGGTTGTGGTTACGATGGCGATATCCGGACGCGAACAGCGAGGACTACAAAAAGAAAAACGAGTTGACATGGGCACGTCTGGTCAAAACATTGCGAGCTCCAATAAATCATTTAAACCAGCTATTGTTGGCAGACGTATCACTGAATATCGTTCTTAATGTGATACCAAGTCCATCTGAGACCTGTGTACACCTTCAGACAGCCTCCCAGTGAAGCGCACGTTGTTTACTCAGAGTTTGAAAGCAGCGTGGAGAAGTCTTCAGCTGTGTTAAACTGTGAGCCTCTCAGGTAAACTGTGATTCGCCCATGGAAAATGGGATCCGCCCAGATTAAACTGTGTTACATCTTCTGTGGCTATCTACCAGCGATCATGTTTAATATGAAAGACACACACATACATCCCTTATAAAAACGGCATTCTGCAGCACTCATCCAGATCAAATGTGACTGTTAACTCGTTTTGGAAAGATAGCAGCAGAAATGTCATTGCTGCATGTGCAGGGATATTTAGACTTTAAAATGCTGATGGGTCATTAATCTTGGTCTCGGCAAACAATATTAGGAATCTTCTATTCAAACTACATAATATTCAGTGTCCATCGACATGAAAATAACAAAAAAGTTCATGCTGGACTCAAACCCGAGTCCCAACAGCGAAAGTCACTCCAGCCCTGCACGTTATGAACGATATTCAGTAATAAGTCTGACAACAATAGCTGGTTTAAATGATTTATTGGAGCTCGCAATGTTTTGAACAGACATGCCCATGTCAACTCGTTTTTCTTTTTGTAGTCCTCGCTGTTCGCGTCCGGATATCGCCATCGTAACCACAACCTCACACACTGGTACTGAATGTGCATCAAAGTGTTCCTATCCAGCCAAATATACCAAAAGATTTATGTAAACGACAGAAGAAGCGATCGAAATGTGTATTTCAGTCGAAGGCCACGCCTCCACATCTGTCAACCAGTTGATCGGGGAACCAGTTAAACCGGAACACAGGCCGGTTATATCGATTACGAGATACACGGGGCAAGTGATAATTGCGAGAAGACACATAAACAGGAATGGAGAAAATACACATGATTATAGCCTGAGGGGCTAAACAACTAAATAAAATAAAACACCAGCGATACTTAGCTCAATCAAAGTAGGATTTGCCTCCTCTTTGCCACCCTCGTGACTCCAGCAGGACTCCTTTGTCTTCGTCTGTCTGATGCTGAAGCTGACGCTCCAGGAAAGTGCTACCTAAAATGGACACCTGATTGCTGAGTTCTCACAGCTGTGGGGCCACGTCCCTTTAATTAGTTAACTCTCTGCAGCTGGTGGCCCTCAAAAGGAAATCTAGACTGGCTCCCTCCTGAGTTGTTATTGTCTTTTCAGTGGCCCAATGGTTTTACAATTACGTTAAACCCTAAGTTATAAAGTTATGAGTTTAACCCTTGATACAGTTACACCTACTCAATAAAGCTCTTAGTATTCTACAAATGTTTAAATCAAAGTTAACCCTAGCAGTCAGTTAGTTCAGTTTTAAGGTTTGAGTCAAATTACTTGTCCCAAGTTTCTGCCTGACAGATACTGTAGCGGTTTTGAGATTTAAAATCACAATTTCAGTCAGATCAACTACAGAGCATTTATACAGAGTACACACACTGAAACAGAGAAGTCTAAAAACAGAATGTTACTAACACAATTCTAGAAGTCACCAGTTGTTATCCTGTCAAAATCGAGCTTCACACCTTATTAAACACAGGTCATATTTAATAAGCACAGGTGTTACCGTAACGATGAGTCTATACTATGTAAAGCCTTTACAATGTGACAGTAAACCAGCATGCACTATACCAGGACTTATTTAATTGTATGATTATTTGTATAATTATTTACACCTGTGCTGGTTGCAAACATGCCTGTTAGGACATTGTTTGATTGAGACGTAAGTGTGAGTTAGCTGATCCCGATGTCATCCTGATAATGGATGACATGAGTACATCTGTGTTTTCACAAGAGTTTTTAAGTTTCCAAAAATCTGATTTCTAAGCTAAGTATCTCATAAGACAGTGCTCTAAGGTGAGTGACATTGCATTTCTAGCAAGACCAGAGACTGAACATTTTGATGTTACACCATGCCATGTTATAAGAAGTACATTTAAAAGGTGATTTAAGGAGACATAAATACCCTTCACTTCAGTAAGATAAGGTAAGGTAAGGCGATTTTATTTGAAAAGACAATGAAGGCAGGTTATATTGGTTGATATATTTATTATATTGAAAGGCAAATTAATACATAGTCCCCTGAATCTGGAATAACGTACAATTTACAGCCTCACAATGTCAGGAACTTTTCACCTACAGATTGCTTTGGTCTGGCTTTGCTCTTCACTGATTGGTTACTGAAACTTTGAACTTAAACGGACCTCCCCGTTTATAAAATGGACCTCCCCGTTTATTCGCGTGTAGTTTCGCGCAAATAAACGGACCTCCCCGTTAATTTGCGCGAATAAACGCGCGAATAATGGCGCAAATGGCGTTCCATAATATACCACGTGATGACACGTTAGGCTCGTGTTGTGTTCAAGGACCCTGACCTTGGCCAGGAAAAACAGGCACTCGCTTATTTAATTTTTTTACGTTCTAGATTTCTCTAATTTTTTTCTTTTTTGCGTGTGTTTATAAATTACCTCGAGGGCCGTACCAAATTGTCTCGCGGGCCGTATACGGCCCGGGGCCGGAGGTTCCCCACCCCTGCTCTAAAGCAACTACTATGAGCTGCTCCGACCCTCGGTCCTGACGGACTCCAACTTGTGTTTATTAATCAAACAAATAAATAAACACAAGGCTAATTATGTGTTATGTTGAGTAAATAACAGTGTGTGATAACTGATGGCAACAAAAGTCCTACATTATTCAATTAAAATAAAGAAGTAAAAACAATAAGTGTGGCTTGATATTGAGTAAGAAAAAGGTTGATAAACGCTGTGAGAATGGATCTGCGGAGAGCATTTCGCCGCGATCCCAACTCGTCTATTACCAACGTTCAGGGAGCTCTATGTAAGTAAATGCAGGGGTGGTTCTAGGGGGTCCAGGGGGGGCCAGTGCCCCCTAACACTGACCTCTGACCCCCTTGTGGCCCCCCCTAAAATGAAAAGTGAAAAAAGTGAAAAAAAGGAAAATGTATGATTTATTACACGATTTATTGAATGGCGGAATAGGCGGAACTAACATTATTCGTCATTCTAGTCAGACCCATTAGAGCGGTGCACTCAGGACCCATTAGAGCGGTGCACTCAGGACCCATGAGAGCGGTGCACTCACTTTCACTGTCCGGCTGAAGCGCGCGAAAAACAAACACTTTTCATCTCGGATCATCAGAGGCTGTTGCATCCAAGAAAGACTGATTGAAACCTACGTTTTGAGAGACTACCACGATAATTGAAGGTGAGTTAAACTATTGTATCCGTGTAATTGTAGATATAAAGTAGAGATGTAACTGTTCATTGCCTTTATTTTTATATAAATATCATATGGTGTTAGTGCAAAATTTGTACTATAACTTAAGCTGAAGCTAACAGTAATAACTATAAGATATATCTGAAATAAATAAGTGTACTGAAACAAATATCAATAACTGTATTGCATTGTTTTTTTATGCGCAATTACTTCATACTGTCTAGTTCTCTTTTTCGTCCTGCATTTATTGTGCCCCCCTCAGAAAATAACTGGCCCCCCAGTGGCCCCCCCAGTCAAATTGGTCTAAAACCGCCACTGAGTCAATGGGACGCCCTGCCCGTTGAAAACTGACTCTCAAGGGGTACCCTGTGCGTAATAGCATGACAGGGAGGGGCCCTGACCGACCGTCAACATGTGACGGGTTGGGAGTGAGAACGTGTTGGTGTTATGTAACTTTTTCTGCATGTAAACGGTCTGCAGAGTCAAAAACCCTCAAAGTACACCCTGTAGCGTGTCAGGTCTTTGGCAGGAAAAACATTTTTAATCAATGATTTTATCACTGAGCACAATCTTGATTTTATGTTTTTAACAGAAACTTGGATTGAACAAAATAACAGTGCAGCTGTTCTTATCGAATCAACCCCTCCCAACTTTAGTTTTATGAGTCAGGAAAGAATGCATAAGAAAGGGGGTGGAGTTGCTATTCTGTTCAATGTTTCCCTTCAATGCAGGAAGACATCGTATGGAAACTTTGATTCTTTTGAATATGTGGCCCTTCAGCTGAAATGCTCCTCTCGAGCTCTGTTCCTAAATATCTATAGGCCACCCAAATACAGTGCAAGTTTTTTTGATGACTTTACTGAACTGCTGTCTATAGTGTGACTTTGACCGTCTAGTCATTGTTGGTGATTTTAACATCCATGTTGACAACCCCCAGGACAGAGGGGCTAAAGAACTGTTTTGTGTTCTTGATAGCTATGGACTGACTCAGCATGTGACGGAGCCCACGCACAATAAGGGGCACACTCTGGACTTAATTATCTCAAAGGGTCTGAATATCTCTAAGGTTGTGGTGACTGATGTTGCGCTCTCTGACCATTCCTGTGTTTTCTTTGAGAGCTCTATTTCTGTTCACACAAGTGTTCAAAAAGAGGTAACCACAAAGCGATATTTAACTGAAAATACTAGGGAAATGTTTACTCAGAATTTTTCTTCCACACTTGCCCCTGCTAACATCTCAGTAGATGAGCTAGTAGATCATTTTAATTCAAAAATTAAAAATGTTATAGATGCCATTGCTCCAATTAAGGTAAAGGAAGTGACTGGGAAGAAAATATCTCCATGGAGAAAGGCCATGACCGTTAAAACAGAAAAAAGAGAATGTCGAAAAGCTGAACGCAGGTGGCGAAAAACAAATCTCCAGGTTCACTTTGAAATTTATAAAGAGAGACTTGGCCTTTATAATTTGGAATTGAAAAACGCACGACAATCATTCTTCTCTGACATCATTACCAAAAACAAAAACAACGCACGTGCCTTGTTTGCTACCGTCGACAGACTAACTAACCCCCCCAGTGTCAGTAGCCTCTGAATTTCTAACTGACAAAATTCAGAAAATCAGACAAGCAGTCAGTGCCTCTGCATCAGGAACAGCAAATGTGCTGTCTCTGTGTCCACTTAACATCAATTCAGACATCATGACACAATTCCATCAGATTAATGATAAAAACCTAGAGGACATTATACAACTTCTGAAGTCCTCCTCCTGCTGCCTTGATATTATTCCAACAGGATTTTTCAAAGATGTTTTGCCTTGCATGGCCTCAGAACTACTTCATATAGTAAACAAATCTCTTCACTCAGGTATTTTTCCACAGGCCCTGAAAACTGCAGTCATTAAACCGCTCTTAAAAAAGAATAATCTAGATGCTTCAGTAATGAACAATTACAGGCCCATATAAAACCTGCCATTTCTAGGTAAGATCATTGAAAAAGTTGTTTTTCAACAGTTGAGTAATTTCTTGCATTTAAATGGTTGTTTCGATGTGTTCCAGTCAGGCTTTCGTCCAAACCACAGCACTGAGACTGCTCTTGTAAAGGTCTTTAACGACATCCACTTAAACACAGACAGTGGCAGAACTTCAGTGTTAGTATTATTAGATCACAGTGCTGCGTTTGACACTGTTGACCACAGCATATTACTAGACCGACTGGAAAACTGGGTGGGACTTTCGGAAACAGTTCTAAATTGGTTTAAATCCTACTTAAAGGATAGAAACAACTTTGTTTCTATAGGTAAATACACATCTGAGTTGACAAATATGACATGTGGGGTTCCTCAAGGCTCCATCTTGGGGCCTCTTCTCTTTAACATCTACATGCTACCACTGGCTCAGATAATGAAGAACAAAATAAGTTACCATAGCTATGCAGATGACACACACATTTACGTAACAATTTCACCAGGAGACTATGCTCCAATTCAAACACTGAGTAAGTGCATTGAACAAATCAATGACTGGATGTGTCAGAACTTTCTCCAATTAAACAAAGATAAAACTGAGGTAATGGTCTTTGGAGCCAAGGCAGAACGTTTAAAAGTTAGCGCTGAGCTTCAGTCTGCAATGTTCAAACCAACAGATAAAGCCAGGAATCTAGGTGTAGTCATGGACTCTGACCTGAGTTTCAACAGTCACACACACACACACACACACACACACACACACACACACACACACACACACACACACGCACACACACACACACACACACACACACACACACACACACACACACACACACACACACCACACACACACACACACACACACACACACACACACACACACACACACACACACACACACACACACACACACACACACACACACACACACACACACACTCTCTCTCTCTCTCTTAGACACACTCTCTCTCTCTCTCCATAGTTTTTGAACAGGTGGCAAAATGGTCAGATACATAACTCAATGCATTCTTATGGGACGCAGTGCTGCAGTTGGTTGTCTTTGATCTCTGGACACACACACAGGTGTTATGAGTAGGTGCTCAGGAATAGAAACAAACACTGACAGACTGGACTTTAACAGACTGTCTCAGCCTATTATTTTCTGTCTGATGGAGACTTCATACTGACTTCAACAGGTTTTACATATGTTATATATTATTGGTGACGTATAGTTTTAGTCGAAAAGTTTGCAGTCAAAATATTCTGCTGCTTTCCCAAGCCTTTTTACTTTCTTTTCTCATCTTAATACAAATTCATTCACTACTACTTACATCTGATATTTAACTCCTTTAGCCTATTTTCAGCTGCAGAACCCATTCAACTATTACATTATTCAGCTATTTCAGGACATCAAGGCTATACATGTTGTTGTTTATACCTTTTTATAAACATTTTCTTTTAAATATTAAGCTTTTTCTGCATTTTTTTAGCTAAAAGCAGCTACCATTCAGCTAATAACATTCAGCTTTTTCTGCATTTTCAGCTAAATTCAGCCATAAATGTTCACAGTTTACAGCATTCGCACGCATTTTCTGAAGGAAATGCATTTTCTAGTTACTATTATTAATAATGTCTTCTTTGTTTTCTTTATTTATCGCTGCAGAAAGGATCATGCCAGCCTGAGATTTGTTACTAACTGTAAAGCACTTACTTATCACTGTACCCTGTATGCCAAGGCAGGTCTGCCTTCACTAACTGTACGGAGGCTCAGTCATTGGTACATGTTCATTTATAAAGCCATGTTGGGGAAACTACCTTTTTTAGTGGGAATGCTGTTAACAGCACACGCTGTTAACAGCATTCCCACTAACTGTTCTACGGACAACATTTTTATTATTCTGCCGGGTTATTTTGGCCCTCTTCTTCTCCCACATTGAACATCGCAGAAACTCCGTTCAAACATCAACACGTTCAGCTCGGTCGGGAATCGATGGCTATTACTTTTCTCATTCATAACTTTCATAATTCCGGAGATACATCCCATAGTACATCAACTTTTTAACATTGAAGTCAATGGAGGAAATCTTCAGACTTCAACAAATCTTCATGCGACTTCAACTGCTAACTGTTCATTCATACTTTCACGCAGAAACCTCATTCCAACTTTCAAATGTTACAAATCTTTCTGATATTATTCGTGTGAAACAACTTTTAAATCTGATTCTTACTTTTAGAGATATTAACATTTGTTCAGACCTTGTTGTTCAGAGTACGTGATGTCACAGCTAGAGGGTGAGAAATCTTGAAATTTGCCTTCATATATTTTCTTTAAACTGCCATAATTCCCAAACCCTACATTCCTGGGACATAATGTTTCATGATAAACGTAGGAAAACATCTCGTAGCTTGAGAAATGACAATTAATTAAGCAAAAAATAATTCAACAAAATGCCTCTTGAGGGCATGAAGTGACAAAAACATTCAAAATCCCTCCATTGAAGCCCATTGTAATTTCAGGCAGATATTTCCTCATGGTAGCAGCCGCACACCTTTAGTTAAACTGCCAAAAAGGCCACATTATTAAACCGAAAGTACACAAAAATTACACTTCAGATATTCAATTTCCTTGACATGCTTCACGTTTTGAAATTTCACAGATATCTGTTACGGTTCTTCCACAAAACGTTCATATGTAAGAGGTTCATCTCTCATTCAGAACAATGGACACCTGTGATCTCTACAGAGCTCGTTAGCTCAACTATAAACACCTGTGTAATGGAACACGATGATGTCATCACTCCAATTGACATGCTCGGAGCAGCAGACTTCAGATAGCAGACTTCAACAGTCCAGCCTTGAGATTTCTTCAAATGCCGTTGCCATGGCAACGCAATGCTCGCCTTGAAACACGGTTTTCTCATAGCTTCAGTGAAAATACTCCAAACAGCCCAGAACATCACAGGTTTGATAACGATTCAGCCATCAATGCATCTAATCGTAGTATGGGGTGTCATCAAATGCCGTTGCCATGGCGACAGACCACTCGCCATGAAACACGATGAGGCTGTAAATCCAATCGACACGGTCCAATCTTCCCCCAATCTTCACTTGTATATCACCGGTCCATGCCTCAACAGCTCTACGTCAAATCTGAGATCTCACCATATGCCGTTTCCATGGAAACGCATCCCTCGCCAGGAAACATGATGTCGCTATAACTCCTATGAAAATGTTTCAAAAGTGCTCAAACTTGACATTTGTGCTAACAGTCCAGCCGTGAAGACATCTATGGGACAGTTTTGAGATTTCTTCAAATGCCTTTGCCATGGCAACACAATGCTCGCCATGAAACACGCTTTTCTCATAACTTCAGTGAAACTGCTCCAAACGCCCCAAAACTTCACAGGTTTGGTAACAATGCAGCCATCAACGCATCTAAGCGTATTATGGGGTGTTATCAAATGTCGTTGCCATGGTGACAGATCATTCGCCATCAAGTTAGTTCAGAAGTTTGCAGTTCAAATATTCTGCTGCTTTTCCAAGCCTTTTTACTTTCTTTTCTTCTCTCATCACACATTCAAGCCCCCTGTGTTCATGTATCATTTCAATCTAAATTCTTCACTTTCTTCTTACACATTACATTTCAGCATAGCAGTTTAGCGTCAGCTTTTCAGAATAAAGCATTCCCACTAGCAATTTCTTCAAGAATTGCATTCTCTAGTTATATCTGCTCTCTGATCTCTCGACGAATTGAAAGTACGTATCGCCTGAGATCTCATGATGTTGTTTTATTAAATGTGCCAAGTGCTAGGACTGTCTTAGGGAAGAAAGCTTTTAGTTGTGCAGCTCCACTAAACTGGAACAGTCTGCAAACATGTTTAAAACTGAGCACTTTGGTTCCCCTGCATCATTTTAAAACTCGGCTGGGTGACATGCTGTTTGATACTCATGGTACAAACAGCATGTCACTGTAAATAGAGTTTGTAAACTGTACCCTGTACATTATGTTGTATGTCATCCTTATTGTTGTTCTGTGGTTTTTATGTTACATGTGTAACTAATGTCCTGCAGGTCACCCTTGAAAAAGAGATCTTTTGATCTCAAGGGGCTTTCACCTGGTTAAATAAAGGCTACAATAGGGCTACAACAACAACAACAACAACAACAACAACAACAACAACAACAACAACAGTCTTTCCGTTTATTCCCTCGGTTCTTTAAGTGTATATTTTCCCATTTAACGCTTAAAAAACGTTAAACAGCAGCTGCACCCTCTTTTAATTTTTTATTTCAGGCTCAACCTCAGTGTCATCGTTTTGGCCAGTCTAAGGCCGTGAAGGTGTACCATCTGATCACTAGAAACTATGAGAGGGAAATGCTGGATAAAGCTAGTCTGAAGCTCGGGCTGGACCGTGCCGCCCTGCAGAGCATGAGTGGGAACAACAACGGGGTGAGAAAAAGAAAATCTGTCATATTTCTAGATGCCAAGTCATCTTTGGGTCAGTCGCTGTTGCAGTACGCTTAGTTTATTTTCCAAAATAGTTTTCTAAATCCACTTGTGTAAATGTCTCTCTGCGTCACCTTTAGCCGGTCCAGCAGTTCTCCAAGAAGGAGATCGAGCACCTGCTGAGGAAAGGAGCCTACGCCGCCATCATGGACGAGAACGACGAAGGCAATCGCTTCTGCTAGGAGGACATGGACCAGATCCTGCAGCGAAGAGCCACCATCATCACCATCACCAGGTATGTTCTTAGCAGCACTAGCCACTTGCTCTTTGTGAGAAGTACTTGGTTATTTGAAATGTAATATTGATGATGTAATAATTAAAACTAGGGATGGGTACCGGGCCCCGGGCTGAATTATTAAAGACCGTGGTACCGTTAAGGTCCAACGTTATCGATCTTTTTATCGGTACTGGAGACATTTAAAAAATAGACGTCATATGTATTATATCTACATAAACATTATATCACAGTCTTACTGTCGCCAACTCCGTTTCTAATATGCAATAAAACTACAAAGTGCGTCTATGATTTATTTTCGATCTTTCCAATCCAGACGAGAGATCTCTCCCCGGTCGGTGTGCGAGGGGGTGGGGCAGTTTACATACACAACCTGCTACATGAATGCAACACACACACGCGCGCGCACACACATGGCGGAGAGAACTAAGCGCCCCGAGGGTAGTTATATGTTACCCGTCTTGAGCATGGATGTATAATAAGAACTGGATACAGCATCGGAGGCGGGGTCTCGTTCTTTCCTATGAGAGCTGCTCATTGGCGCATGAAGTCAAAATGGCCCAACTTTTGAGAGAGCGAAACGTCACAGATTACCCGTCATGCCTGGCTGTCAGGGCAGAAGAACCCGTATGTAGTACCACCGTTTGGACACAATGAATATTTTCCTCAGAGTCCGGCGCACTTCCTGGGGGCTTGGTCTTGAGGTGGAAAATGCTCATTGTCAAAAGTGCAATAAGAGTTTAGCATGTGAGGGCGGTAACACGAGCAATTTGTCTAAACATTTAGCTAAAGTGCACCACATTCAGACGGAGGAATGCACCATTTTCTAGTAGCTCTGTAGCTCCATGCACGAGTAACGTTTCCATGTCAGGTGTTATGTATGCTAGCAGCAACACACAGAGTTAACTCAATGATACAAACATGGGTTAATGATTAGAGGTAACTGAGTTATTTATTTTTGTTAAAGTTTCAGCTATTCTGTTTACAGTTCTATCACATAATTTAATACGATTTGTTAAAACATTGTTGTTTCTTATTTTCAGTTTGCTTCAAGCAGTGGCTGTACGAGAAAGACGTGGAGGACCAATAAATGCTGGCCAGATTGGCAAAGACCGGAAGATACATAACAGAGAAGATAATGGATATTAACAAGAAAAAGAAAAACATTTTTTATAATTTCTTTGTTGCTGTTTACATTTTTAATTATATTTGTTATTTTTAAATCAAATCTATTTTAGATGATATATTTATTTAGATGTAGGTTTTTTTGTAATATTATTGTTTTAAGTATAATTTATTAAATAAAAATACTGTTATGAACACTATACAATGTCTTTATTTTGATAGTTACCAGAATACATTGTATATTTAATACTATAAGCTGGTGATAGATAAATGCTGGTATGTTGTTGTGTGTGCAACAACATATGCTGGTCCATGCTGGTCAACACCATGCTGTTTTTTTCAGCAGGAATGCAACCACACACTTGTAAAAAAATAAATATAAAAAATAATACACTTTATAAAGTCAGGCAACACTATAACCAGGCTTTGTGTGATTCAGTTTATTTGTACCTTACTTTGACCATCCGTTCACTGTCATTGATCATTGTGGAGAGCAGGCAGACATTTTGTTTTGTATTAGCAGCTATCGGATAGAATCAATACATCGGCTGCACAGGTTGTGCTGTCCGACTATCACAAGTAGAATCATAATGAAAAGGTAAAATGTGCCTGTAGAAAACGGCTTATGCCACAATAGGATAGTAACAAGTAGTCAAGATAGTCAGTTTAGCTTCGGTTGCTGTTGCATAACTGCGGTCAACTCAGCCGTCTCTCGCGTTCGCTTGGTCAAATCAGCAGCTATTCATTTTGTAGTGCGCAATGAATAGCGCCTTTACAGTAATCGCTGTACAAGAGTAAAATAATGCATGTTTTTTTCTGCTTTATTTGCAATACAAGTCATTTGTACCATAAGTTATTAATAAAACTGACACTGTTTGACTCAGTCCTAGTTTGACTGCTACAATAAAATGAAGTTTTTACTGTGTACTTTTTGGGTAATACTCTCTCAAAGCCCCCACCTGAGAACAAAATCATGCCACTTCTGCTTCCGCCTTATTTTCATTTAGTAGTTTGCCTTATTTGTATTCAGTAGTCCTTCTCCTCCTTTTTCTTCCTCTTCTCGAGTAGTCAGTGTGGTGCTTTGGTCTGAATCTCTGGATCTGTGAGCTAACCACGCCCCGTTCATTTGCATATAAGGAATGGAAATTAGTCATTATGAAATACAAGTCCCCTGAAATAAATAAATGAATCATTATGAAATACAAGTCATCTGAAATAAATAAACGTGTCATTATGAAATAAAAGTCCCATGAAATAAATAAATGTGTCATTATGAAATAAAAGTCCCATGAAATAAATAAATGTGTATTTAAATGTACATGTATACATATTTATTGCCTCATTTATTTATTTCAGAATTTATTTCATAGGCATATTTATATATATATATATATATATATGTATTTATTTAATTATTTATGTATTTAATTGTGGCTTAAATGGCATTCCATAGCCAGCGGACACAACATTCTTTATTCTGTCCTTTTGCAGAAGGTTTCAATGTGGGATTTTTCCTGGAAATCAGATGGGTCTATCATTACACCCAAGTATTTGAATAAAAATACCTGTGTAATTTTGTCAGTGGGTATTGATAGGAACTTTATGAGTCACATGGGAAACCAAGACAACTTTTTCTGTTCAACTTCATCATTATTGCTCCACTCCACCACTTTGTTTACACTGTGTCTGCCATCATAACATTGCAAATTAAATTGACTATTTAGAGTTTATAGCTGCCATGGAAACTGCAGGTAACCATAGCAATAGTAATGTGGTTTACTCACCAGGGAAACAAACCTGATGAAACCTGTTAATGCAGCTGTCCAAAACACATTTCCAATTTATATTGTTCAACCAATGTATAAATTGTTTTCTGATTCTGAGTTTATTTTTATTTTATACACACCTTTTTTGTCTAAATGTTGCCTCTTCAATCAGAAGGGGATCTCTTGAGCTCACCACAGCTCTGTAGTCCACTCCTCATGTCTGCATGAGGCAGACAAGTGGAACTGTGAGCCTTTTAGAAGCAAGGTTTTGACCATGCAGAATGTGACATGAGAGTAATGCTAAATCTGTGGAGTACTAATTTGAATATAACTTTATTTCAATCGGGAGATACTTGTTTTGAATTAGGAAACTTTGATTGATGTCTTCAGGAGATGACATCAATTAGAATAGTCTTTGACGATTAGACCCCAATCGTAGGTAGAAAAAGGGGTCTTGACACTGGCGGAGTGCAGTGATGTTGATGGGGTTGGATTTGATGAGGAGGCTGCTGAACAGACAAAACCTGGATTTTGGCCCTCCCAGGAGAAATACAATTATTGTGAATGTGTAGCCATGGATGTAATTGAATGTGTAGGCCCAAACATATTTTTAAGGTAAGCCGATGTGAAGGAAATAAACGTGTTTGTGTCTTGAACTACATGTGTGAGTCGTCTGGTCATCCCTGAGCGACACAGAACGGGAGATATATTGTAGTGCCAGGAAAAGGGAGTCGGAGGCAGTGTATTCAGAACAGAGTTCCAATCTTTATTATCCATTAATCATAGAGAGGTTAACACATCAACTGCTCTGCTTGACGAGCTAGCAGGAATGGGTGCTAACGCTACAGGTGTTCCCACTAAAGGGTCCGTGTGGCAACACAATAAGAGAGGTGAATTATGTCCAATAACGTGTCACCACACAAGCCCCCCCAGAATTCACGTGTAAACAAAATCCGTATGGCGGGGAGGAACAATCCGCCTGCCCCCACGAGACCTGCGCACCGGAGTCGGTACAGCGACCTCCGCCCGTGCGGCCCCTGACAGAGGAGGGACCGGAACAACAGGTCCACACTCCCTGACAGGAATCAAAGCCGGGGGTCGGCCCCGTCTCGGCGCCCGAGCCAGCACCACCGGCCGGTCCACGTCCAAGTGAGCAGCCTTCACCCGGTCAACCGAGACGTGCTCAGCCTTACCGCCCATGTCGTGTTTTTCACCTCGTTCCAAAACCCGGAAAGGTCCATCGTAAGGGGGCTGCAGGGGGCCTCTGTGTGCGTCGTGACGAAGGAAGACGTGCCCAGCCGAGCGTAGCTCCGCGTGAACTTGAGACCCTGGCGCACCGTGCTGAGTAGTCGGGACTGGAGCGAAAGCCTCCGCCGCGTCACGCAGAAAAACTCGCTGGGCCGTGGCAGACCAGGGAGCTGACGCATTTGGGAGGAAATCCCCCGGAACTCTCAGCGGCTGACCGTAGACCATCTCCGCTGTAGAACACTGCAGATCTTCCTTAGGTGCGGTCCTCAGGCCCAGTATCACCCAGGGCAGCTTGTCGACCCAGTTACCGTCCGTAAGGCCGGCCTTGAGGGACGCCTTCATGGAGCGATGAAAGCGCTCGCAGAGGCCGTTAGCCTGAGGGTGGTAAGCGGTAGTCCTGTGCAGCTTAACCCCCAAACCGCCTGCCACAGCGTTCCAGAGCTCGGACGTGAACTGAGAGCCCCTGTCTGAGGAAATTTTTGTCAAAACGACAAACCCACGTTGCAATGAAGGCCCGGGCAACGTCTGCGGCTGATGTTGAAACGAGCGGAACCGCCTCCGGCCAACGGGTCGTTCTGTCCACCATGGTGAGGAGGTAGGAAAACCCCTGAGAGGAAGGCAACGGACCAACCAGGTCAATGTTGACATGATCAAACCTCCTCTCAGGCACCAGGAAATGCTCCAACGGGGCCTTCGTGTGGCGGTGCACCTTAGCGCGTTGACAAGCCACGCACTCCCTGGCCCAAGTCCTCACATCCTTTTTCAGCCCATGCCAGACGAACTTCGCGGCCACCAAGCGCACCGAAGGCTTAACGCCGGGGTGTGATAGGCCGTGCACCGCTTCGAACACAGAGCGCCTCCAGCTGGCAGGGACGACAGGCCGCGCCAGGCCCGTGGAAACGTCACACAGGAGGGCAATGCCCATGTCGCCGAACACCACGTCCTCCAAGCGCAGCCCCTCGCCCTCCACCTTCAGAGCCTGGACGCCGGGATCTGTGACCTGGTCCGCCGCCATGCGAGTATAGTCCAGGCCCAACTTGACGGCACCGATGACGACTCTGGAGAGGCAATCAGCAACCAGGTTCGACTTGCCAGCCACGTGCTTAATGTCCGTAGTGAACTCTGATATGTAGGAAAGCTGCCGCTGCTGACGTGCCGACCAAGGCTCCGCCACTTTTGACATGGCGAAGGTGAGCGGCTTGTGGTCGACAAACGCCGTAAATTCACGGCCTTCCAGCATGAAACGGAAGTGCCGCACGGCCAAATAAAGTCCAAGGAGCTCTCGGTCAAGGAAGCTGTACCTGCCGATGTGTGCGGCCCGGGCGATGAAACGGTGGTAGAAGGTCACCATCCCCAGAAACTCACGGAGCGACCGGGCTGTGAGCGGGCGAGGAAAAGCCGCAACAGCCTCCACCTTCGCTGGCAGAGGTGTTGCACCGCCCTTGGTGATGCGGTGCCCCAGGAAATCAATGTCAGACACACCGAACTGGCACTTTGCAGGATTGATGATTAATCCGTGTTCGTTGAGCCGTGTGAAAAGGGCTCGGAGGTGGGACAGGTGCTCCTGCACTGAAGCGCTGGCGACGAGTATGTCGTCGAGGTAGACAAACACAAACGGCAGGTCCCGCAGCACCGAATCCATCAGGCGCTGGAACGTCTGAGCGGCATTCTTGAGTCCAAAAGGCATCCGCAGGAACTCAAAAAGTCCAAAAGGTGTTATCACTGCCGTCTTGGGGATGTCCAGGGGGTGCATGGGCACCTGGTGGTATCCACGCACCAGGTCCACCTTGGAAAACACCCATGTACCGGCCAGATGCGCCGAAAAGTCCTGAATGTGCGGCACTGGATAGCGGTCAGGCGTAGTGGCATCGTTGAGTCGGCGGTAATCCCCGCACGGGCGGAACCCGCCGTTCGGTTTGGGGACGACGTGCAGGGGGGAAGCCCAAGGACTGTCGGAGCGGCGGACAATGCCCAGGCGCTCCATGGTTGCGAACTCCGCCCTCGCCACAGCCAGCTTAGAAGGGTTCAACCACAGGGCCCTGGCGTAGACAGGAGTCCCCTCGGTAGTGATGTGGTGCTCCACGCCATGCTTAGTGGTAAGCGCAGAGAAGGTGGGCCGCGACAGGTCTGGAAACTCGGCCAACAGTCTGAGAAACGTGTCTGCCCCTGACAGCGAGCCCGACAGCCCGTCGTACGCTGCGCTGCCAAGTGTGCACACGAGGGAAGAAAATGTCAAGGCATCAACCAAACGCCTATTCTTAACGTCCACTAAGAGTCCATGAGCACACAAAAAATCCGCTACGAGGAGGGGAAAAGAAATGTCCGCTGTCACAAAATCCCAGCTGAAACGCTGTCCTCCGATGCACAAACACATAGGCCTCACGCCGTACGTGCGAATGGGACCGCCGTTAGCCGTCGTCAATCGCGGTCCGTGCCCTCCCCGGGTGACGTCTTCACTCGACGCGGGAACTACGCTCCGTTGAGCGCCTGTGTCACACAGAAACAGGCTCCCCGAAACGCTGCCGCCGACACTCAGGGCCACTACTGAGCGCCGGCCCCTCCGTTTCCCGGGGGTTTGTAGCTGCACGGAGCGATGCACTTCTTCGCCATTGTCCCGAAACGTGCGTGGTAAAAGCATTCTCCGGTGTCTCCACGCCGGCTCGCCACAGCCGTGTCCGGCCCCCGCCATGCTGTCTTAACTGCAGATGGGCCGCTGCGCGTCGCGGCTAACGTCTCTGCACCGGGCTGTTGTGTAGCCAGGAAAAAACGATCCGCTTCCTCAGCCAAGGCACGCGGCTCCGTGACAGGCGTGTTGGCCAGCGCCGTCTGGACCTGGGGAGGCAAGTGACACAGGAAAATCTCCGTGAATAAAATCCGGGGATCTTCCCCCCCTAGCAGATTTAGCATTTTCTCCATTAGCTGAGATGGCTTGCTGTCTCCTAGGCCTTGAATGTCAAGTAACTGGCGGGCCCTCTCCTTAGCAGATAAGCTAAATGTCTTAAGGAGGAGGGCCTTAATCGCCTCATATTTGCCATGATGTGGGGGGGCTGCGATGTATTTTTGTTGGGTAATCTATGGTAGGGCTAACCCATACAGTGGTGGGGCTCAAATCAGTATTTGTAATGTAATTATTTACATACACGCTATATCGCACCCCTTGACAGTGAAACGCACGCGTGAGGCTTTTATTAGTCTCCTTTTATCAGCTAAATTACATCCAGAACAACAGGTGTGAGTTAAACAATACAATAGCCTATTCTGCTAATTCCACGTTGTTACAACATACTACGCAGCGGCAGAAACAAGAAAAGTTGGCATATATAATTGACACGGAGAGAGAGAGGGAGGGAGAGAGACAGAGACACAGGTAAACAGAGAGAGACAGACACAGCACACAACAGGTAGCCTGTATCTCTATTGTCATACAAAACACTTTTTCAAATGACCCATTATTACAAAATATATTCAAAACTCACTATTGACTCTTCAGGTGGGTCGTATGACTCTGGCACCTGTTCGACTTGTACCTCAATGCGAGGGCGTTTAAGAACAAATCTATCCATCCGAAATATACAATTAATCCTAGAAATTCTGCTGTCTGTCTGCAATTTACTCGGCGCGAGTTTGGGGACTTTTCACTGTGAACTTGACGAATCAGTAATGCATGACGCAGCAGACCCAACGTAGTGCCAGGAAAAGGGAGTCGGAGGCGGTGTATTCAGAACAGAGTTCCAATCTTTATTATCCATTAATCATAGAGAGGTTAACACATCAACTGCTCTGCTTGACGAGCTAGCAGGAATGGGTGCTAACGCTACAGGTGTTCCCACTAAAGGGTCCGTGTGGCAACACAATAAGAGAGGTGAATTATGTCCAATAACGTGTCACCACAATATCACAATTCATATTTAATCTTCCAAATAGACGTGCATGTTGGTGGTAGTGGTACAAATGTATGTATTTTTCAATGATTGAGACATGTCCTTTGCATGTAAATGAGCATAACAAGCTATAAAATAGAGCTGCATGCATAATATTTGGTTATTTAATAATGAGCATTAATGTCCGTCAGTGACCTCCGCATGCTCTCAATCAGCGAGAGGCTCAGAATGAGGCACGAGGGTGGGTGTGCCTCTTTCTGTCATTTTTCATTATGTGTGTGACACAAAGTTAATACCTATCTCTGATCTGTTGTCTGTTACTCCGACAACAGTCCTCCTCCTGCCGTGCGTCAAACCCGTCACGTGGAGCCGCAGCGTTTTCGGAGTTTTTGGTTCGTAACGCACGCGCGCTGCGCTTGAGACACCTCCTCAAAGCCGGAGAGAGAAACCAGAGGAAAGTGAGGTACTGAAGGAGAACAAGTCAGAGAATATTTCCCGCCACCACAGCACCTGCCAATCTGATATTTTTACATTTATATGAGAGGGATTTTGTACATCATCCACAGATTTCTTCATGATGATGATACCCGGCACCCACTTGTTGTGCCTCTTCCTGCTCGCCTTCCCTCTTTCCTGGGCAGAGGACACAAAGAAAGATGTGAAAAAGAAGGATAATGACACAGGTGAGGATTATTTAATTTGTTATGATGTTTATGAATCATAAAAGCTCAGTTGATCTGATGAAATGTGTGTAAATGCGACACCATGAGGAAAAACAAGTGCAGCTTGTGATGTAAAGGTGCATGGACGAAATGAAATACATGTGTCCATCTAAGATTGACTTCTCCAAGTGTAGTCTTTAATAAACCATGTATCCATTGGCGTGTTTGGGATTTATAAGGTATTTATAAAATGCAGGTTGCTACCTGTGTCAATATGCAGGGCCAGCCCTAGAAATATGTGTGCCCTAGGCGAGATTATGATTTGGTGCCCCCCCCGCCCCTCCAAGCAATACACAATAGAATATATAAAGAATAAATGAAACATCTCTACAAAAGACCAATACCCTACAAAAACTGAAACGGATTGACATGTTGGTTATATACATAAAGAAGGTTTCAAATGTATTCATTATGGTATGAACATGTTTTAATTGGAAATATTTGTTTTAACATTTTAAAGTAAAATGCTTCAATCTGGTGCACTTTGAGCAGAATTACTAGAGACTAGATCCAGGGGGTACAACTCTAAAACACCCATATGAAAAAGATCGGTTTACATTTTAATAATCAAATAAGTATGAGAACATAACCAATAACCACCATAACCAATAACAAATAAATGTAACTTATTTTATTTTTGTTTACCTTATTTCACCTAGTTAACATTTATTTATTTATGCATTTTTTTTTTATATCTCCAGTTTTAAACGATATTTTTGGTTTACTGTCCTATAGTACATTGAAATGATTTCAAACCTGTTTTTATTTATCCTAATAATTATAAAGTTGTGCCTTGGAAATATTTGTTTACAAAAATTGTGACCAAACCGTTTGAGACCCATGAGATAACTTAGACTAAAGTGAACTATCTAAACACTCGGAGTCCTTTACCTCACTGAGCTGTAGTTATCAGCCTCAATCCAACAACAATCCGCGGTACCGATCCAGAGGCTCGCTCAGAGACTCGCTCGCACTCAGGCTGTGAGCTGCGCCTGATAAGTCAACATCCCCCACTTTCATCACTTACAGCGCCCATCGTACAGGGCAAATGCAAAATGTTGCCGGCCCGGGGTGCAAAGGGTGTTTACTTTATTCAATTATGAATGTAAATGTATTACATCAAGGGCAGAAAATTAGGCAGAATAAAAAAATAAAAATAATTATTACATTTTTTTTTTGTTATCATTTTTTTTCTCCCATCGCAGCGCCCCTCCAGATCTGGCGCCCTAGGCCACCGGCTAGTTCGCCAGTGTCTAGAGCCGGCCCTGTCAATATGTATTGTATGCAGGGGTGGACTGGGACTAAAAATCTGCCCTGGTATCTGATAGGGGTGTAACGGTACACGTACCCGTACCGAAATTATTCGGTACGGGCCCTTCGGTTCGGTACACGTGTGTACCGAAGTGTACCGAACGAATATAACGCTAAACGTAAAGAATTGAGAACGTGAACAACTTCTTGGAAGTAATCTCAGGTGCTGCGTCGCAGCATTCAGAGTAATTTCCTCACATTGGGCTCATCGCGTCATAGAGCGAGCAAGTCATTTCATTGGATGAGAGGGCATGCTATGAGAGCTGGTCAGAGGGATGCGTTCATATTTAGTCAGTAATTTGAGGAACTGTCGAAAATTAATGGCGAACGCAGATAAAGTTGAGCTCGAAAATCCTCCAGCATCATTGAAGTCTCCGGTTTGGGAACATTTTGGTTTCGCAGTTACATACAAGGATGACGGACAAAGACAGGTGGACCGAACCAAAGCTGTTTGTCGGCATTGTTCAACTAAAATTGGTTACGCGGCTGGCAACACATCAAACTGGCACACTCTTGAAAAGGCATCACTCGAACGTGAATATCACCGGTACCAAAAGAAAAAAGACTGAAGTGCAAACCCAACTCCCGCTAGCATTTAAAGAGCCTGTGACACGGTTTTCTCCCATCATCCAAACCCATCAATTTGAGTACATATTGTCCCATTGAAAACCGTTACTGAACTGATTTTGGATATTTGTACTTTGATAACCATTAATCTGCCTTCAATGTTGACAATTTTCTGGATCTTCTCGCGGATTCTTCAAGTCCCGCCAAATGATGGGTGACGTCATTGCGGGCACAGCGCTCCAGCTGCACCGTCCAGGATCCCAGCTTCTGCATGTAAACCTTTATATATACAGTCAGATGTAAACGCACGACGGCGCACACAGCAGCAAGCTCAGACAGCGATGACAGGTTAATGTTGAACGTGTCTGAGAGCTCATATGAGGCTGAAGGATCGGTTTATGTTGTATCTGTTAGAAGTTTAGGAATGAGGTGCGTCAATATGGGCGATCATATGGTCATGTAGCCAGTGGTGGACTGGGACTAAAAATCATCCCGGGACTCTCGACCGGCCCACTTCGGTACCGCTAGTAAATTGTCAACGGGGGGAGTGGGGGATGTCAGGGTGCTGTAGATAGTAAATGTAAATATGTAAATATTTGTGTCACTGCATCCTGGTAAAATACAAATATACTGTATAATGTCTGTGTCTTTGACATTAGCGCTGCTCGCCACCTGTGCCCTGTACTACGAAGCCAGTTCAACAGACCCTGGATATGTTTGAGTAACAAACAAACTAACAACAACAAACTAACAAACGAGATCTCGCTAAGCGGTCCGACGACGCTGGTTATCAACTCGGTAAATCAAGCCAGGGTTTCTCTCTCCAGCTGAGAGCACGTTCACGTCTAAGACACGAGTGGATCTGACTTTAATTACATTTGTCTCGAGTGTTTCGTCAACATAATGTGTTAAATAATACTTCTGCATCCAGTCTGTGACACTGTGAGTGTTGCACGGCCAGATGAGGCTCAGCTGACTCAGATAAGGAAATATATGATATATTATGATATTATATGATCGATGATCTGATTGATGATGTAATATGAATGATAAGTGCGACACGTCGGCGTCTTCTCTGCATACGGCAGTTTAAACTGTATTTCCTTTATCCTGTAATATGACTTGAGAGATTTAAACTCCGCACACTGAGTTGATCTCTTTTCTATAGACGCCGGAGGCGGGCAGCGTCAGGTAAAAGAAGTTATTTAGCCTTCTCAAACCTGAGCCTCACGCGCCGCCTATGGGGGATGTGCTAGTTACTTATCCGACCGGCCCACTTTCGGTACCGGCCCATCGGGATTCGTCCCGATGGCCAGTCCGCCACTGCACCCAGCCCACGTAAATTGTCAACGGGGGGAGCCTCGCTGCGGGGAAACGGTGGACCTAGTGTCCCGATCGGAGTGGGAATAATAATAATAATCCGTGCATTTTATCCATTAATTTCCCCAACATTGTGGTAAAAAAAAACACACGTTTAATCCATGTTGTTGGTGTACTACAACTACAAAAAGCATCGGTTTGTTTTCTCATCAGGAAATGCAGACCGGCTCAAACAAACGATTTTTAATCATCATCCTCACTCATCATTTAATGTATCATATGTTCGCCGAATTGACATGAAAGCACTAATAAATGTAGTTTCATCCACTTGAGTTTACAACCACAAAAATAATCGATTTGTTTTTATATCACATCCGACGGAAGGAAATTCAGCAGCTCTCACTCCCGATTTTTAATCTTAATGTAATCATCATCTTCACCACGATCATTTATGTTTATGTCGCCGAATTGACATGAAAGCACTGACAAATATGAATATACTGTGGTCAACTTCATTAAAACGTTATTAACATGCCTAATCTCAGTAATTCACCATTTCTACGCATGACAACACACTTTGTCCGTGTTTGGCTCTCGAAGCGTTCCCGCATTGACGTCACTTCCGGCTTCCCCCAAAACTTCAAAATGAGTCAAGGAATTTCCCCGCAATGTTGGAAATTATTGATATTTAACGGAACGGTATCGCTTTTTCTTTTTTAAACTGACGGTTCGAGATTACTAGTAGCCCAATATTTCATTGCACAACAGTTGTTGGGATGGTGTCACAGGCTCTTTAAGCCTCCACCACTCGCAAAAAGTTCAGACCGAGCCAAAGCTATTACAAACGCCATATATCCTTATGTTGCCATGTTAGCAAAGCGCTACCTGGCTGTATCTGCTACCTCTGTCCCTAGCGAGAGGGTGTTCTCCACAGCAGGAGACATTGCTAGTGCCTGCTGATCTGCCCTTTCGGCAAGCAATGTGGACAAGTACATTTTTCTTTAAACAACATGAAAATACAATGACAAGCAAGTCATAATGTCAAACTGGCTGCTTAGGTACTAGTACAGTACAGTTCAAATACAGATAATTTCAGTTCATCGAAATGCTGCACCTTAATGTTCATTTGATTATATTTTGTATTTATTTGAGTGAATATTCACAGTTTAATAATAATTAAAAACCCAAAACTAATAGTTTATGTTTTGTGAGTACTTGTACAGTAAAGTTCAAAAACAGATTATTTCAGTTCATCGAAATGCTGCAGCTTAATGTTTATTTTATTATATTTTGTATTTATTTGAGTGAATACATTATTCACAGTTTAATAATAATAAAAAATATATATATATATATGTTTTGTTTTGTGAAAAAAATGTCTGCTGTACCGAAAACGTACCGAACCGAACCGTGACCAAAAAACCGAGGTACGTACCGAACCGAAATGTTTGTGAACCGTTACACCCCTAGTATCTGACCCTGTCCGGCCCCCATGACATGTTGACAAGTAATACACTTTTGTTTGATCTATCGTTTTTTTTAATATTAGATATTACACCTACTCTCCCACTGTAAAAACAATACAGGGGATTTTACAGTAAATTACTGGCAGCAGAGTTGCCAACAAGTTACTGTATTTTTACTTTACAGTAGCGATCCTGTATTTTGTTTACAGTATCAAAATCAGTGTTGTATTTTTATATTACTGTAATTTTGTATGTTGCTGTCATCTCAAAAACAATATCTTACTGTGATTTATACAATACTGGTATTGTGAAATTACAATACATTACTGTTCTGTATACAGTATAATTTTACAGTAGTGTATGCATTAAAACAGTATATTACTGCAGTTTTCTCTTTAACCAATTTTAGATCCTTGTATCATTTGCAATAGGTGCTACCTGAAACGATAAACAAAAACTGGGATACAATTTAAATACAATATGTTTATTGATTTCCTTTCAATATTAAGTTCAATATGAAAAACATGGTCGAATAGGACAGTTCATAACAGATATAAAATACAACTGTTTATGACAGATGACATTGCACAGTTAATGACAGATATAAATACAACAGTTTATGACAGATTACATTGGACAGTTCATGACAGATTCAAATACAACAGACCAATTCAAATACAAAATAGTGTACAAGTAGTGAGGTCACAACTCAAATCACAACAGTAAATATTCTGTAATTATGTGAAAGTAAAAGGGTCCCCTGCAAGAGAAGTGGACAAAATGGAAAAGGCAGCATATCATTGAAAATGTTTGCTACTTCAAAACTGAACAATGGAATACTATAGAGATCATACATGTATGAAGCACACATACAAAACATGGGGAATTAAAATACATGTTCAGCTTTACATGTCAAAAGTAAAGTGTCAAACCAAATCCTTACCTAACATGATGAGCTTTGGTGTGCCTGGTGTGGTGTCTCGTCAATTGTGTTAGTCGTGTTTGTTTTATGTCTGTCACTTCATGTTTAGTCAGGTATGTAATTCCAAGTCTAGTAAGGTTTCTATGTAGAGTCACGTTTTCTTGTTACTTCATGTCTTGTCTGTCTATTTCATGTCAGGTCTCGTTTTCCCATTTCCTGTTTTATTTTGTACTTACCTCTTGTCTTTCCTTTCAGGTCCTTTTAATTCCTCACTTTGGGTGATTTTCCGTCCTCGTCAGTGTCTGCCCCGCCCCTGATTGTTCCCACCTGGTCCCTATTCCCTCATGTATAAATAGTCCTTGTCTCCTTTTGTCTTGTGCCAGTTCGTCTTGTTTCAGTGTGCTTCCATGTCCAGAGACCCAGCGTTAAAACCAGAGAGAAGAGTTTTGTTTAAAATCGAAAAGTTTTGTTTTGTCCTCGCTTGAGTGATTTTTTTGTTAAAACTTTGTTTTATTTTTTCATTAAAATCTGAGCCGTCGCATTTGAGTCCAGTATTTTTGTACCCTGTTCTAACAGAACAAACTGGCCAACATGGACTCAGCCGACTCAGAAAAAATTAAAGTGGATGTCAAAGAACAGAGAGCAGAGCTTGCTCACCATGCTGCACAGCTGGTCTCCATTAACAGAGGAGTTGGTAACCTCACTGATCGCCAAGCAGAATTCCAGGAGGCTGTAATGAATCAAGTTAATCACCTGGCGGTTCAAGTGCACAGAGCTCTTGCCCAGCTCGAGGCTGGATCATCTACACGGTCTCCTACTATGCCAAGCCCATCCGTTGCATCCGCTGGTGCTGCTGCAGACCACATTCCCTCTTCTGGAACGTCGCTTCGCCTTGCATCTCCAGAAAAGTTTTCCGGGGACTCTGGGGACTGTCGCCCCTTTCTGGTACAGTGTGAACTGCATTTCACCCATAACCCCTCAGCCTTTATCTCAGACCAAGCTAGAGTAGCCTTTATGCTGTCCCATTTAACCGGGCGAGCTGCTGCCTGGGCTACGGCCGAATGGTCCTCTAATTCTCCAGTGAGCCAGTCAGTGAACATGTTCTCAGAGACTCTAAGGCATGTTTTTGATCACTCTTCACCAGCCAGAGAGGCCAGCCGAGTGTTAATGCAGATTAAACAGGGACCCAGAAGAGTGGCAGATTATGCGATACAATTTCGCACTTTAGCAGCAGATAGCGGGTGGAACACCCCAGCCCTTATTGATGCCTTTATGAATGGATTAAAGGATTCTATTAAGGATCAATTAGCACCCCTGGAGCTACCAACAGATCTTAACTCTATCATTGCAATGTCTACCCGCATTGATATTAGACTTAATGAAAGGAACAGTGAAAGGTTAAGGACCAGCGTGCCCCACAACGCCCATGGATAAACAATACACCTCTGACAACATCATCCGAGGAACCAATGCAGCTGGGCGGAGCCAGGATCACGGCAGAGGAGCGACAGCGCCGTTTCCGTAAAGGATGCTGCTTCTACTGTGGACAACATGGCCATGCTGCATCTTCCTGCCCGTTAAAAGGACTAGCTCATCGGCGCGACGGAGGGCGCTGGTGAGCCGATTTTCTGCAGCTGACTTTCCTCCACGTTCATTGACCAAGGTAAAATTACAGTTACGTGACCACACCATGACTCAGGGGGTACTAGTGGATTCAGGGGCAGACGAAAGTCTGATGGACTGGGGTCTTGTTAAAAGACTGGGTATTACTACTGTTCCTTTGACTTCTCCTGTAGATGCCAGTGCCTTAGATGGCAAGCTGTTATTCAGAGTAACCCATATAACTGAACCCGTTCAAGTAACCATAGATGACATTCACACAGAAACATTAAGATTCCACTTATTTGACTCTGCACTTCACCCTATAGTTTTGGGACTTCCATGGCTCCTCAGGCACAATCCGAATATTGACTGGCGGTCGGGAAACATTATGAACTGGGGCTCTGATTGTAAAGTAACCTGCTTAGCCTCCCCTGGGAACTCCAGACAGTCTGTTAATCAGACAGACATCCCCAATAGAGTTACCACTGACATCAAGTCAGAGTATACTGACCTGTCCAGAGTGCCTGCATGTTATCTGGACTTAAAAGAGGTTTTTGACAAGACTAAGGCTACTTCGCTACCACCTCATCGACCTTATGACTGCCCTATTGACCTTTTGCCTGGAGCTCCGATCCCTAGAGGTCGGCTTTACTCCATCTCTGCACCAGAAAGAGGGGCCATGAAGACGTATATTGACTCTTCCCTTAAGTCTGGACCCATTAGACCGTCGTCATCACCTGCGGCTGCAGGCTTTTTCTTTGTGGGCAAGAAAGATGGTTCCCTCCGTCCATGCATAGACTATAGTCCACTCAATGGAATAACTGTCAAGAATAAATACCCCCTTCCACTAATGTCTACAGCGTTTGAACTGTTGCAGGATGCCCAAGTATTCACCAAACTGGACCTCAGAAACGCCTATCATCTCGTCAGAATTCGGGAGGGGGATGAGTGGAAAACAGGGTTCAACACTCCGAGTGGCCACTACGAATATCTTGTTATGCCTTTTGGTTTATGCAATGCTCCAGGTGTTTTTCAGGGTATGATCAATGATGTGTTGAGGAACTTTCTCAACAAGTTTGTCTTCGTCTACCTTGACGACATCTTAATTTTCTCACCGGATGAGGAAACTCACATTCAACATGTCCGCCAAGTACTCCAGAAACTGTTGGAGAATCAACTGTACTGCAAAGCTGAGAAATGTGAGTTTCATGTCAAGACGGTCTCCTTCCTGGGTTATATCGTCACCGCTAACCATGTTCAGATGGATCCAGTAAAGGTTAGTGCTGTGGAAGGTTGGCCAACTCCCACAAACAGGAAACAGATCCAACAATTCTTAGGCTTTGCCAATTTCTACAGAAGGTTCATAAGAAACTTTAGCACCATTGCGGCGCCATTACATGCACTAACCTCTTCTCATGTTGTTTTTAAGTGGAACACTGAGGCGGAGAAAGCCTTTCAAAGACTTAAGACGTTGTTCACAACCGCTCCAATCCTCACAGTGCCTGACCCGCAGAGACAATTCATTGTGGAGGTGGATGCCTCGAACGAAGGCGTCGGAGCGGTGCTCTCCCAAAGGTCTGCTCAGGACAACAAGCTCCATCCTTGTGCTTTCTTGTCACGGAAGTTGACAGACGCAGAGAGGAATTACGATGTGGGGAACAAGGAACTTTTGGCAGTAAAGATAGCCTTAGAAGACTGGCGTCATTGGTTAGAGGGGGCGGAACAACCATTTATAGTATGGACTGATCACAAGAACCTGGAATTCATTAGAAAATCCAAAAGACTAAACCCACGCCAGGCTAGATGGTCATTGTTTTTTAGTCGCTTTAACTTCACCTTGTCATACAGACCAGGCTCTCAAAATGTGAAACCAGATGCTTTGTCACGCATGTACGAGCCTGAACCTGCTGCCAAAAAACCTGAAAGCATCCTTCCACTTCATTGTGTGGTTGGGGCAGTTTCATGGCCAATAGAATCTGTGGTGAAGCACGCACATGGTGAGAGCCCGGCTCCTAGTGGTTCCCCGCAAAATAGGTTGTTTGTACCTGTTTCTGTTCGCTCACAGGTAATTCACTGGGCTCACACGTCTTTGCTCACCTGTCATCCGGGGGTTAAACGCACAATCTTTATGATAAAGCAACGTTTCTGGTGGCCGGCTATGGAGAAACAGGTGGCAGAGTATGTGGCAGCCTGCACCGTTTGTGCCAGAAACAAGACCTCCAAACAAGCTCAGATGGGTCTGCTGCAGCCTCTTCCTGTTCCACATCGTCCATGGTCACACCTCTCCATGGACTTCGTCACTGGATTACCCGTTTCCGAGGGAAACACCACCGTCCTGACGGTGGTGGACAGATTCAGTAAGATGGCACATTTCATTGCATTACCCAAGCTCCCCTCTGCCAAAGAAATGGCAGAGGTCATGTTACGTGAAGTTTTCCGCATTCATGGTTTTCCCAGGGATATCGTATCGGACCGAGGCCCCCAGTTCATCTCAGGTTTTTGGAAGGAGTTCTGCCATCTCCTGGGTGCCACCGTCAGCTTGTCTTCGGGTGACCACCCGCAGTCCAATGGCCAATCAGAGCGGATCAACCAGGAGCTGGAGACCTGTTTGCGGTGTCTCGTTTCCCAGAACCAGGCATCGTGGAGCAAGCACCTGGTGTGGGTCGAGTATGCTCACAACACACTGCCCACCGCAGCTACTAGACTTACTCCTTTCCAGTGTGTTTATGGTTATCAGCCACCCTTGTTCCCTGCCAATGAAGGTGAGGTCACGGTCCCGTCGGCACACGCCATGGTCCGTCGGTGCCGCCGGATCTGGGCAGGTGCTCGTCGTGCTCTCCTGCGCAGTGCCAGCCAGATGAAGAAGGTGGTGGATCGGCATCGCAGACCTGCTCCATCCTATAGGCCTGGACAAAGCGTTTGGCTGGCTACCAAAGACTTACCCCTTCATGTCATGTCCAGAAAGCTAGCCCCAAGGTTCGTGGGTCCTTTCCAGGTGTCTAAGGTGATTAACCCAGTGTCTGTGCGCTTACGTCTACCCAGGTCGCTCAAAGTCCATCCTACGTTTCATGTGGGGAAGGTCAAGCCTGTAAGAGAGAGTCCTCTGGTGCCCGCCTCTAAGCCCCCACCGCCTCCCCGGATGGTTGATGGTGGTCCTGTCTACACTGTTAAGAAACTGCTTGGAGTCCGTAACCGTGGTCGAGGGAAACAATTCCTCGTGGACTGGGTTGGTTACGGTCCCGAAGAAAGACAATGGGTCCCTGCAAGCTTCATTGTAGATCGGAGTTTGATCACTGACTTTTATCAGGATCATCCAGGAGGGTCTGGGACTTCCGGAGCAGTCCCTAGAGGGGGGGGTACTGTGGTGTCTCGTCAATTGTGTTAGTCGTGTTTGTTTTATGTCTGTCACTTCATGTTTAGTCAGGTATGTAATTCCAAGTCTAGTAAGGTTTCTATGTAGAGTCACGTTTTCTTGTTACTTCATGTCTTGTCTGTCTATTTCATGTCAGGTCTCGTTTTCCCATTTCCTGTTTTATTTTGTACTTACCTCTTGTCTTTCCTTTCAGGTCCTTTTTAATTCCTCACTTTGGGTGATTTTCCGTCCTCGTCAGTGTCTGCCCCGCCCCTGATTGTTCCCACCTGGTCCCTATTCCCTCATGTATAAATAGTCCTTGTCTCCCTTTGTCTTGTGCCAGTTCGTCTTGTTTCAGTGTGCTTCCATGTCCAGAGACCCAGCGTTAAAACCAGAGAGAAGAGTTTTGTTTAAAATCGAGAAGTTTTGTTTTGTCCTCGCTTGAGTGATTTTTTTGTTAAAACTTTGTTTTATTTTTTCATTAAAATCTGAGCCGTCGCATTTGAGTCCAGTATTTTTGTACCCTGTTCTAACACCTGGTATGGTCAGTTGAGCCTCAATTTCATCCTTGGTTGCTGACACCTCCACACACACACACACACACACACACACACACACACACACAATAATGTTCAAATTAATGTACAATGCAATATTTGAAAGGCATCAATTATTACATTTTCATTGCACAAGATCTCCGCTTACATCAGCCAAAAGGAAAAGAGCCTCTTCTTTTTCCTTGAAATGTGCCATGACCAGCAGAGAGATCTTGGTTGGAGGATTCCTCCTCGATGTGGACATTCTGTATCTCTCTCCTCCATTTGGTCCACTGACTGTTGAAGCTGTTTAGCCATATAATACTGCAACTCAATCTCAAAATAAAATACGAACTTTTAGGGGGGAAAAAAAACCGGAAATAATAACGTTTATAAACCTAAATAATCCGTTAAAGGTCACAGCGGTTCTCTCCTCTTGCTCCTGATATTTCCACCCCGAAATATTGTAACAACAAAAGTTACTGTAACATTACAGCACTATTTACAGTATTGCTGTAATATTACAGTATTGTTTTTAAATTGCTGTATACATTTCCTGCCTAAGGATAATATTCCCACAATGTATCACACTGTATTACAAATTCAAAGTAAATTACTGTGGGTAATACAGCAATTTACTGCCTACATTACAGATTTGTTTTACGGTGCATATAATAATTGTTTTATTTATTTTATTGCTTGCATGAGCAACACACACTAACTGGAAAAACTAAGTTGAATATACTTGTCTTCTCCATAGTACTTACCACCTCTTGCTCTTGCCCTGCACTTGCATGTGCCATACAAGTGCTTGTTGAGCTGGTTCTTCCACCTGCTCAACTCTCTGTCCTCATGAACGCAGGCTGGCTGTATATCTGAACTCAGACTCGCGCCCTCATCACTCTCTTCATCATCTTGTACTTCTAAGCTGCTGATAGTAGCACTAGCAGGTCTGTCAATTTGCGACATTTAGGGTGTGTTCACACCTAATAGTCTGCTCTCTGGTGCGCACCAGACCACAGTTTGTTACATTGTTTCATTTTTCAGAAGGTTCGGGTTTGCGTTCACACTGGCAAAAACTCAAAGGGACTATAAACTTTAAACACAAGTCATGTGCACGGAAATGCTGTTCAACCATTGGTCAGACATTAAGGGGGTACAAACGCAAATCCCGGCAATTTCTAGCGGAGCCTCCGCCATGGAGCATCGGCACTTTCGATTTAACTGTATACAGTTTGGCTGAAACTAACTGACAAGAAAACAGCGGAGAAGTAACGGGCAGAAACCCTCCTTTTTACGCAGCGGTCAGACGGCGACACATATTCAGTTGGCAGTTGCTTTGGCATTAGGGCAGGGATATCTAGATACTTCCCAAGGTTTGACATAATGAATTGTGCTACTTTTAAAGCAAGCAACGATTTTCAAATCTGTAATCAAAAAGCTCCTCAAAAACGCTATCGAAGCAGTTCCTGCCGTTGCTACGTTAGTTCAAACAGTAACAACGGACTATTTTTCTTAGCGGATGCATGTACATTTAAATACATACAACTATTTTTTAAATCAATAAAATAATTTTCTAAATCCACAAAAGCATTTCAATTAATATTGGGAGTCATGTCGTTACTTTGTTGAGAATGTGGCCATGTAATAAGCGGCATAATGTGCAGCAGCGCGGTCATTATGGGGAAAAGAACACCTTCATGCCGATCTAGATCCCTCCGCTTCGCGTCGGGCTCCTGATCAGCCTGTCGGTGTTCTTTTCCTGCTTATCCATGAGAGACGTTCTGCAGAGGAGGGGTGTTTCACCGACGACAGGTGTTCTTACTTTTATGTAGCTGACGGAGAATGTTTACTTTACACGACACTGTTCAACACTTAATTCTGCTTTACTCTTTAACTAAACAACCGCGGATGTCTTGAAAGACTCTTTCGCTAAAGATTTTTGAAGATATCTGCGTTCTTGTGACACGTAAATACTGCGCTTCCTATGTTTTGGTGCGGACTGCGTTCACACCAGCAATGAACCGCTCCAGAGTTCGCAAGCAAGCGCTCCGAGACCACCTATTTTAGCGGACCAGAGTCCGGTTGTTTAGTTCACTTAAGAGGTCTCGGACTGCGTTCACACCGACCCAAATGAACCGCACCAAGCGGCTAAACGCACCAGGGTTCGATTCAACCGGACTATACAAGGCAGGTGTGAACGCACCCTTAGATGCTTCACCTGCTAGTGAATTCATCTTTTCTTCTCTTGCCTTTTGGCCCCACCCTTTTCTTTTAATTTTCTTAGATTTGTATCCATGTTTTTTCATTCTCCCTGTCATTCATAATCCCTTCTCTTTGTATGATACACCATCATCACATAGAGAGGTGAAGTCCCTCTCTTTCCGGTGGAACTCATGGGACCTTATTTTGGAAAAATTATGTATTAAAGTCAATGGGGAGAGAAAACGTATCTTTCCATCCTGTTTGAATTGTGCCATGAATTACACATATGATGTTTGTCAATCTTAAAAAATCATTTCCGTGTCAAAAAAGTCACAGTTTGTCGTAAAACTGTTGAAATATAAGACTAGAAAAATACGCAACTAGAAAGACTACAAATCCCAGAGTGATGTTACGGACTACAAATCCGTAAGTGATGTTTGTTTTCCTTGTTTTCCTCCACTAAATATAAGAGATAGCTAAGATAAGATAACTTTAACAAGATGCTTGTGTGCTTTGTACCAGGTTGTTATCATACCAGCAATGGGTCTTACTTGTTCTTTCGCTTCCCGTCTGATGAAAGGACCAGGAGTGGCTGGATCAAGTTAGCTAACTAGCTAGTAGCAAGCACGTTAGTTATCATTACAGCCTTAGCCTTGTCCTTTGTATTAGCCTTAATATGAAGTAACATCAAGTAACCCAACATGTTAAACAGTAACGGAGCGTCCACACTACAGCTTCAAAAATAGCTTGGAGCTGGGCGTGTCTGGAGCTTGGGGATTTTATTCAAGCAACACGGCCAACAACCAATCACATGAATCTCCCGCCCCCGACATACAAAGCAAAAAACCCCGGGGATTGTATGGGAGCAATATATAAATATATATAAACTCCCCAAACAGGCGAAAACCTACCAGTTTCCCCCACTGTCTCTGCCACCTCCCTCCATGCCTGGTTCCTCCGGTTTGTATCCCGGTAGGTGAAGAGAGTCTGGTCATACAAAACCGGGTGATTTGCTACGGCGATAGTTAGTTTCTCCTCCGACTTTTTTTGAAATATAGAAATGAACGGCGGGATATCTCTCCCAGCTTACACGCGGTTTGATTGGCTACGGCTTCAGCTGTCAGATTTTGGGAAACGGGATTTGATTGGATGGCGCTGGCTACTCCGGCGTCTCTGGCGTCAGAAGTTGAACATTGTTCAACTTCTGAGACGGACCGCTCTGCTACCCACAATTCAGTTCGGCGAAAAAGCGAGGCAACGTGACGTCACCCCATTGAAAGTGAATGGGCAGATTGGAGCTTTCGACGCTGTCGACGCTGTCAACGCTGTAGTGTAGACGGGCCGTTAGAGTAGTAGTCATATTTCGTGAACCCTTTGAAGAGTGCTGTCACTGGTGCGATCATTCTATAATACACCGTTTAAGCCCGGATGCCCCCTCCCCCGCTACATTAGCATCGTCGATCTCTTCTACTTCATGCTATCTGCACAAATGGTTAACATTGAACATTAAAAAGATCAGGCAGTTCAGAGAGAATCAAAGGAAGGCAGGCAGGCAGCTTTGCATGACATTCTTCTGTACGTGTTTCATTGTGGTGATGATGACAGTAGTGACGGCCATCTTGGTGACGTGTGTTGTGCAAGACCAGAGATGTAGTTCATTCAGCGGTTTCACACAAAATAAAGTGTTACTTCACGGTTTGACGGCAATTATCTTTTAAATTGACAAACATCATATGTGTAATTCATGGCACAATCCAAACGGGATCGAAAGATAAAATGTATCCCGACGCCATACATAATTTTTCCGAAATAAGGGTTGCGGTTGAATAGTTCATTTTGCTTAGGAACCTTCCTAATGGAGTGAAATGACCCGGAAGTACCTCAGTGGCAGCCATGATAAGAGCCGTTCAAATTCTCTACAATGATAGGAAAGGAGGTTATAAAGGAAGTTTGAAACCTCCTTTCCTATCATTGTAGAGAATTTGAGCTTAGCTTAGGAGCCACTGGACCTCCCTTTACAAAAGAAAAGTAGAAAATGCTACCCCACAATGCCTTGCGGCCGCAGCATTTGCCGTCACACAACAGTCGGCCGTTCACGGAAACAACCGATTATGACCGAGAAATTATATCATGAAAGTTATGGTGCTTATTAAGCATTTTAAAACGTATGTGGTGAGTTGCCAAAGTGCTTTGTTTTGAACGCACATCAGTATTATAATCAAAAAGAGAAATATGAACGTTAGTTTTCACTGAAATTATCAAATAAAGTCAACATTTCACAGTCTTTACTGAGCTGTGTGGGGTTTGTTCAACTTTTAAAAGATGTTTGAATGGTGATATACACAGTGATAGATGTTAAGGGCTAACGTTTATAATAAATACATTTGTATTGATTTTAAGATATTTTCATACAATCATACGTATTTGGATAATTTGTATTAATGTGGACCGGAGGGAGAGGGTGACGAGCATAATATTCACTTTCCTTTTTATTTCAATTCCAACTTTGGTCACGAAGAATATGTTTATCTCTCTCTGTTCATAAAGCATAAAACAACACCATCAGAGCACGGTGCAGAGTCTCTAGATGAGTTTACAGTAGTCCGTCATTCTTATTATACATCATGTCCGCTGTATAAAAAACTGTAGTTCCCCCACAGCAGCAGACGCACATTTATGACGTCCGCTGGCGCATCATAAATACGTCGGATAGTGAAAGTGCATGCACCCTTGACGACCGGCCGTTCTGTGGTTCTCCAGATTCTACAGATGGCCAGTCCGCCCCTGATTGTATGTGTATTTTGTCATCATAAAATGACATCTATTGTTCTGTTCATCACAAGTTTTTGCAATGAAGCGTTTTACAATTCCACATTAACTTTTATAAGTCGGTTTATTCTAGTAAAATTGAAGTTATAAACAGTTCTTTAAAAAACGTTTTTGAAGTCTATTAGTTTTGAGCTTTTATTGCAGGTTGTAAAGTATATCTAACGTTGTTTGATCCCATCAGGAGTTACTTTATCAAATTCCATTTAATTTATGCAAACATTTGGAACATTTCCTCCATTTAAAGTATCTGAAACTCCTGCATATTTTTGTAATTAACCTATGCTCTGGTACATCTGGTATGATTCTATGGTAAAGTAAATCATGAAACTGTCAGAGCATCTTAGGGTTCTGATCTTGAGTTTATGACAGCTTTAATTTGGGATGAATATGGTTTCATTTTGGGCTGATTCACTTTGTTTTTCCTGGAGAGTTGCAACACAGTTTGAAAAAGTATTGGCATTAAAATATACCTAAAACCCCCAAAATACTATTACTTATAATCTGTATATATTATATAGTCTATACTTTATGTGGCAGCTGGGAAGGATGTAGACAAATGCTGGGTAGCAAATCTATAATAAGTCGCCATACTATTATTGTCTATAAATATTACATTTCTTAAAAATAGATGTTGTCATATAAATGTAGTGCAGTAAAAAGTACAAAACGTGCATCTTAGATTCCTTGGAGTACACTCCCCACACGCACATACACAATGTACCCGCGACTGTTACAATGAAGGCTCGATAATCAGCTCACGGCATATAGGTGTAAGCAGGGGTAAAGTGCTATTTTTGTAAGTCGTGGTGGACCTAACCTCCTCTCCCAGGAGATCTCCCCCGGGAGATTTCTTTTGAAAATATTAAAGTTAAATGCATCAATCTGGTGCACTTTGAGAGCAAAATTAAGAGATCTATGAATACCTCTCTCAACACCCATATGAAACAGAACTGTAAACCGATTTTCTATTTCTTTATTGATATTTTACAAATCACTCAACATTTAACCTGTATTCTTGTTTTACTGTGTCATATAGTATTTCATACTTGTTTTTCATTTATTCTCTTGTCTTTTTTTTACCTAAAGGCCTAATGATCATATAAACGTGTGCCTCAGAAATAATTGTTTAGATTAATCGTGACCAAACCGTTTGAGCCCCACTGAGATAACTTAGACTAAAGTTAACTATCGAAACACTGAGAGAGTTCTTTACTTCACCTGAGTTGAGGTTATCTCAGCCTCTCAGTCTGACAGGAGGGAGTTCTCCCTCCACCTTCTTGTTGTCTCTACGTGTAGGCCTACTGTAGCATATTATTTTCGGATCAATCATTTTTCAAATTATTTAAAAAGACACATACAGTGGGGCAAAAAAGTATTTAGTCAGCCACCAATTGTGCAAGTTCTCCCACTTAAAAAGATGAGAGGCCTGTAATTTTCATCCGAGGTACACTTCAGCTATGAGAGACAGAATGGGGGGAAAGAATCCAGGAAATCACATTGTAGGATTTTTAATGAATTAATTGGTAAATCCCTCGGTAAAATAAGTATTTGGTCACCTACAAACAAACAAGATTTCTGGCTCTCACAGACCTGTAACTTCTTCTTTAACAGCCTCCTCTGTCCTCCACTTGTTAACTGTATTAATGGCACCTGCTTGAACTCGTTATCAGTATAAAAGACACCTGTCCACAACCTCAAACAGTCACACTCCAAACTCCACTATGGCCAAGACCAAAGAGCTGTCAAAGGACACCAGAAACAAAATTGTAGACCTGCACCAGGCTGGGAAGACTGAATCTGCAATAGGTAAGCAGCTTGGTGTGAAGAAATCAACTGTGGGAGCAATTATTAGAAAATGGAAGACATACAAGACCACTGATAATCTCCCTCGATCTGGGGCTCCAAGCAAGATCTCACCCCGTGGGGTCAAAATGATCACAAGAACGGTGAGCAAAAATCCCAGAACCACACGGGGGGACCTAGTCAATGACCTGCAGAGAGCTGGGACCAAAGTAACAAAGGCTACCATCAGTAACACACTACGCCGCCAGGGACTCAAATCCTGCAGTGCCAGACGTGTCCCCCTGCTTAAGCCAGTACATGTCCAGGCCCGTCTGAAGTTTGCTAGAGAGCATTTAGATCAGGGGGGTCAAACTCAATTTCATTGCGGGCCACATCAGCATTATGGTTGCACTCAAAGGGCCGGTTGTAACTTTAAGACTATATAAAAATACATATATGAATATTTAATATATATCAAATAATGTATTATATTACATTATTGCCTCTGCATTGGATTATTATCGGATAGGGTAATAACTTCATAATTAACTACGTCTGAAAGCAGAAGTCTAGGGCAAATAATTGCAAGTCTCTTCAGTGAGAATGTCACAAAATGATTTAAAAAGAAAAGTCAAAATAAAAAAAATTAAGGGACATTTTGAAAGAAGTTACATTTAAAAAAAGAAAAGTCAAATTCTGAAATGCATTGTGGGACATGTAGTTTTTTGGCAACGTGCTTCTGTCAAGTAGCATGTAACCGCATAATAAACATATCATATTTTTTGCAAGCTCTTGTGGGGCCACATGAAATGAAGTCGCGGGCCGGATCTGGCCCCCGGGCCTTGAGTTTGACACCCCTGATTTAGATGATCCAGAAGAGGATTGGGAGACTGTCATATGGTCAGATTAAACCAAAATAGAACTTTTTGGTAAAAACTCAACTAGACGTGTTTGGAGGAGAAAGAATTCCAAAATATTTGAACAATTATAATTTTGAGAAGATGATGGCGCTACATTAAAAATGTACAATCACCAAGTTGATTACAAGTCGTGTTTTTGGCAACATGAATATTTCAATAAGTAGTTACCAAATATTTGACTCATAAGCCCAAATGTAAACCTGCTGGTGGCACCAGAATAGAGGTTGTCAGGCAAACCAAGGCAAGTTTATTTATATAGCACCTTTCAACACAAGGCAATTCAATGAGGTCACCACAGTCCTTAGTATTTATCTCCTGGGAACCATTGATGTCTCTACCCAATTTCATGGAAATCCATCAACTTGTTGTTGAGATATTTAAGTACTTGCAGTCGTGAGTTATACAGAGTGACATGGATATGTACTGTAAAGATCAAGCTAACAAAATAAGCAAAAACAACAGAACCTTCAACTAGTAAGGAGCCGTTTTAATATTCTGCAAGGATATATAATTACTCCAAGATTGTATTTCCTTTAATGCGAGCCAAATTGTTTCCATCTAACTCTTCCCTCTGTTATGAAAAAAGAGAGGAGACGCAGACTTCAAGGTGACCAGAAGCACATCCTTCAGTCGACAGGCTGATAGATGATGCCCTCGTAAAATGTAATAAGTATTATAACCCTCTCCAGGTCTTGCATCAGGATGGCCATAAAGCAAAGAAAGAGGCCAATAACGACTTGCAGTTGTTCTAACTCAGGGAAAGCCTTACAAAGATCAACTCAGTCTGCACATGGAAGGACGCCCACAAGGTAAAGTCAATGAGGCTCCTTGACTTGTTTGGAGGGAAATGTGCATTTACTTTAGCTACAAATTCAACATACTAAATAA
The DNA here is from genome assembly GCF_902827115.2 of Pseudochaenichthys georgianus. NCBI lineage: Eukaryota > Metazoa > Chordata > Actinopteri > Perciformes > Channichthyidae > Pseudochaenichthys > Pseudochaenichthys georgianus. The sequence continues at coordinate 8,187,900 of NC_047519.1, read as the reverse complement.
ATCCAGTTTTCTTTGTGGGTGGCGAGCCCATATTGTGGCCTCACCAACAACGCCCAATGGTTCCAGAACCGATTCCAAGAGTGGGTTTACTGTACGGTTGATCTCTGCATTTGTGGTCCAGTCCTACGCTTTCTTAAATCGCTGGTGCCTTGGTAGAGGCTACTGCCTGTACAATAAGGGACTCTCTGTACCCGACAATACAGCTCCCACAAACCCATTCACCATAATAAGGTGCCGATTGAAATTGGACAGCAAAGAGCTCTGACCTCAGACAGAAGCTTTTGGTGCACCTTCACTATGAAAGTCGCATGTTGAAGTGGTGTAGACGTCTGATCAGTGTGACTCCTGGACACCTACTTGAAAAAGGTATTCCTGACAGGTCCGACTGGAAGGTAACCCCAGAACAACCAGAAAACCCATCTGGATAATATCCTTATAAAAGAATTCCACTTCAAGGTGAGGAGAATGAACAAAAGGCCTATTGTTTCGTGGCCAGAATGTATGTAGTTCGCAAGAGTGTGTTTTTTGTTTTTCTCAGGAACAGAATCCAACTCCGAACAAAAAATACAGAGATCATTACATTAGGGAATGTTTACCAAGAGTTTTTTACCGTCTATTATTAACTGTTCTATTTTTTCCATTTTTAGTTTTGGGCCAAACTAGGACCAGACGACTGTTCGCAAGGCGAAAGCTTTCTCCGCCGCCAGAAAGTCAAACTCCTGTAAGCTTTCTTTGTTACTCTTAAACAGCCTTACTTCTCAATGAATCAGTTCAGTCAGACAACTCACGTGTTTCTTAATATGTTTATTATAAGCAGCATATCGTTTGAGTTTGGCGTCTAGGCTCAGGCCTCATCACTCCACAGATTTACAAAGAACATTGAGTGATGATTAGATAACTATCCCCGAGCCTACAGGTGGAAGCTGGGGTGGAGCTGGGGTGGTGGTGGTGGGGCAGGCAAGCAGCAGCAACATGAAACACAGCAGCAGGAACATGAACGTAGCAATAGCAAGTGAAATAGAGCGGCATGTTTAGGAGAATGTGTTTGGTTGGTTGAAAGAGGGACGAGGTGCGTCACGTGTTAATGTATCATTGGTGCTCGAGTTGACTGCCTGAACTAGCTCGCAGGCTTCGCCCCATTTGTGAATGCTTAAAATGACATGGGTTTGGAGTAATCTTGAGGACTGTATGCTATTTAAGTTATGTATTTGTTCACACGTTGAACCTATTTTTCCATGTTTCAGAAGCACAAGTCAAACGCCATGAGCCCTGCACCTCGATGCGGCCGGCTGATGGAGAACTGCTCAGCCTACGTCCCGTGCTGCGACCCCTGCGCCTCCTGCCGCTGCCGACTCTTCAACACCATCTGTCACTGCTGGAGGACCAACCCGCTGTGCTTAATGAAGACGTAGATAAAAACAAGTACAGGACCAGCACCTGGACATACATGTAGACAGGGATACACATACATTTTGTTTCCATTGTACAGAGCACCAGAGTGATGGAAGTTGATATGGGAATGAAGCCTGTGTGTTTCTGTCTTCAGTCTTCTGAGATATTGATACAAAATTACTCACATAAATGTTTACAGCATATCCAAATACCTAATGTGTGTGTAACAACCGATGACCGACATATGCTATTTTATGTATGTATGTATTGTGCCTTGGGTATTACCCACATTATTGCTGCTTTACCACTTCTGCTCCCCTGACGTTTCTAATATGTGGGAACCAATAAGAACAGGCTCACATTAGAACATACATCACTCTTTTTTTATCAAACTCAATGCCCTAAAGATAAGACATGGGGGAAAAAGCTAAATCAGTCATAAAAAAAGTAGATGTTTCTGTTCCTATGTAAATAAGCCTTGGAGATCAGATAATACAGTGTTGTATTAGAGTCCCAAAATCTGGAGTTATTCATTATTCACATGTGGATTTATGAGTTTTAACTATTTTTTGCTATTGAATAAATATATCACAAGCCAAAATTATCTTTGTGTTTTTGTTCCTTTCCTTGTTTTTTCCCCATGGAAATATCCTAAAATGCATACATGGATACATTAGAATGCAAGTCACTTGCATGAGATCTATGGGAGACCATGTTTGGTTTGGGCAATATGGGGGACATTATCAACACAAAGGCCAAACATTTTAAGTTTAGCAAATGTTGCTGGCAGCTGCTTTGAATATTTTTCCAAGGGGGTGATTTGGAAAGCTGAAAATTATTGAATGAGAACAATATGTGTAGGGAGCCAAGTGTATGGGCTCAGAACAGTCTCATAATACACACATGCACACAGAAGGATTCACACTTGTGTTTTTCAATGCACACACAAATATGTTCCGTTTCATATACATGAAAATACAGAAACAAGTTTTACATGTGTATTTTTGATCATCACATAATTGTTTTCCGTTTAAAACCGCTGCACCTACAAACGTGAATACAGCTGCTTTATTTATGTCTGTATGAAGTTGTTGTGAGTGTGGAGGGAGCAGCTACAGGTTCGTATGAGGGGCCGTACAGGCCGTAATTCATACTGGTCCTCTCACGCACATACATTCTCCTTATACATACATATATTTTCACTCTTACACACATATATTCTCCTTTTACATACATACATTTTCACTCTCACACACGTATATATTTACACTCACACATTCATACATTTTGCTCTCATATTATCATATTTCAATGCACACATTCATATATTTACACTCACACATTCATGCATTTTGTTCTCATATTCATATATTTTAATGCTCATATTTATACATTTTGTTCTCATATTCATACATTTTAATGCTCATATTTATACATTTTGCACATTCATTGAATGTTTACATTTAATATTATAAATAATATATGCATGTCTGAAGACAATATATGTATGCAAGAGAAGAATGCATGTATGTGTGAGAGAAAGTATAGTGGAAACGGAAGTTCAACCCGGAGAGACGTGATGTATGGAATACATATTTATTGTTACATGTCATATGAATGAAATGATTGCCATGATAATACAACAGGAGAATGGAATGGCGATTAGGCCCCGGTTTGCAGGATAATCATTCAGGAGGGAAAGAACCGCGCCGATGAAATCCCCGGGGTCTAGACACTGGTGGTGGTGATAAGTAGGTGGGATCGGTCTGAAGGAGGAAGGTTTAGCTTTGTCCTGGAGGAGACGGGAGGCGAGAGGGATGGAGGAGGGTTGCGTGTGGTCACCTGAAATGACAACTGACAGGAAGAAAGAGCAGGCATTTAAGGAAGTTAACGTGTGCAGCAATTGGCTGCTGAGGGGTGACGCCCACGCATTTAATGAGGGGGGAGAGAGCAATAGAGTGACGTGTAAGTGACTCATTGTTAAGTCTTCCTTATTGAACTTGCGCTAAAGCTTTCATGAGTATGGTTGAAACGGAAGGCAGGTCATTATCGCACTGTGATTGGCTTAGAACAGGGGTGTCAAACTCAAGGCCCGGGGGCCAAATCCGGCCCGCCACTTCATTTTATGTGGCCCCACAAGAGCTTGCAAAGAATATAATAAGTTTATTATAATGTTACGTGCCGCTTTACAGGATAACGTTGCCCATAAACTACATGTCCCACAATGCATCTCATTTTGTGACATGCGCAATGAAGAGACTTGCAATTATTTCCCCTAGACTTCTGCTTTCAGACGTAGTTAATTATGAAGTTATTACCCTATCCGATAATAATCAAATATTGTAAAATAAATAATACATTATTTTATATTTATTATGCATATTTATCTATGTATATTTATATATAGTCTTAAAGTTACCACCGGCCCTTTGAGTGCAACCATAATTCTAATGTGGCCCGCGATGAAATTGAGTTTGACACCCCTGGCTTAGAAGGTCGAGCGGGGCGGGCTCATGTTCAGAACTTCTGATTAAAATCAACATGATGGAGGGGGAGATGAATCCGTGTATCTTCGGACCATTTGTTTGAGTGTCTGCGAGGCGTTTTTGCTTTTTGTTTTTTACCTTACTAAATGGTCTAATGGTAAATATTCCATTATGAAAGCAGTCCTGATTAGCAGGGAAAGGAATCAACTTTTTTATTAATACCGTGTCCTGATTGGTGGGAAACGGTTGCAGCGTAGAAGAAAATAGTTTTGTTTCACACTGCCAGATTATTCCCCCTATTACTCGTTTTATGAAGGAGATGTCCGGTCACCAGGGCGCATGATGTGTGTATGTGTGTGTGTGTGTGTGTGTGTGTGTGTGTGTGTGTGTGTGTGTGTGTGTGTGTGTGTGTATGTGTGCGCATGGTATAAGTGTGTGTTCCCAAATGAAAGAAGTTGTTTAATCTTAATCTCGATGTAGTGCTAAATGCTGTCGAAATATATCTCTATATCGTTAGGGGATAGGAACAGGGCTGCCCCTCCCTACAGGCCAATCATGCAGGCAGCATGGGGCCCCGCCTTGCGCAGGGGGCCCCGCCCAGAGGGCCTCAGCTGCTGTGCGCAGTTCTCTGCTCAGTTCTCCCACACCCCCCGCGAGAGTGAGATTGAGAGGTGACAAGGAGAGCACGTCTGTAAGCCGACACCGTTGCAATGAATCAACATCTGACCAATCACGGCTTTGATACGGCCACAAGTGCAGGTGAAGAGATGTCGGTGAAAAGATAGTTTCAGTCCGGCGCAAAAAACAAAACATGAAGAAACTAGCGCATCACTCAAAGGTGGGTTATTGTATGAGTCAAATGTACAACTTGCGAATGTTGTATAAGTCAAATTGCCAATTGCCATATTAAAACATCAGCAGCAATTCACGACATGAAGAAGGCAGTCTCTGCATAGCATATAGGCTAATGGAGATGCAGTTATTTCCAGCATTCTTTATTTAACATTCATTCAAGTATGTTATGCCTTTTATCTGCTAATGTACAGGAGGAAGAGTGATAATCTGTCTGTCTAGTTGGTTTACATAACAGTTAAAGTTTACAGCCAAAAAAACATGGAGCATTTTTTCCCCTTTTATTCATTTTTATGTCAATTTGCACATTTCATGGTGATGCTCAGCCTCTGCCCTTAACTCCTAACAGTCATCATCATGTCAACCACAACACAGAGAAATACTGATAGAAATGTGTGTGTAGTTGTTGATACATTGCCGACAGAGGGAACTACATTTGAATACAGATTTAAAAAATATCAGTTTTTGAGCATGTCATAAGCATGTTTTGTCTTGACTATATTACAACTATATTATAATAAAAACAATGTAGTATTTGTATTATTGAATTGATTATGATTACCATTATTAGTTCAAACCGGAGAGACGTGATGTAAGAATTACATATTTATTGTTTACACGTCATATGAATGAAATGATTGCCATGATAATACAACAGGAGAATGTAATGGTGTTTTGGCGATTAGGCCCCGGTTTGCAGGATAATCATTTAGGAGGGAAAGCACCGCTCCGATGAAATCCCCGGGGTCTAGACACTGGTGGTGGTGCTGAGTAGGTGGGATCGGTCTGAAGAGGGAAGGTTTAGCTTTGTCCTGGAGGAGACTGGAGGCGAGAGGGGTGGAGGCGGGTTGCGGTCATCTGCAAATGACAACTGACAGGGAGGAAGAGCAGGCATTTAAGGAATTTAGCATGTGCAGCCATTGGCTGCTGAAGGGTGACGCCCTCATATTTAAGGAGGGGGGAAGGGAGCCATCGAGTGACGTGTAAGTGACTCATGTTAGGTCTTCCTTATTGAACTTGCGCTAAGCTTCATTTCAAACCGGAGAGACGTGATGTAAGAATTACATATTTATTGTTTACACGTCATATGAATGAAATGATTGCCATGATAATACAACAGGAGAATGTAATGGTGTTTTGGCGATTAGGCCCCGGTTTGCAGGATAATCATTTAGGAGGGAAAGCACCGCTCCGATGAAATCCCCAAAACCAGTGAAGTATGAAATACTGAGATGAACTGAGTTGCTTACCTTGTGGGGTGACTGGTGATCTGGGAAGGAAAGATAATAGATTAACACGTATATGAGCGACATAGTGCCGGAATCACTGCCGGAGCTTACGGGTCATGCTGAGACTCTGACTGCCGAAATCAGTGCCGGTCTTACCTGAAAACGACCTGCGGGTCGCATGCCTGGCCAGCAGGGCTTGACTACGCCGAGGAGCGAGCGGTTTCGTTTTGTAACGGTGGCCTTCCGCCACGACACCGAAGTGTACGGTGGCCTTCCGCCACGCCTGACTTCGCAGGCTATATACATCTTTTTCTTTGCTCTTTTCTCTTTCTTTCGTAACTGACACCGAAGTGTACGGTGGCCTTCCGCCACGCCTGACTTCGCAGGCTATATACATCTTTTTCTTTGCTCTTTTCTCTTTCGTTCGTAACTGACACAGAAGTGTACAGTGGCCTTCCGCCACGCCTGACTTCGCAGGCAATATACATCTTTTTCTTTACTCTTTTCTCTTTCTTTCGTAACTGACACCGAAGTGTACGGTGGCCTTCCGCCACGCCTGACTTCGCAGGCAATATACATCTTTTTCTTTACTCTTTTCTCTTTCTTTCGTAACTGACACCGAAGTGTACGGTGGCCTTCCGCCACGCCTGACTTCGCAGGCAATATACATCTTTTTCTTACTCTTTTCTCTTGCCTTTGTTTTGTAGCTGACACGGGGGTGTACGGTGGCCCGAGTCCACGCCTGACTGCAGGAGATACATTTTACACTGATATGTTTGAGCAAGGCCTGGGAATGAAATACCTGTGCCGGAGATGAAGCCCGTTACATGTAGTTGCAGCGTGAGACGAGACATTATTCCCTGTGGGCGGGGCCCGCGGAATTAGGACAGGAATGCAGTTTGAATATCAGGTACCTTAGTGAGACATGTATACTTGTGAATGTGTTTATGAGCCACCACCAGTTATATGCATAGATACCATAGTTAGGGTCTGAGAGATCTTTGGGAGCCGGTACGGCGCTGATGTCTGGGCGAATGTAGGTTGTGAAGGCGGAGGAGGACCACCGTCCTAGTTGTTGTAGGGATGAGGTAGAGAGACCTTGATTAGCAGCAGAGGTGGCTGCACCTATCCTGAAGGAATGTCCCGGGTATGATATAGGTGATAGGCCGGATTTAATGAGAACTTGCTTGAGGTAGAAATTGACGGGGGCCATGACCCTGCGAACCACTCTCCCTGGAAGAAATCCCCAAAATCCACGGATGGGGCGGCATCCGTGAAGAACCTCATTGAGTCAGAGGAACGCACAAGGTCATCGTAAAAGAAAGTAACTCCGTTCCAGTGGGCGAGCAGGAGGGACCAGAAACATAGGTCTGAGCGGCAGCCTTCGTCTAAGAAAACGCAGTCATGGAGTTTGTCGACCGCTGATGCTGCATCCGGGAGGCGGGAGATGAACGAGCGCCCCTGGGGGATGACATGCATGGCGAAGTTGAGGTGTCCGAGAAGGGAGAGCAACTGTTGTTTTGTGATAACGTGTTGCTCGCAGTATGACTTGGTGATGTCCCGGATGCGCTGCAATTTGTCGGAGGGGAGAGACGCCTTCATGTCTATGGAGTCGAGGATGATGCCTAAGAACTCTAAGCGTGTGTCGGGACCTAACATTTTCTCTTTGGAGAGAGGGACACCTAACTCCTGGAGCAGTGTTTAAGCTTGGCCAGTGAGATCCCTGAGCTGTCCTGTGGCGGGTCTATGGGGAAGAGTCATCCAGTAGGTGAAGGACGGAGGGGATTCTGACGATGTTCAGCGGGATTCAGCAGGATCCAGCAGAGCGCTTCCGAGAAGGAATTGAAGATGCAGGGGCTGCTTCTGCGAAAATAGAGTTTGAACTCCCACTTAATACCGGACGAATTCCACTGAGACGGATGAATGGGGATGATGTTGAAGGCATCGGTAATGTCCGCTTTGGAGAGCCGAGCTCCGTGCCCTGTGAACTTGATCATCTTTATTGCATTATCCACTGAGGCATGGTGAAGGGAGAACTGATCTGGAGGGATGATGCTATTGACGCTGCCGAATGCCGGAGCGGGGTGCGGACAGATCGAAAATCAGCCTTTTATTTACGTGTGGCTTATTCTGATGGGATTTGAACGGAACACTGAGAAGGGGGAGGAGCTAAAAGGGCAGATTATATATATCCTTTGAGAAGTTCTTTGTCGATGAGCTGGGAAACTATGTTGGGTTCTTTAGCGGCTGACTGTAAGTTTCTTGCTACGAAAGTCACTGTGGGAGATGGGAGGACCCCTACCCTGAAGCCTTGGGAGAGGTCTGACAGAGATAGTCAACGAACACGGAATCTGGGTGAGTAGATAGCGCAGCTGCTAGCTGAGGGATGATAATGGGAGTGGAGGGGTTATATTCCAATTATTATTATTATTATTTTTTTTCACGAGGTTTCTGGCGCAGAGCTACTGTGACGGCCCGTCCACACGGTGGCGCGCGTTAAAGCTTCCAACGGTTCTGCCCATTCACTTTGAATAGGGTGACATCACTTTGAGCAGGACTGTATTTTGGGAAGCGACGTGGAGCGTTGCTGGCGTTGCTCGCTTCAAAAGTTGAGCAATGTTCAATTTTGTTGGCGCCTCGGCAGAAGCGTCAGCCAATGAAATCCCGTTTATGCAAATCTGCCAGTACAAGCGCTAGCCAGTCGAACCGCGTGTATGCTGGGAGAGACTACGCAGGTCATTACCTCATATTCCGGAAAATGGAGGGAACATTCATTATAGCGGTAGTGAATCACCCGGTGCTGAATGATCGGTCTCTGTTCATCTACCGGGATACAAACCAGAGGAGCGAGGCATGGAGGGAGGTGGCAGGGACAGTGGGTGAAACTGGTAGGTTTTCGCCTGTTGGAGGTTTTTTTTTTTTTTTCCAGTTTATTTCGTTTTAACATTGCTATTGCTTTGTATCTCGGGGGCAAGAGATTCATGTGATTAGTTGTTGGTCACGTTGCTCGCAAAAAAAAACAGTAGCGTAGGCAAAAATGTACTTTAGGGTGGGCCTGTAAAAATATAGGGTGGGCCTTCTTCTTCTTCTTCTTCTTCTTCTTCTTCTTCTTCTTCTTCTTCTTCTTCTTCTTCTTCTTCTTCTTCTTCTTCTTCTTCTTCTTCTTCTTCTTCTTCTTCTTCTTCTTCTGAATACTTTCTTTTCCATAACAGATGGGTATGTTTTGGTGAACGGGAGACACGTATTTTACTGTTTTATCAAGAGCACAACACGACATCTTAGTGTCATTCTGGACAGCTCTCATCTGCACCACACGTAAAACTCACCCATACTGCATTCTTGTACAGTCTTAAAACCTTTCCTTGAAATATGTTATGCATTGTAAGGTGTCCTTGGGTGCTTTGAAAGGCGCCCCTAAATAGAATGAATTATCATTATTATTTATTATCTGAAACGATGTAATAACTTTTTTTTTTTTTTTTTTTTCAGTCACTTGCCCTATACATTCAGCAGGCCATTCACTTTGATTTGATCCCTTTATAAATGTCATCATTTCGACAATAAATAAATGCTACATAAACATTATCTTCCACGTTTTATCTAACCATCTCCGTTTCTACCTTTCAATATATTTTGAAAGAGAACTCTCTCTCATCTGCGTGCGGGGGCGGGGCCTCACAGACACGCTGCATCTCTCGCTTACAGACACGCTGCGCCGCTGTGCAGTGTGCACACGGTTCTGCTGGTAATGAATATTACATTTTGTGAGGAAACTTCTCAACCAATAGTTCCAATAAGTATTCACTTCAGGTTTACGAAAGTAACTGACTCAGATTACTCGTTTTTCAAATGTAACGCCCGCTGAATATACATGATTTTTTTTTGTATTTCTGATTACGTAACGCCGTTACATCTATTCCGTTACGACCCGACCCTGTGTGGGTGAGTGCAAGCATTTTCGTTAACACTAGTACCTGACCTGAGTGCCACGGAAGTCGAAGCTCCTGTGACGAGTCTTCCAGGGCCTGGAGGCGAGCATCGATAGCTATCATGGAGCTAGCCAGGGATTGCAGGGAGCCGGCCACGCTACTCTCCATGAGGGGTGTGTTAGTGACGCTCCCGGACTGGCGAGCCTGGGAAGGGGTGGATTTTGGAGGTGGACGGGATCCTGCTGGAGGGCTCGACTTCCTGCCCTTTTTTTATTATCTCCGCGGCTGCGGCAGCGTCCTCGCCCTGCTCTCTGGGGAGCTGACTGGAGCTGCTGCCCCGGACTGGGGAGCTGTGCTGGAGACCTGATCCGAGAGCTCTCGGAGCTGCGAGAGAGTGAGGCCTGGGGCTGTGGGGCTGCAGGAGCCGGGCGATGAGGAAGTCTGCCTCTGGTGATAGGCCGCTGTGGGGAGCCGAACCGGGCTCGAATAATTCCATACCAGGTTCGTGATCTGAATTGTCCGAGTTGGGCATCTTGAGCTAGTTTTTCTTGTGCTTTTTTTTTTTCTCACGAGGAGGAGTATAGTACTGCTACTGTTTGCGGTCATCTGCAAATGACAACTGACAGGGAGGAAGAGCAGGCATTTAAGGAATTTAGCATGTGCAGCCATTGGCTGCTGAAGGGTGACGCCCTCATATTTAATGAGGGGGGAAGGGAGCCATCGAGTGACGTGTAAGTGACTCATGTTAGGTCTTCCTTATTGAACTTGCGCTAAGCTTCATTAGAAGTAGTTTATTTGCATTAATTATATTTTAATCTTTTTGAGGCTAGTATTTGGCAGGAAATGCAGACGTATTCACCTGTAAACGCATACTGAACGACATACATGCACATTTACCATTTACCTCAGTGTATAAAAAACTAACTGTTGATAATAATAATAATAATAATAAACAGGAATTATATTTTGCAAAGTAGCCTACTTTGTTTCAAACTTTTTTTTCCCACACCTGTCGGTTGGGGGGGGGGCTCATCTCACAATGTCGCTTGGGGCCCCAAGTTGGCCAGGGGCGGCCCTGGATAGGAAACACTCAAATTTAAGACATATAATTAATAAATGGGTGAAAATTGCTTGTGCCCATAATGGGCAGCATTAATATATATACCCACATGCCAGCTAAGGTCAGAAGAGCTTTATTTAACAGCTGGTCTTATGTTTGTGACCCCTCCTGTTTATTAATTGATAAGCCTGAAACATGCACTTGTCAAGGTACAGAGGCACATTTTGCAAATATGGCAGTAGCCATCGGTCATCTTATGATAAGATATACTTTATTGATCCCAAGTTGGGAACATTTGCGTTACATCAGCATGTGTAACAGTTGTAAATATGCAGTGGTGTTTATTTGTAAATAATTTAGTATAATCACACAAATTCTGTGTTTTATATTTAATAATTCTGTGTTCTTTATTTATTGATTGTTCAATACCTGACAAGGCCGGAGATTAAATATCTACATACATCTTATAAGAGTATAATACATATTTATAAAACGGACAAGTCAAATCAAGCAATCTGATTGGTTCTTAGTCGTGATATACTGAGCGTATACCACGGGTAGAATTGTAAATTACTTTTCACAACAAGTCAGTATCCCTCCGCGTCTGAGAAAAACAGTATACCGTTGGGCTGAAAAGCAAACTGCCTGCAGTTTGCTTTTCATACTGGAACAAGAAAGCAGCGGAGAAGTAACGGGGCAGAAACCCTCCTTTTTACGCAGCGGTCCAGACATACACATCAAACGGCAAAACATATTCAGTGTGCAGTTACTTTGGCATTAGGGCAGGGATATCTAGATACTTTCCAAGGTCTGACATAATGAATTGTGCTACTTTTAAAGCAAGCAACGATGTTTTCAAATCTGTAATCAAAGAGGTCCGCAAAAACACTATCGGCCAATCAGATTGCTTGATTTGACTTGTCAGTTTTATAAATATATTTACATTTCTTCCGTTACGGAACAAACTTACAAAGCATAAAATGGAAACATTTAAGATTAACTTCGACCTCCGGGGGGTCTTACTATGGAGGAGTGGATTGAGCACTGCCTATCTCCAGAAAAAAAGCACCTAAACGACGACATGCAGAGCTATGTGAAGAGCAGGTAGACCAACTGGAAAAGTACCACCATTCAAAAGCTTTCTGATGCGGGTCTTGAAACAAAGCAGAGAAATTATGACCGTTAGTGGCCACAGGTGCGAAAGCTCTCTCTAGAGCTACTGGAAGCCAAATCTCGGGGACCGGAGAAAGTGGAGCAATATTCTCACCACGCCAAGCAACAGCCTAGATTAGAACAACCTCAACAAGTAACCACGTAAGCCATGCTACTGATGCTGGACAGGTTTTCAGTGGCTGCACAATAAACGGCAACATACAAATGAATGTAAATAAATAGCCAAATAATGGATCAACGCTCTCTGTCTAATATGTTCGCTAGCTGTTAGTGTTGTTGCATAGCAACCACCTCGCACTATGTTTCGCGCAGAAGGCAACGGAGGGACTATTTTATTTTGAACATCATTATTTACTAATAAAAACTATTTAAATTAGAGTGTGTATTTTTTGTTCATATTGCCACACTTGGTAACCGTTTTATAAAAGCAATAGCTCACTTCAGGCCGTGATATATGCTCATTATATCACAGCTAAGGGGCGTGGTTCGGCCCGACGCGAAGCGGAGGCCTGTCGTGAGCTATTGCTTAAGTATAATATCAGTTCAAATAAGTGCTTCAAGATAGTTAACCCTTCTCTTGCGTTAGGTCATACCCCCCTTCCCATGCTATTTTCGGTCAAAATTGACCGGTGTGTTTTGCACAGTGACATCTCTGGAACCCCTTATCCAATTTTGATGGTTGACATCTCCTTTGAATAGTCAAAGCCAGTAGAATCAAGGGATGACAGACTGAATGACACCAGGAGTGAATTTCATATTATATTTGGCAGTAAGTTCAAAGATAGGGCTTATTTTACATTACTGTATATTATAAAAATGCTTGCCATGTAGGCTGTGTTTACTGGAGATGGAAATGATTTAGTTAGTGTTGTAGCTGAGATTCTTCCTGTTCCAATGATGTATAGGATGTATTGATTTGATACAAGCAAGCCAGTCTTTCATGTCATGGTCCGGAACCACCGGTGGGCCCATCAAGTTCAGCATTCACTGTGATGAATATAAAATAAGACACTGATACTGTTATCTTCAACTAACATTTATTGAAATAGAAATATACCATAATAGAACGTGTGTGTGTGTGTGTGTGTGTGTGTGTGTGTGTGTGTGTGCTCACGTGTTCACGCACATGGTTGGCAATGCAAAATTGTGGAATGTCACCTCAGGCTCCTCTCCCTCAGGGGCCTATCCCTCCTCTCCCTCAGGGGCCTCTATCTCAGGGGCCTCTCCCTCAGGCTCCTCTCCCTCAGGGGCCTCTCCCTCCTTTCCCTCAGGGGCCTCTCCCTCAGGTGCCTCTTCCTGGTCTGTTGTAGGCTCATAGTCTGGATCGCTGTTGTCTTCCATTTCTGAGACATCTTCCTCTATCTCCTCTTCATCTGGTTCAATCTCCTCTTCATCTGGTTCAAAAATGTGTCCAGAGCCCCTCGTACAGAAAATCGCCTAATCGGTCGCCTGCTCATTGTGTCAATGAGTCCAATGTGAGCAAGGCACAAATATAACTGCTTGAGAGCCAGTAAGGGAGGCGCATGTAGCGCGAGAAAGTGAGAGGTTTGTGTTTCTTGAGGGGCACAGAGCTTGCACCTGTGAGAAGGAATGATACATTGTATCATACAGCGCCAGAAAGGGAGAGGTTCCCGTAACGTGTGTGTGTGTATATAGATGTTTTCCATCTGCAGGATGAACATAATACACCATTTTCTATGGCGGTCAAATCTGACCGAAAACATCAAGGGTGTTTCACTATTGAATAAATCACTCAAAATTCAATGCAAGTGGTGATTATCAAGTGTATATGTTCAGAGGCCTAGTGTGGAGGATAACATAAGGTACTGAGGCAATTGGATGAAAAACACAATATTTATGATTAAAACAAAAGTCATTCGGTCACTTTTGACCCGAAACGCAAGAGAAGGGTTAACATTGCTGGAGGTATGCACAAATATTGATAGATGTCTTGTAATGCACTATTGAGGAACCTGCGACCCAAGTTTTTCATGCATTGCATAACTACACCGTTTGTGTATATGATATGTCAATAAACCTTAGAAAATCTTGAAATCTTGAAAGGGATGTGCAAAATAGTCATTATATACAGTCTTTAATGAACTATTAGTAGAGAATAACGAGTAATATACTTTATAGGGATCCTATTAATATCTAATAATAAAAATAATGAAATTCAATAACATGCTTTAACCACTAGGTGTCCCTTTATATCAGCTGTGCACCTTTATGGTGTAAATACAGCCTATCTACCAATTGGATCAAATATAAAAGTCAGCCGAATTAGTGTTGATACTGCAAGGAGACGTATTGTGTGAAAAGAAATGTAAGATGTTGTTTAATTGCTGATATATTTATGATCCACGTCACGTTTTCAGTGTTGGCGGCAGTTCCTCATGTTTGTCTAGAAGTCTTCTCATCAGGGCTCTATAAATAGAGAACTACGGCAGATATGTAATATTTAATGCAGCCGAACCGTGTATTACAATGCCGTTATGTGATGACTTTCAAAGAGAAAAGCAAGCACACTCGGAATAAAGTATTATTATATATTTTTTTAAATGTTTTCGGTCTGTTACCGGTATTTGTTAATGACGATGTGATGTGAGATGTGAGACTGGAATTGCACAGGGGAAAATAACGTATATGTCACAATTTTAGATGGGGATTTTCTTAAACTAATACGTTTGCGCTGTGGACCAACACGATACATTGACGGGGAAGGGGGTAGCAATACAGCAGCGTCCCTAGCAACTACCTCGGTAACAATGAAAACGTTGTATGGACACAAATTCCTGAAGTAATCTTCGTAATAACTAGCAAACTAAAGATCATGTACATCCACTGCACACATCATCTGAAATAACAACACATATGTCTCGCATCAAATGACATCAAAATGCAATTTAATGGCCAAACTAACTTTAAAATAGGCATTTTCCACCGAGAATAAAACAAAGCAATATTTAACTGAAAATACTAGAGAAATGTTTACTCAGAATTTTTCTTCCACACTTTCCCTAAAAAGAAGAAGAAGAATGTTATAGATGCCATTGCTCCAATTAAGGTAAAGGAAGTGTCTGGCAAGATAATATCTCCATGGAGAAAGGCCATGACAGTGAGAACAGAAAAAAGAGTGTCAAAAACAGGTGACGACATTTTTTTTTCCAGGTTCATTTTGAAATCTATAAAGAGAGACTTGGCTTTTACAATTTGGAATTGAAAAATGCACGACATTCTTTCTTCTCTGACATCATTGCCAAAACCAAAAACAAAGCGTGTGCCTTGTTTTGCTACCGTCGACAGACTAACAGACCCCCCAGTGCAATGAATTTGCCTCCTTCTTCACTGACACAATTCAGAAAATCAGACAAGCAGTCAGTGTCTCTGTATCAGGTACAGCAAATGTTTTGTCCCTGTGTCCACTTAAAATCTATTTAAACACCATGACACAATTTCATCTGATTAATGATAAAAATCTAGAAGACATTATACAGCATCTGAAATCCTCCCCCTGCTGCCTTGATATTATTCCTACAGGCTTTTTCAAAAATGTTTTTCATTGCATGGCCTCAGATCTCGTACATATAGTAAACAAGTCTCTTCACTCAGGTATTTTTCCACAGGCCCTGAAAACTGCAGTTATTAAACCGCTCTTAAAAAAAGAATAATTTAGATGCTTCAGTAATGAACAATTACAGGCCCATATCAAATCTCCCATTTCTAGGTAAAATCATTGAAAAAGTCATTTCTTGCATTTAAATAACTGTTTCGATGTCAGGCTTTCATCCAAACCACAGCACTGAGACTGTTCTTGTTAAAGTTTTCAATAACATCCACTTAAACACTGACAGTGGAAGAACTTCAGTGATTGTATTATTAGATCTCAGTGCTGTGTTTGACATTGTTGACCACAACGTATTACTAGACCGACTAGAAAACTGGGTGGGACTTTCTGCAACAGTTCTAAATTGGTTTGAATCATACTTAAAGGACAGAAAAAACGTTGTTTCTATAGGTAAATACACATCTGAGTTGACTAATATTACATGTGGGGTTCCTCAAGGCTTCATCTTGGGGCCTCTTCTCTTTAATATCTACATGCTACCACTGGCTCAGATAATGAAACACAACAAATGAAGTTACCATAACTATGCGGATGGCACACACATTTACATAACCATTTCACCAGGAGACTATGCTCCAATTCAGACACTGAGTAAGTGCCTTGAACAAATAAATGACTGGATGTGTCAGAACTTTCTCCAATTAAACAAAGGTAAAACTGAGGTAATTTTTGTGGGTGCCATGAAGCATATATAAAAGTCAGCACTGAGCTTCAGTCTGCAATGTTCAAAACAACAGATAAGGTGTACCTCAAGGCTCTGTGCTTGGACCCCTCCTATTCACCATCTACATGCTCCCACTTGGTCAAATCATCCGCCAACATGGTCTCAGCTTTCACTCTTATGCTGATGACACACAGCTCTATCTCTGCACTAAACCATCCACTCAGCTCCCCCCTCAATCCCTTGTCAACTGCCTATAGGACATAAACAAATGGATGTCATCAAACCTGCTCAAAATCAACAGCAATAAAACAGAGCTCATGGTTGTGGCTCCCAAGGCGCAGCTCCAGAAGGTTGGAGACCTGCTTCTCTCCATTGACGGCTGCTCCATCTCCCCGTCCACTGAAGTCTGCAACCTGGGAGTCATCCTGGACACCACCCTCTCTTTCCAGGCACACATCAAATCTGTTACCAAATCTGCCTTCTACCAGCTCAAAAACATTGCCAGACTCCGGCCTTCACTCTCTGATTCTGTGGCAGAAACACTTGTACACGCCTTCATCACATCCCGTCTGGACTACTGCAATGGAGTCCTGTCCGGGGTTCCCAGCAAAACCCTGGACAGGATCCAATACGTCCAGAACTCTGCTGCCAGGCTTCTCACCCACACCAAGCCATGGCAACATATCACCCCCTACACTGCACCCTATTTATTCCTGGATGTATTCATTTATTCATGTTTTTATTCCTACATTTATTTATGCTTTTATTTATGTATACTTATGACATGTTCCGACCTCTATATAAGTGAGGGTCTGAGCTCTCTTAATTCCATTGTGTCACCGGGCCCGGGTACAGGAGGGGTAATATGGTTCTTATTATACATCCATGGGTAATATGAGCGTTGTGGTTCAACCGATCTGAATCGCTTCCTGAAGCAGTCACGTGGTATCGACAGGCAGCGAGGCTTCGTTTGTCATCGAACGATACAAGCCTCGATACAAGCTTCACAAAAAGCTTCGGGGATTACTCGACACACGCTCCGAAGCCTCGGCGCCAGTGGAGGCCGGCCCATAGGGGCGCTAGGGGCGCCCCCCCCCCTCTTCCCACATGTTTGATTGTCATTAAAAAATATATATATATATATTATTTAAGAAATATTTATTATTTATTTTTTATTTTTAAGGAACAAGGTAAATATTATATAGTTGATATCAGTAAAATGTATAATCTAAAATAAAATCTCGTTTCAAATTGTGTTATGATGTCTAAAGTTACTGATAAGTCACATGTTTCCTGTCTGGCCGCAGCGTGTATCATTACCCTCTCTCGTCTGGGCGCTAAGAAAGGAGCCCTCACTCAGCCCCAGCTGCATCCAACACATTGCTGACTGTTGCTATCTGTAAACTATGAAACATAATTTCAGCCAATCAGCGTCGTCAGATCTGATGGTCAAAGGGCGGCAATTTCAGCGCCCGATGCAGTCTGTGAGTTGGTTATGGCTAGAAAGGATCCGTCTTGTGTAAAACTCTTGTGAGAGTTTGCGAGTCACATGGCTGAATGTTTACGTTTGGCAGGCAGCCTTTCAGTTACGATCGTTAACATCAGTGGGCCAAAACAAATGATGGTGAGAAGCTAAACTATCTATTAATTATGTGAATTACAGGGAGTGTGATTATAACTATGTGTGTGACTAGCTGGATGCAAACAGGTAAACGCTGTCTTTTGTTTCTCATGCTTGCTCTTCAAACAGCCGGGGACAGATACTATGTCCCCGTGATAAATAAACACACACACACACATATTATTGTATATAGTTGAGTTTTGACAGCATCCATCAAACTAGATGTATTGCCTTAATGGTCTGTTTTCTAATATTTCTGTGTTTCTGAACCACATCTGTGTCTGCATATAATGTTCGTATTTAGTCTCCTGATTTTAAATGGGAATTAAATAATTTGAGTGTTCCCAAAGAACCGGTGTTCTGCAGTTTGTGTGGGCCTACTTTACTGTTGCACAGTTTACTGTATAAACTATGTCCAGGACAAGGTATTTGGAAGTTTTGGAAGATTCATAGCTAACCACACTGAAGATTATGGAGGTATTGATCAGTCTTCTCATACCTCTAACATCACCAGAAGTCATAATTTAAGGGGTCATTTCTCAAAATGTTCCCTGTGTGGTTTATTCACCATTACAATAGCCCCACCTAAAATAATTTCCACCAGCCGCCACTGCTCGGCGCAATACGTAACATCACTTGTTTTTTCAACAGCTTTTTTGTAAATAAAGCTCGCCTTTTGTTACATTTTTAAACCCGCTTCCCTTTTTAAACTGCATTTGGGTCCTACCTTTCCTCAAATACTGACACAACGAACCGACCAATAATGGACTCAGCAGTTTATTTTTCGTTGGCTCAACAGGCGGATCATCTCAAGTACTCTCTAGAGTACATTTGTTATACCTGGTTGGGAGCCTCATCTAGACGGGCTAAAGAGGCTGCCTTGAAGGAGGCACGCCAGGAGGTTGCTCGCAAGCCCTGGCTCAGGAGCTTGTTGCCTGAGTGGCATAAACTTTTACAAGCACTAAATACATCCCAGATGTGTTCAGGCTGCTCCTCATTTCTTATGGCTTTAATTAAGTCGTCGTGCTTGTAGTGAGCTGGCCACTGACAGGTATCATCTGCAACCCACAGTGCTGGAACTACTCCAGAAACTCAACAATGTGAAACATGGCCTAGAACAGAAAGAGGCACAAAGTTACTAGTTTTAAGAGTATACTATAAACACAGTAACCTTTTATGTGTTTTCAAAACTGCAAACGTATTCACATAATAAGAAGTCTTTAAATTAGAAGAAAGCTTTTTTTATGATAATCCTTATGCTATAAAAGGTGAATGATGGCTTAATTGATCATTAATACATGTTCATAATAATATGGGATACGCACCTACAGAGATAAGTGAAGGCAGGCTGGACACTGTCACCGCTGTTATGCACACAAATGATCAATCATTTTCCTCAAGATAAAAAGTTTGGTTAAATTCAGCAGTCCCAATGACTGTTACCACACCAGACT
The DNA here is from genome assembly GCF_902827115.2 of Pseudochaenichthys georgianus. Classification (NCBI taxonomy): domain Eukaryota; kingdom Metazoa; phylum Chordata; class Actinopteri; order Perciformes; family Channichthyidae; genus Pseudochaenichthys; species Pseudochaenichthys georgianus. The sequence continues at coordinate 8,168,412 of NC_047519.1, read as the reverse complement.
TAAGACTGCAATTTAGGATGGGTCTGCATGAAGAAGTGGCAGAACAACAAAACCAACCTCCAAAGGTAACCGGACACACTTCTGCACATTGGTATCTAACTTGAAGCACATCAGATTTGGTGACAGTAGTCAGCACATCCCTCAAAACGACTGGACCGGTATAAAGTAAGAACTGCCTAAGTTCTGTTGCCTTCCATCGTAACCTCTCAGTAAGGGCCCTTGGCCTTCTAGCAAATTCTGAGGGTATGTAACTTCTGAGAGCAAGCAATTTTTCTGAAATTAAAGAGACTTGCCTGGATGAAATACGGGAATGCAACTTGACGCTTGTGCCCATCCATAAATCAAGCAGATGACGCACCACATCTAAGCACACTAAATGCATATAGTCGTGTGGAAATCCACTGACCATAGGAACAGATGTTTCACAAAATGGGGAATGTTGTATGTGGTGGTCTTCATCCTCTGCATTTGAAAAAGATACATCAGTTCTTGCTCTAGCATCAACTTCTGGGAATGTCATGCGATGATTAATGTAATTAATTGCCTGACTGTACACATTTATCACAGCCACTGTATCCATTGTGTGACTTAATACCCATTTCAGCTCCCGCTCTGTACACACCGCTCACTGGCGCCCCAGAGCTGCCCCTGCTGCGTCATGACGTCACCGTTTACATAGCTGATTTGCTCCCCAACGGAAGCTCACAACAACAACTGCGTCGGGTCGATGATCTTGTTGCTTTTAATCACACGAAGCCAGAATAAATTGAATAACGACTTCTCCAACCTTATACTTTGCTCCAGAGTGCCGTGGTTCATTGTTTATTAATGTGTTTCTGCAGCATTTACCGACCGCTGCAGAGCTGCTCTTCCACAGGAGTTTATTCTCCCGTTAGCTCCCGGTTAGCTCACACTGCAGCGGCCGCTCTAAAGTATTCACTGTCCGACTCACACAAGCAGCTGATGCATATCCCCAGTTCCCCTTAGCCTAAGTGAATGTGTGTCAGTCTGAATTGAATTGTATTTGGGACTCTGGTTAGGCTACCTGTTGGATTTTCAGTTTGTAGCTAACTCTGGAGCTCCCACTAAGAATATTAGCTTAACTGGAGTTAGCTCCCACTAAGAATATTATCTTTAGCTCCCACTAAGAATATTAGCTTAACTGGAGTTAGCTCCAACTGAGAATATTAGCTTAGTAAGATACCGATTGCCAGCAGAAAGTCATATTTACAATTTCATTTCAAACTTACCGCGACTCCACTGACTTTTGCACAGTTTTCCACCGACAATCCTTCCAACTGACAGTGCGCCTTTTTTTCTGCGCTTGTTTCAAGTCAGACATGCTGCATTCAAAAGGCCCCGGAAATGGGATACTCCAACTTGAAATTATGCTAATTCCCACGGATACATAACCACAAGACAGCAAGAAGATACAACTACAAATACAATAAGGCTAAAGACCCATAGTAGTATTGAAAATATTTGATTTGAACAAAAAAATTAAATAAATCTGTATTTCTAACAAAGAACTTGAAGGCTATTCATAGGGTTGTTCTAACTCAAACCTGGGACTTCCTAGTTCCCACAAATGCAGCATAGTTTAAATATGGGATGAAAAAGTGAATGTCAGAAATAACCTGAAAAACATATTAATAACTGTTTTCTTTAAGAAAGATATTGTTATTCATTATTAATAACAATGATAGTAGTTATTTAAATGACAATATTTAACCCAAATGTAAGACAAATTAAGAATTTTTTATTTATTTTATTTATTGGTGTTAGAATGTCACCATCAGGATAAAACAATGGTCATAGTTTGCCTCCAAGTCCCTTCATCCAGCCACACTCTCATCCCCTGCTCTCTGCTTTACGATCTGTCCCTGTCTCAAGCCCCTGCTCACCTCCCAGGCCATGAACTTTCTCCCTAGACCTGCCATCCTCGAGCCATCTGATGCCCTCAGACTTTTTCACCAGACTTCATCATTCCCCTGCTCACCTTTTCTCACTTCTCTCATCAGCCACTCACTACATGTACTGGTCAAGATCCTTCTCCAAGGTTGCTGACCCCTACCCTAACCCTATCTCGGATCACACGGCAGTCCAATCCACAATTTATACTATATGTCACATGTAGGCCTTTTAAGGCTCACATCTAGATTAGCCTGTGCCAAAAGTGTTGCATCCTCGCCAAAAGTGTGCCGTATATTTACCAAAAGTGGCCCAGATATGTTTTAAGATAACCGGGCCACATTTGCTGCATCAGTTGTGGGCCACTTCAGGCTCATATCAAGATTTGCCGGTACCAATTGTGCTGCATCCTTACCACAAGTGTCCCATGTCTGTTTTTGAATATTTGGGCCATATTTTTCATGTCAAATGTGGGCCACTTTAGGCTCACACTCTGATTAGCCAGTGCTGACTGTGCCTTACATTTGCCAAAAGTGGTCCAAATTTGTTGTTAAGTATTTGGGCCATTTTTGCCATGTCATATGTAGGCCACTTTAGGTTCACATCCGGATTACTGTGCCGCATCTTTGCCTAAACTGGCCCAGATATGTTTTAAGATAACTGGGCCACATTTGCTTCATCATATATGGGCCACTTTTGGTTTACACCCAGATTAGCCTTTGTCCATTCTGCCACATCTTTGCCAAAGGTGGCCCACAGTTGTTTTGTGATATTTGGGCCATATTCACCATTTCCCATATGGGCCACTTTAGGGTGACATCCAGATTACACATTGCAGGAGCACCGCATCTTTGCCAAAAAAGGCCCACATTTGCTTTGGGATATGTGGGCCATATTTGCTATTTTACAAGTGGGCCACTTTAGGCACACATCCATTTGGTCCGGGCCAGAAGAAGGCCAGCAGTGCCGCATCATTGCCTGAAGTGGGCCACATCCGCTTGCTATCTGGGGGTGGTGTACATTTAAAAAACTGAGTGACCACCTAAATAAAAATGATTAAACTACATAAAATAGTTATGAGTTTACTTAAAATAAAATTAGCTGTATATATTATATTTGTATCAGTCTGGTGGCTTGAATTTATTTTCCAAATAAAATCCGAGTCATCTAGGTCGTAGGTCGTGGGAGAGTGACGTAATTGACGCGACACACACACACTGCAGAGTGACAGTGACTTTCTAGAATGGCGCAAAAAAGGATTTTGGATTGTTTTCTCCAACAAACAACCCAATAAAAAGAGTAGACCACCAGCTACTCCTCAGCCCACCACCTCTACAACTAGAGTCATATGACACAGAAGAGACTGACACATCTGACTTTGATGCATGTCCACAGTAACATTTTGGACAATGTGGATGTATCTGCTCAAATGAGGGTCTTCATTAGTGCCACCCAGAGAGGAAGGCTACATTTGGAGTTTTGTGAAGCCCCAACAAGGTAAAACGATATTTTGCCTTTAATGCTGCTGCCGCTGTGCAGTGTTTTGCCTTGTCAATCAGTTAAAATTGAATTCATAGTTTTATTAATATTGTAAATCTTATTTTCTGACTATTTGTAATGTTATGTAGGTTTGTAAGACCCATAGTTAGCATGTGGAAATGTGCAGCTGTTGCTAAGCGATGTAGGTCTATAATGGTTTATTAAGCCTAACAGTTAAGGCGAGACACCAGGTGAATAGGGTACTTTTTTTTAACTTAAAGATATCAGCTAGAAATTTCTCCAGTTAATTATCGACAATAAGGCAATTGTTTCTTTCTTATTACAAGTTTTCTGAATATGCAAATGAGCCATTATCTCATTAAATGTGCGCATATTTTAACACATTTCAGGAACCGAAATCTGAACTTTGGATAAAGCCAGGTTCAAAATTCTCGTTTCATTTTGTAGTCATATTTGCATCTAAGGCTTTTACAGAAGGGATTTTGGATATCTCTCTTTATCACTCCATAAATCAGAAAATACTGTCAACAGCCCTAAAATATAAATTTTCGCCATGTTTCTAGGTATAAAATCTTATATAATTCAGGCTATGAATGATATATGAACAAACCCTTCTGTAAAAGCCTTCATAATATTGATAGGAATATAACTGGAAGGTTTGGTGTATCTACGTGCTACTGAAGTTGAAATTTCGAACTCAGAGTAGGAGAAAAAACTCATTTTGAGAAAACGACCTTTAAAGATTGCAGTGAGGCGCTAGCTAACCCCTCCTGTTCTTTGGATGACAGCTTGCGCCTCGACGCACTCCGTGAAGCTATTTCATGTTCGGGGTCATTTGCACAGAGGAGCCATCTGCTCCTTCTTTCACACTCTCCTTACCCTCTGTAGAATGGGAACCTGCACATTAATGTCATTACAAAACATCCAAAAACTTCTTTTGCACTGTCTGCATCAATTTAAGTTTGGTTCTCATGGTTCTTTTGTTGTTCATCACATGTATTAGCTTTACAGCTTTGATTATAATAAGTTCAAGGTAAACATTAACTGAGGATATCAGTTAAAAGTAATACTCACCAATGACCACATTGAAAGGAGGAAGATGGGGAAATCTCACATCTTAAATAAACCGCAGAATTGAAAGGGTGTGTTAGAGTGTGACGTGTGTAGCCTATATGAAATTGCAGTTGAAGATGCCTGCCTGCGATGCTTCATATGTTATCTGTTTGGAGTTGAGATACACAATATACTGTATGTAGTGACTATTTACCCTAATCTATACTTAAGCCACTGTGTTGCTTTTAAAACCCTGATAATGTCCCTGGTCAATATTAACCCAACAGTACCAATGGTCCAAGCAGTGATACAATACAACAATTTGCATGGCACATTATTAATATACTAGGTTATTGATGCATACTTATGAGATACAATTAATAAAAGTAACTACATGAAGTCATTGACAATGTTGAGAAAAGGTAACAAACCAGATTCTCTGAGGAGAGAAGTAGCAATGTCCAGCCTCAGCTCGTGCACTGCCTTCTGGGAGGTTTCAAACTCAATTGCCTCGCCCAGTAAAATCTTCTCTGCAAACTGAAGAGAACCTTGATTAGTATATGGACTGCATGCTCTATGATTTTACCCTCAAATGGAATACAGACAAATGACCCAACAGATTTAAAGAATGACATGTTGTATATGTGTAGTTTGACACAATTCAATACATCTTTGATCAAGATGTATACAAGCAAGTCAAGATATTCAGTCTAATTGCTACTGAATTTGAGTTTGAGAGTAATGTTTGGCTAAATGCATTTCACACTCACTTTTAAGGCCAGGACACCACAGGATGTGCTGTCTTGTTGGCAATTATGGGGGACGGTGCTGCATGTCCACTTTGACGCCTTGCAGCCTTTCATCCTCATAAAGGCTCTACAGTATCTAGATAGTACATGTGTAAAGATGCAGCACATCATTGTCAAAAAACTCATACAACACCGGAACTAGTACACTGTATCAAATGTACCTTGTAGACTGTAGGCACACCCTCATTTTGCCTTTCCCTTCTCCAAGTGGATCCAAGAAGAGGGTTTTCTTCTCATGGGGGTACATTACCTTTTATTATTCACATGGAAACACAACATGCATTAGGCAGGAACCATACATTACACAGGTACGATGTAGGGTATTGTTTAGATGTTATCAATAATAAGTGACAGCATGTATGTGTGGCCTGGTTATCTTGCAAATCACTAATTATATATGGTGTATACAGCACTATAGATACAGATTGGAGCTTAAAATATGCTCCTATTCTCACCACCAACATCCAGTGATGGTTCTCGTTCACAATTCCCACGATGACTGTGTGTGCCATTGGATCAACCGAGTAGTTGCAAAAGTATTACATTCCTGTTGAAAAATGCACATTTGCAACATTTACAAATGCAAAGTCATTCCAATCATGTACATACCCGGATTCTTCCAAATTTGTGTTTCGAGATGGCGGTCATAGCGTAGCTGTCAATAACAGCTGCTTGACCGTCATTGCGCTGGTTGAATTTTCTTACAATGAGTGTAAGGTAGTGTCGTGGACATTTTTATTATATCCTTATATGCTTAAACCAAATGCTTCTCATTTCCTGAGATGTGCTTTCTTTCATCCATCTACTCTACTTTGGGTTTATTCCCAGGCGCTTCAAGGCCACAGAGCTGCTTTGGCTACTGGGAGACTCACACACAGTCACACAAGAACTTCCCTACTCTGAGAACCGTTAGGCTATCTACAGCCCAAGGCCAGAAGATGTCTAATAACAATGTGACCGTGTGAAGACAGATTTCTAACGTTCCCACTCCTTTCCTATATAAGCTCTGCTACCACATTGTATGGCGCACACTCACGCAGACTATTCTATGCTCTGTGAGACCTGTGTCTATTTTTATTGTATCTTATGTATTTGAAGCTTCAAATAAATAACTAGAAAGACAGCTCTATCTGATTCACCATTTATTTGTTTTGATCACTTTGACTTGTATTCTCCACAGTGTTGGGTCCTAGATTTCCATAACAAGTGGCGTTGTCGACAGGATCTCTGCAAGTTCGATTGGGGACACCTCCGGACACTGGTGGTCGCTCCAGGATCCTCGGATCCTCCTCTACCTCGACAGAAACCGTACGGGACGAGAGGACCAGTGCCGGGGGGTGGAACCGATTGACTTCACGAGATCCAACGAACTCAAAGGGCTTTCAATACTCGGTGAGATGTATAAGTCTAAATTGTTTAAAGTTAAACGTAATTAAACTCGACATGACATTTATGAGAGGGACTGCTCGAAAGTAGGATATTTGGGATATCTGTATCATCGACGGATGACAAAATAGTGTTTTGGTAACACGGGGTGTTTTGGTAACACTTAAAGACTTTGTTATGGGAGCAAAGCAGGGTAGGGGGTTTGTACACTCTCCTGAGGGTCCGATAGTGGATGTCATGCGAGCAAAATATGGTGAGGACAGTCTGTCTAAATTAAATATATGGACGGAAATGTTCGGATTTCCTAAGGGAGGTTCTTTGAGTAAATTAAAAATCAAAAACCTGGGAGATAAATTACAAGAACATGAAGATGGAATGAAGGGTAAAAATAAAGTTAAAGTAAAAGACTTATAGAAAACTGGACACTCACAGAAAGTGTTTATAATACTGGGGAGTAAAAAAAAAAGGCAGTTGGCCTTGGGCATTAAATAAAATATTAAGGTTGAAGATGAATGTGAAGAAAAGAAGGAAAATAAATTATTTCTAAAACCATTTAAACCCCAGACATCTCTGTGTCCTTCCATTGCAGGCCGAATGACCTCTCCTCGACTCTGGGTATTCCTTCCCTCCTCTGGCGTACAACCCTGGCAATCCGGTTGGAACACCTCAACCAGCTCCACTGCCACTCCAAGCCCCAGCCATGCAGTCAGCGTCAACTCCAAGCTCGTCCACCCCCATCAGGCCCAAGTAGATGGGGACAACAGCGGGATAAACAAACCCGATGCCCTAGGAGACCAAGCAGGTGTTTGGGAGACACACCTCAGTAATGCCTTTCTCAACGGACTCACAGACACAGCGCAAGCTACGCAAAATGCTGGCCGCTCACAATACCGAGGGAGAGGCAGAGGAGGTTTTCCGAGGCAGAGGACGAGAAGCAAGACCTTCATTTGACGAAAGATGTTTCAAGTGTGGCAGTGTTGAACATTGGATTATGGGACTGCTCACAGAACACTGGCAGTGGAGGCAGAGGGGGACAGCAAGGACGGGGCCACCATTCACAAAGACTGACCTACACCAGATGGGGAGGAAGGGGCCCAATCGAGTGAGACGGAAATTCAGCCAGCAGCATCTAACCAGGGAAGTGACACACACACACACATCATGCTATTGAGTAGGAAAATGTAGAAGACATGTCTGTGGTTAAAGAGGGTACATATTTGAAACATGACAGTGAATGTTTGCATTAAGAAATGTCCCACACTGACTTTGGCAGTCATGGGTGTTGATGTTACATTTTTGGTTGATTCTGGGGCTACACATTCTGTGGTAAAAAGGGCAGATTTGCCTGAATGCAAATGTAGTGGTAGATTTATTCACTCAATAAGAGCTGCTGGGTAACTGTAAAGGAGAAGTTTCTGTACCACTTCAGAGTAAATATAACGGTGATGACAGTCATCCATTTCCCACATCAGTAAAAAACTGTTATTTTATCATCTGTCTGCCCAATACATTTACTGGGCAGAGATCTGATTCTCCGGTTCGGCTTGGACCTCATTTTTCCACAAATGAGGGTCTTAAAGTCCGACAGCCATCTCCTACGATGGTTAAAAAAACTGTCATTTGATGATAAAGAACTGGTGAATGTGTATCAATAGTAATGGCTGCTGACATATCCTGATTCTCAGGCGTTGTTGCGTTTGACTGATCAACGTGTTTTTCCACCTGCTGTGTGGAGGCTTCTCATTTGCATTGTACTGCTAACGTGGTTGAAGGATCCGTGTAAATGCTATGATGAGAGTTAGAATGTGTGAATGATGAGCTCATGTTTAAAACTATGTATTGGAGTTTGCTGGTTCTGTTACACTCACACCCACACAACACAAACCGTGTCAAATCCCAGGGGCGGTCCACACATTTCACTAGCCAGGGGCCCCACTGATAGATGGAGGGATTTGGGTCCAATCGTTAAAGATTGGGAGTCAGTCACTGATTGGACACCTACACACACAGAATATGTCATGTACTCTATGTCACGTGACGTGTATCAAAATGAAAATGTGCACGAACGTAGCCGTTCTGCGCACATTGCTGTTGGTTGAGGATGATGAGGTAATTCTCATATCTCTGAGCTTCCTGCCGCGCTTTCAGATGTGCCATACTCACTCTGGGCAGCTCACAGATATGACGTAGGTTTAATGTCCACGTTCCGTCCCGTACCCATTTAAACGTGAAGCTGTTGATGGCATTCGGCCAGTGTTTACCTCTCCGCTTAAACAAGGGGTCATTATTCCGTGTAACGATTCCAGTGTTTCCTGTCAAAAAGACAGAGACAAAAACCTCCTGACGAGTGGAGATTTGTCCAGGATTTACGATGTAAATGCAGCTGTGCATGCACGCTCGTCCCGAATCCTTATCTGATTATTTCCCAAGTTCCAGCCTCTGCAACATTTGTACTGCCATAGATGTCTCAAATGCATTTTTCAGTGTTCCGGTACACAAAGACAGTCCATTTTTGTTCACATTTGAATATAATGGTAAACCTTACACATTCACACGTTTGTGTTAAGGCTAAATGGTAAATGGTAAAAAAACTCCAATATGTACAAAGAACAGTTACATTTTTGGGTCATGTCATTTCAGGAGAGGGGAAAACGCTTTCAGATAAGCGTATTGCATCATTGGCTGCTCTGCCAAAACCTGTCACTAAGCGACAGATGATGTCATTCTTGCGTATGTGTTCATAACACACAGCTGTTGTTATGCTTGCTGTGATGTTACATTAGTCCGTTCTCTGCTTGTAATTATGCTGTTACAAGCTTCAAAGTTGTATTTATCATCTGAATTTGCCGAAACAAGTTTAATATTCTGAAAGCCAATACTTTGAAGATGTATAAGTCAGGTGTCTTGAGTAGTCAAAATTACCTACAAATCATTGTACACATTAATACATATTATTTTCCACTTGTTACCATTGTCTATTTTTATGCAGCTCTGTGTGATTTTGTAGCTACAATTCAGACTAATACACTACCAGAAGTGGAATAAGTACTCAGATATAGTACTTGAGTAAAGGAATAAGTACTCAGATCTTGTAGTGAAATTATAAGTACTCAGATCTTGAGTAAAAGTAGAAGTACCAGAGTGTTACAGTAACAGTCCTGCATTCAAAATGTTCCTCAAGTAAAAGTAGAAAAGTATTATCAGGATATAGTGAAAGTAAAGACAGTAAAAGTAGTCGTTGTGCAGATTGGTCCATTTCAGAATAATATATATGATAGATTGATCATGAAAGTGTTCTCAAAGCTGGTGAAGGTGCAGCTAGTTTGAAGTACGTTGTATACTGCAGGGTAGCTTGTGGATTTACTCCTCTCCCCAGTGAGATGATAGTGAACTGTTCATGAACTTGTCATGAAAAGTTCATGAAATATCAGTGAACCATATTCATGAACAGCTCATAAACAGCTCATAAACAGCTCATAACAAAGTTGATGAACTGTTCATGAAAGTGTCATGAACATTAAATGGCACTAGGGCAGTTCATGAACTACTCATGAAACTCCTGTGCTGGAATGGTTCATGAACAATTCATGAAATGGAGTTTTCAGTGAGTGTGTAGGGATATTCAGTTTTCAACCAAGAACATTTCAAGAATTGTTCATGAACATATCAAGAACTGTTCATAACAACTTCATGAACCATTCATGAACAGTTCATACCCAGTCAGTGAATATAATTCAATGGCTGGCTATGAACTGTTCATGTACAGAGACCGCAGTGTGTTGTGATGGTGACTCGACTCTACAAACAGCAACAACATCATGAATGATGGGAGGACAGATGCCCTGCTGAGCGCTGGATTTTTTTTGTATTGTCACTGTCACTGTTCTTCTAAGTCTTTTCCTCTGTTTACTTGGGTTGCTTACGAGGCAATGGCGGGGCCTCCGAACCCAATAATACAGCCATCGATGTTGCTGTTTATTTCATTAACATGTTAAATAAGCAAACTCTTTACAAAGTGGATACAAAGTACCACAAAGTCATGTTTTTCAAAGTTACTTCAATGGACAAAGATTGCAAAGTGACCTCTTATTGACCTAGCCTTTACTGTCAAATATGTTTCTGAACATAATTGTACAGCGACCTTGTCATTGGCTTTAGGCAAAGATGAAAGGCAATGTATTAATTCATCAAAAACGGTATGAATACTCTGTCACCACCACTGTGTTGTGGCCACAATTAGGGACACTAAGGTCCAAAAGCTTAAACCACGTATCATCACAAAGAGAGACAAAAAACACTTTGTGGAGCAGGGTTTTTTACATGATCTGTTTGATTTTGATTGGGGTAGAATCAATCTGTGTGCTGATGTAGAAACTGCATGGTCTTATTTTTATCTTGGTTTTATGAAAATTATAGATAGACATGCACCTCTGCGTAAATTTAGAGTGAAGGGACGAAACAATCCCTGGTTTTCTGCTAAGCTGTCCAGTCTACTTCATGAGAGAAATAATGCTTGGGCTAAGGCTAGGAAATCAGGCTCAGAGGTAGAATGGCTACGTTTTAGGCAGCTAAGAAATAGCTTCACATCTCAAATAAAAAGTGCTAAATCAAAGTACTATTTGTCGGTTACCACAGAAAACCTGAATAATCCTAGGACATTTTGGAAAGCCATAAAATCGATTTCCCCTGGTGATATCCCAAATGAGCTACCTCCGTGCCTCACCACAGCATCTGGCACTATATCAGACAGGGCTACTATGCTAAATTGCTTTAATGAGCATTTTGTGTCTTGTGGCTCTCTGTTTGATTCTGTCACTCACTGTACTTCTGCTTCTGTGAACGCTCCAATCCTTGACTCTGAACAATGTGGTCTGGAAAACCCTTTCAGTTTTACTCCTTTAACTGTTGGTATTGTTCATGAAGCATTATCCAAGCTAGATCCTAGGAAACCGGCTGGCCCGGACAACGTAGAACCTTTCTTTTTAAAGATAGCTGCAGATTTTATTGCTCCACCTCTTACTTCTCTTTTTAACCTCTCCCTCAGCACAAATACAATTCCAAAAGTATGGAAGTCTGCTTATGTTTTGCCTTTACTGAAAGGAGGGGAGGAAACTATTTTAAATAACTATAGGCCAATCTCTAAATTGTCAGTTCTGGCTAAGGTGCTCGAACGACTTGTGAGTGAACAAGTAAAGGAGTTTTTATGTATAAATGAAATCCTGTCTAAACATCAGTCAGGCTTCAGAAAGAAACACAGCACCATCACTGCGGCAATGAAAGTGGTGAATGACATTACTAGTATTTTAGATAATAAGCAGAGTTGTGCAGCTCTGTTTATTGACCTTTCCAAAGCGTTTGACACCGTTGATCATCGCATCTTAAAGCAGAGGCTACTCAGTATTGGCATATCCAGCCATGCAGTGGGGTGGTTTGTGAACTACCTCTCTGAAAGGTCCCAATGTGTTCATTTTGATGGACTGTCTTCTGAGTGGTTAAACATTTCTAATGGTGTACCACAAGGTTCTGTTTTAGGACCACTTTTATTCTCCATATATATCAACAGTTTAGGTGATAATGTGGATGAAGCTACTTTACATTTTTATGCGGATGATACCGTGATGTTCTGTGCAGGTCCCTCCATTAAAGAGGCTGTTGTTAAATTACAGGCTGTTTTTAACACTATTCAGACTCAGCTCTCTGAATTAAAGCTTCTTTTAAATGTGGATCAAACCAAGGTAATGCTCTTTTCTAAAGCAAAAAAGACACCAGAGCCTGTTTTAGATATTGTAACAACGCAAGGAACAAAACTTGAAGTTGTTGCCTGTTACAAATACCTTGGTATCTGGCTTGATGATTGTCTCTCTTTTAAACTTCATGTCAATAACCTGCTTAAAAAACTGAGGGTTAGGCTAGGGTTCTTTTTCAGAAACAAGTCCTGTTTCTCGCTTGAGGCCAGGAAAAGGCTAGTCACTGTGACCTTTTGACCTGTGCTGGACTATGGTGATCTGATGTATATGAATGCACCTGCCAATTACCTGAGCAAATTGGATGCTGCGTATCACAGTGCTCTGAGATTTGTCACAAATTGTAAAGCGCTTACATATCACTGTACACTGTATACCAAGGCAGGTTTACCATCACTCTCTGTACGGAGGCTCAGTCACTGGTACACTTTTATTTATAAAGCTATGTTGGGCAAACTCCCGTATTACATCTGTTCTCTGGTAAAGCAGAAAGTTGCGGGCAGCTATTGTCTGAGATCGCAGGATGTGGTCTTGTTAGATGTGCCAAGAGTGAGGACTGTCTTAGGTAAGACGGCTTTTATGTGCGCAGCTCCACTTGCTTGGAACAGCCTACAGTCCAAATTGAAATTGAGCAATTTTATTTCTCTGAATGTTTTTAAGGCACGTCTGCACGAGATGCTTTCTGACACTATGGGTGTTTGTAAGTGTTGGTGAATATGTAATTATGATGTCCTCTATTGTTTGTGTTTATGTTGTTTTTATGTTTCATGTGGAACTAAATTGATGCAGGTCTCCCTTGTAAAAGAGATCCATGATCTCAAGGGACCTATCTGTCTAAATAAAGGTTTGAAATGAAATGAACATGAACTGTTCATGAACCATTGACTGTGGGTCAATTGGCAACCATAGAAAACAACAATTATGTCAATCACAATGGAACTTTACTCAAATTAACAAACAAACAAATATACATGTATACAGGTGGAGCACTACAATTAATCCTATCACTATTTGAAGCAGTTCTTGACACTCAGCTGCACAAAAAATGTTGTTACGGGTCCCAAAAGCTTGGGTACCACAGCAACAATAAATGATTTCTGTAGAAAACAGAAAAGTGCAGCAGCAATAATTATACACAGGATCCGGTTGATCGTCTGGAATGCTTCTTATTCAAAATTCAAAGTACACAGTTACATTCAAATAGCTGAACTTTACAAACATCACATTTCTCCATTTAAGTTACAGTATGCACATTTTAAACATGTGAAAACGCCCTTCACCTCTCTCCCAATCAGCCTCATGTATTGAGTTCAGAGTGTGCAGCCAATTAAGCTGATGCGTGGCTGATTGGACGCAGGTGTGCTGCTCTGATGAGGATAATGATCGGCTAGAGTTTAAAAAGCTCCACCGCTCACCCTGAACCATAGGCCTACTGTGAGTCAGTCAGGAAGACAGAGAGCAGCTTCCTGTTATCAGTTTCACTTATGGAGGCCTTTAATTTTCAGGTTATCCTCCTTGTAGGACTCTGTGTTAGCGCCTCTTTTGCTTTCCCGTCCACACAAGATGCTTCGTTTCAGAGCCTTGCGAACACAGGCAGGTCAGAAATCGGGCAGCAGAAGTCTCCGGCTGAGGAACCGCAGCAGGTGAATACCATCAGAGTGACCTGTCATCCAGACTCCTTGGAGATTGTTATCAAAGCCGATATGTTTGCGGTTGGAGCTCCTGTTGATGGTGACGAGATACGCCTTGGAGTAGAGACCAACAACCAGTACTGCAGAGCTACAGCGTCTTCAGCAGATGAGTACAGTATCAGTGTTGGACTTGTGGAGTGCGGCACCAGACGCTGGGTAACTTTAAATATATTTCATTTCAAATATGATTCATTATAGCTTCTAGTTTTAAACACGTCTACTCTCCACAGGTAACTGAGGACTCTCTGATCTACACAAACCTCCTCATATACTCTCCTGAGGCTTCTCCATATGGTGTTATTCGAATGGAGGAGGCTGTAATTCCAATTGAATGTCATTACGAAAGGTCTTTGTCTCTTTTTGTTTTTAAAGCTCACATTGTAAAAATCTTTGAATGATGTCTGTCTTTTTTTAAATGCATGTTTTCTGTTTCTTAGGAAGTACAGTTTGTCCAGTTCTTCACTCATGCCTACCTGGATCCCCTTCATGTCGACCCAGGCTGCAGTGGAAATGTTGCAGTTTAACTTGAGAATCATGACGAGTGGGTTTTGATAATTATCTCATGGTATGAATTGTCATGGCTCTATTTGCACTTAGTACTTTTTTCTGTCCGTGTGCAGGTGACTGGCAGTACAAAAGAGGCTCTAATGTGTTTCATCTCGGTGAGCCCATCAGCATCGAGGCCTCGGTCAGAATCGGGCATCATGTGGCGCTCCGAGTGTTTGTGAGCAGCTGCGTGGCTACACTGAGCCCTGACATGCACTCCAGCCCCAGGCATGCCTTCATTGAAAATGGGTAAGGCTGCAAATTGCTAAATGGCAAAAAGTAAAGTCTTTTTCTGACCCAAGAGGGAGCTGTTTAATGTGTAAGGCTCTTCAAGTGGTTTAATTCAGACACGAGCAATGCTGACTCGAGTGACAGGTTAATAAAAGATCATTCCTTTAGTGTTGTCTTCAAGTTAGCCATTAGCTAAGGCTAGCTGCAGTTTGCTTTTAATCTTTGGTATTCTAGTTCTTCCTTTCTGTGCCACTATTGGCAAAGGCACAGGTCAGATTTGTGCAGGTCTGACTCTAAAGAACTACTTCCAGAACTTGCCTATAGGCTATAGAAATGTTAGCGGTGGAGTTGCATTGTGGGTAATGTAGACTCTGGTTATAGTAGTCAATGAGTGCTAATTTAGTGTTGCTCTTTTTGTTTTTCCTCATCATAGGTGCTTTGTTGACTCTCAGCTTCCAGGCTCAAGGTCTCAATTCTTAGCCAGGACACAGGATGACAAGCTCCACATGTCCATTGATGCCTTCAGATTTTATAATGAGGACAGAGGGGAGGTGAGGCTCTATTAAATTGCCTCAAACATGATTGTGTGCATGTTTCCCAACACCTGCTTTTCTCATAGCTCTACATCACATGTCACCTGTATGCTGTGCCAAAAAATAGCACAGATGCAACAACCAAGGCGTGCACCTTTGTGAATGGAAGGTAATTAGATCCAGTCTAAAATATGTGAAATTACACACAAAAAACTAAGTATTGGTGCTGAATGTTTTTTATTTATCAGATGGCAGTCCGCTGATGGTAATGACTACTTATGTGGGCAATGCAAAAGACCAATTGGAGTTGCGCAATCTCCCAGTAATCCCAGCAGCCCCGGCAAGTTTAGGCCTCGTGGGTTTGTGAAGCCAGAAGAGCGTGAACCCCTCTGGAGGAGCGGACTGAAGACCAGTACAGGTGGGGAGCTTGTAGAAACTTGTATGATGAATATTGGCTGCAGAATAGATGTCGTCATAATGATCAATTGTGACGCATGTTTTGGCATAGGTTTTAGACGTGGTGATGGCTGGGTAACTGAATTAACATGCATTGTGCTGGTTTGTGTTAGTGTGGGAACATCAGGCCAGAGTGGGTCCGATGATGGTCTTGCCAGCCAAGCAGAAAAGCCGACCCATACCTGCAGAGGAGCCTTCTTCCATTATTGATCAAATCAGCAGATCTACAATGTTTGGCAGCCAGTGGAGGAGTGGAATAAACAGAGTTGGTAAGTCAATGCCGGTATTGAAATATTCTTTGTTCATTTGAAGCCTTTAACAATCTCTAAATTGAGATTAAAATGGCTCATAATGAAATCTTAATGTTGAATTGTTTTTCTGTCAAAGATCAGAGGAAAGGACTGCTTCCTGATTCATCATCGACCCAAAACCAGGTGGACGTTGTGACTTTAGCTTCTGAGCAGAATAAAGACGAAGAAGACAAAAGTGGAACAGAAAAAGGTAAAATGTGAAAAGTCTTAACTCTTTTTTTTAAATGGCACTCTGCAATGCACCTTTTACATTAACACTTCTACGACTACAGATGAAGATACTGAGGAAGTTCCTGAACTTCTAGAAAAAACCTCTCCTGAGGCCCACCTGCAGCCGAAGGCAGCGGTGCTGAACAGTACCAACACAGCGGCGCTCGATGAAGTCCTCCCAACTGCTGCGGTTAATATGTCTGTGCCCCCACTGTCCAACACCACTGCAACAGAATCTGACCTTTCTGAAACAATGGACCCAAAGAGATAATAAATGATTCAAACTTTAATTTGTTTGCTTTTTAATGTTGCAATACACAAGGAAAACTGATGACCTGCTCACAGCTAAAAACAATTAAATGCAAACAATTGTTTCCTAATGAGCAAAAGTATTCCATATAACGGTAAACATTTAGGGGGGACCCAACATTGCAATTTGTCTTCCATGTCTTTTCTTGGGCTTGTCTGCTGTTAGAAACGGTACTACACCATGGCATTTATTTTCTGGTTTGTCATTTGCTTTAGTTGTAACGGCTGTATAAAGGTGATGTATTGGAGGTCAGCCAGTTTATATTTGAACTTCAGTTGCTGCAACAAAGCCTTTGTACATGAGTAGCCTCTTTAAAAGGGGAGTTACCATGGGGTCCTGGCAATATAATGACCTGAACATTAAGATATAAACATGGTCTCATAACTTTGTGTCCATTGGGTTTTCTGACTGGAGACTGCATTCTAATAGAGTACCCAGACCTCTACTAGGGTAGTCAATATGTTTTAGAGGTACAATTTGATGGTTTACAAAGTCTTGAGTTGTTACTTTAGCTTAGCAAATCTATTCACTCCTGTTTTTGAGGACTGATTAAAAAAAAAAGTGACCATATTAATGTTTAGGCAAGGCAAGTTTATTTATATAGCACTTTTCAACACAAGGCAATTCAAAGTGCTTTACAAAAAATAAAAGACATTAAGAAAAAGGCATTTAAAATCAGTCACTAAAAAAAATACATGGATAAAAGTTACAGTGCAGTCTAAGATATGAATAGTTCAATTAAAAGCAGCGACAAAAAGAAAAGTCTTCAGCCTGGATTTAAAAGTAGTCAGAGTTGCAGCGGACCTGCAGGTTTCTGGGAGTTTGTTCCAGATATTTGGAGCATAATAACTGACCGCTGCTTTACCATGTTTAGTTCTGACTCTGGGGACAGAAAGCTGACCAGTCCCTGAAGACCTGAGAGATCTGGATGGTTCATAGTTTAGCAGGAGGTCAGTAATGTATTTTGGGCCTAAACCATTCAGTGCTTTATAAACCAGCAGCAGTATTTTGAAATCTATTCTTTGACACACAGGAAGCCAGTGTAAAGACTTCAGAACAGGAGTGATGTGATCCACTTTCTTAGTGTCAGTGAGGACTCGAGCAGCGGCGTTCTGAATCAGCTGCAGCTTCCTAATAGATGTTTTAGTGAGACCTGTGAAGACACCATTGCAGTAGTCGAGTCTACTGAAGATAAAAGCATGGACAAGTTTTTCCAAATCCAGCTGTGACATTGGTCTTTTAATCCTAGATATATTCTTTAGGTGATAGTAGGCTGATTTAGTAACTGTTTTAATGTGACTGTTGAAACTCAGGTCAGAGTCCATGACTACACCTAGATTTCTGGCTTTATCTGTTGTTTTGAACATTGCAGACTGAAGCTCAGCGCTAATTTTTATACGTTCTGCCTTGGCTCCAAAAACCATTACCTCAGTTTTATCTTTGTTTAATTGGATAAAGTTCTGACACATCCAGTCATTGATTTGTTCAATGCACTTACTTACTCAGTGTTTGAATTGGAGCATAGTCTCCTGGTGAAATTGTTACGTACATTTGTGTGTCATCCGCATAGCTATGGTAAATGTTGTTTTTCATTATCTGAGCCAGTGGTAGCATGTAGATGTTAAAGAGAAGAGGCCCCGAGATGGAGCTTGAGGAACCCAACCTGTCATATTTGTCAACTCAGATGTGTATGTACTAGTGCTGTCAAAATTATCGCGTTAATGGCGGTAATTAATTTTTTGAATTAATTGCGTTAAAATATTTAACGCATTTAACGCATGTGACGAATGGCCCGCCCCATACATGGCACCAGTGGCAGCGCCAGGGTATGGCTGGGGTAGGCTACACCCATACCAAGAAATGGCTTAGCCCCACCATGAAAAATGATGTTAAAGTAAGCAAAATAAAGTCTGCCAACTCATGGAGTAAATTGCACAGACAGCAGTTAGTAAGATTGATTTCAGTAGCCACGGTTTTGAAAACTTTTGTCACGTAGTGATCGTCTTCTCAATAGAACATCTTTGATAACGGCGTGGTGTTGTTGCAGGAAGTCCCGACGCAGAATACTTTTGCTGTAGTACAGGGCAGAGCCATATAATAGTAATAATATGGCTCTGGTACAGGGGTGCACATAACTGGTACGCAGGTTATGTGCGTAATCTGAAATGCGTACCGTCACTTGTGTCACAAAGCGCATTTGCGTACCGACGTACTTGTGAAGCTTTTCCAGAAGGCGGTTAGATCACCGGACGACAGAGTCGGTCTCCGTGTGCACAGACAGGGCTGCTGTTAACGTCGGTCTGTACAACGGAACTGTGCCAAAACTACGCCAACCGGCTGCGGAGGGAGACTCCCCCCTTCACTGGAGAACTGCGCTAAAACAGCTGATCACAACGTTCACACTCTGTGGTCACACTAGCCGCCGCCCCCCCCCTCTGTCGACTTTCCTGAAGTACTCCCCCGTTGATAGAAATCAACACGTAATGAATTAAGACCCCACGGTTTGATGATTGATAGGTGTGTGGGTTGTCTTTCATTTTGACATGCAGAAAAATGTTATAATAAACATAGATACTGTATGTTAAATGGATATATCTGCCTGCTTTCATTTATCTTTCCATTCCCACAACAATATACATACATAAATGGCATATTTTGGACATAGTTCGAATGGTGATTAATCATGATTAATTAATTTTTGTGTCCTTGGGCAAGACACTTCACCCGGAGTTGCTCCTGTGGGTATTGTCCACAGTACATGTATGATACTAATGTGTACTTGCAAAAGCGCCTCGATGACTTTGAGGCATGAAGATGGACGGTGTGGCGCTGTGCAATGATCATCAGATCAAGGGGTGAAACCCGCCGCTGCTGCCTCTGTAAAGCCGTTGTGTCCTTGGGCAAGACACTTCACCTGAACTTGCTCCTGTGGGTATTGTCCACAGTGACCACTGCATGTATGTCAAATATGTGTGTGATGTGTATTTGTAAAGCGCTTTGAGCACTGGAAAAAGCGCTATAATAAATGTAAGGAATTATTATTATTAATTATTTTAAGCTGTGATTAATCTGATTAAAAATTGTAATCGTTTGACAGCCCTAGTATTTACCTATAGAAACAAAGTTATTTCTGTCCTTTAATTCAAACCAATTTAGAACTGTTTCCGAAAGTCCCACCCAGTTTTCCAGTCGGTCGAGTAATATGCTGTGGTCAACAGTGTCAAACGCAGCACTGAGATCTAATAATACTAACACTGAAGTTCCGCCACTGTCTGTGTTTAAGTGGATGTCATTAAAGACCTTTACAAGAGCAGTCTCAGTGCTGTGGTTTGGACGGAAGCCTGACTGGAACACATCGAAACAGTTATTTAAATGCAAGAAATTACTCAACTGTTGAAAAACAACTTTTTCAATGATTTTACCTAGAAATGGGAGGTTTGATATGGGCCTATAATTGTTCATTACTGAAGCATAGATTATTCTTTTTTAAGAGCGGTTTGATTACTGCAGTTTTCAGGGCCTGTGGAAAAATACCTGAGTGAAGAGATTTGTTTACTATATGAAGTAGATCTGAGGCCATACAACGAAAAACATCTTTGAAAAATCCTGTTGGAATAATATCAAGGCCGCAGGAGGAGGATTTCAGAAGTTGTATAATGTCCTCTAGGTTTTTATCATTAATCTGATGGAATTGTGTCATGATGTCTGAATTGATGTTAAGTGGAAACAGAGACAACACATTTGCTGTTCCTGATGCAGAGGCACTGACTGCTTGTCTGATTTTCTGAATTTTGTCAGTGAAAAAGGCAAAATCATTGCACGCCCTGGTGGATAGAAATTCAGAGGCTACTGACACTGGGAGGTTAGTTAGTCTGTCGACGGTAGCAAACAAGGCACGTGCGTGGATTTTGTTTTTGGTAATGATGTCAGAGAAGAACGATTGTCGTGCATTTTTCAATTCCAAATTATAAAGGCCAAGTCTCTCTTTATAGATTTCAAAGTGAACCTGGAGATTTGTTTTTCGACATTCTCTTTTTTCTGTTTTCACGGTCATGGCCTTTCTCCATGGAGATATTTTCTTCCCAGTCACTTCCTTTACCTTAGTTGGAGAATGGCATCTATAACATTTTTAATTTTTTAATTAAAATGATCGACTAGCTCATTTACTGAGATGTTAGCAGGGGCAAGTGTGGAAGAACAATTCTGAGTAAACATTTCCCTAGTATTTTCAGTTAAATATCGCTTTGTGGTTACCTCTTTTTGAACATTTTTGTGAACAGAAATAGAGCTCTCAAAGAAAACACAGGAATGGTCAGCGAGTGCAACATCAGTCACCACAACCTTAGAGATATTCAGACCCTTTGAGATAATTAAGTCTTATTGTGCGTGGGCTCCGTCACATGCTGAGTCAGTCCATAGCTATCAAGAACACAAAACAGTTCTTTAGCCCCTCTGTCCTGGGGGTTGTCAACATGGATGTTAAAATCACCAACAGTCAATACACACTATAGACAGCAGTTCAGTAAAGTCATCAACAAAGCTTGCACAGTATTTGGGTGGTCTATAGATATTTAGGAACAGAGCTCGAGAGAAGCATTTCAGCTGAAGGGCCACATATTCAAAAGAATCAAAGTTTCCATACGATGTCTTTGTCACAGTCTTAAGGAGAACCCAAATGCAGCACTCGAGAAACCAAGGAGAATTGGTAATATCCTTTATTGGAGATTCCACTGGATCGGAGGAATACCAACCGGGCAGTATAACGCACCGGAGGACAGCGGGCAGAAGGTGAGTCAGGGACAGGCAGAGGGTCAGGGAGTAAGCGAGGCGGTCAGCGTGGATACAGGCAGGGTCGGATAACAGGCCAGGCAGGATAGTCGAGGGACAGGCAGGATCAGGAAACAGGCAGAGCAGGCAGGTCGGGGACAGGCAGGGTCGGAACCGGGTAGGCAATCTAGTGTTGAACGCGGGAGAGACAAGCATGAGGCAAAGTACAATCTGGCAAAGAGTGTGTGTCAGGTGCGAGTTTAAATACTGGCAGAAGCTAATGGGTGCAGAAGAGAAAGAGAGTGAGTTAACGAGTGGGTGTGGAAAACAGGTGAGACAGGTGAATGGAAAACTACTGGTGAATGATGGAGCAGACTATGACAGAACCCCCCCCTTAATGGACGGCTCCTGACGTCCCTAAATGCTAATCTACAGATGAAGGTGGGAGGTGGGATTAGTACTCATCTGAAAAAGTTCTTTCCGCCTCCCTCTCCTGCCCCCTGTGGGAATCTGCATCTTCATCAGAAGCCTGCCCCTCGCTGTCCTCCTCTGACGGTAAGAGGAGAGACTCTCCCTGTGTCTCTGCCCGTCAACGTGACGGTCTTAGACGGTTGCTCGGGATTACGCCGATGGAACTCCCTGATGAGCCGGGGGTCCAACACATGACGAGCTGGAACCCAACACCTCTCCTCAGGGCCGTAACCCTTCCAGTCCACCAGGTACTGGACTCCTCTTCCTCTGCGACGGGAACGAAGAAGTCGTCGGAGAGTGTACGTAGGCCCGCCGTCAATCATCCGGGGGGGTGGTGGGGGAGGGATCGCAGGAACCAAGGCACTCTCTCGGACAGGTTTGATCCTGGAAACGTGGAAGGTGGGATGGATCCGCAGAGTCCGAGGCAGTCTTAGCCTTACTGCTGCGGGATTGATTATTCTGACAATCTCAAACGGTCCAATGAATTTAGGTGCAAGTTTCTTTGAATCCACCCGTAAAGGAATATCCCGGGAGGAAAGCCATACCTTTTGGCCCACCTGGTAGACAGGTGCTTCAGAACGTCGGCGGTTGGCAGAGGAGGCGTACCGGTTGGCCGAACAGACGAGAGTTCTCCGGGCTTGATTCCAGGTCTGTCGACAACGACGGATGAAAGCCTGGACGGACGGACAGGTAACCTCCCTCTCCAGGGCCGGAAACAGAGGGGGTTGAAGCCCGTAAGCACACTGAAATGGGGACAGCTTGGTGGCCGAACTGACCAGAGTGTTGTGGGCGTACTCGACCCAGAGCAGCTGTTTAGCCCAGGCCGCTGGGTTCTTGGAGACTATACATCGTAAGGTTGTCTCCATCTCCTGGTTCTTTCTTTCTGTCTGACCGTTGGACTGCGGATGGAAACCGGATGACAGACTGACCGTGGCCCCAAGGAGCGTGCAGAATTCCCTCCAGAACACCGAGGTAAATTGAGGACCACGATCGGAAACCACATCAGTAGGCAGCCCATGGAGCCGGAACACATGGAGCAGGACCAGCTCTGCCGTCTCTTTAGCTGAGGGGAGCTTGGGTATCGGCACAAAATGAGCCATCTTACTGAATCGGTCTACCACCGTCAAGATGGCAGTGTGTCCGTTGGACGGTGGCAGACCAGTAACAAAGTCCAAAGAAATGTGAGACCAGGGGCGATGAGGGATAGGCAGAGGTCGTAGGATACCAGCAGGAGCTTGGTGAGAAGACTTGTTCTGATTGCAAACGGGGCAGGCATTAACAAATTCCCTGGTGTCCTCCTTAAGTGTTGCCCACCAGAACCTTTGCTGGACTACCTCCCATGTGCGTTGGATCCCAGGATGGCAGGTGAGTCTGGAGTTATGAGCCAACTGGAGAACATCAGACCTCAACGTCTGCGGAACGAACAGGCGGTTCGGAGGACAGGCACTGGGTCCCGGCTGGTCCTGCTGGGCAGCCTTGACCCTCTCCTCCACCTCCCAGATGAGGGCGGCGACGAGCTGAGAAGTCGGAAGGATGGTGTCCAAGCCCCTGGGAATGTTACCTCCCTCTCCAAACTGACGAGAAAGAGCGTCAGCCTTAATGTTCCGAGAACCAGGGCGGTAGGAGAGGGAGAAATTGAACCTAGTGAAGAAAAGGGCCCATCTAGCCTGTCGGGAATTCAGTCTGCGGGCCGACCGGATGTACTCCAAATTCTTGTGGTCGGTCCACACCAGGAAAGGTTGACTGGTCCCCTCGAGCCAGTGACGCCACTCCTCCAGAGCCAACTTCACTGCTAGCAGCTCCCGGTTTCCCACATCATAATTCCTTTCCGCTGGAGTCAAACGCTTTGAAAAGAAAGCACAGGGATGGAGTTTTTGGCTGTCCATTGCTCGCTGAGACAGGATGGCTCCCACCCCCATATCAGAAGCATCCACCTCCAAAACAAACTGTCTTACAGGATCGGGTACTCGGAGGATGGGGCCGGAGGTGAACCTCGCCTTAAGGTTCTGGAATGCCTCCTCAGCCGAGGAGGACCACTGGAACATGACCTTAGAGGAGGTCAGGGCTGTGAGAGGAGCGGCCAAGGTACTGTATCCACGAATGAACCTCCGGTAGAAGTTGGCGAACCCGAGGAACTGTTGTAGCCGCTTCCGGGAATCTGGAACCGGCCAGGAAGTGACTGCATCAACCTTGGCAGGATCCATCTCGATGCTCCCTTGTCCCACGATGTATCCCAGAAAAGAGACAGAGGATGTGTGAAACTCGCACTTCTCCGTTTTCACAAACAGCGAGTTCTCGAGTAATCTCCTGAGAACCGCCTGGACGTGGTGCACGTGTTCTTTCAGTGTCTTGGAAAAGATCAGGATGTCATCCAAGTAAACAAACACGTGTCGGTCCAACATGTCTCGGAGCACATCATTTACCAACGCCTGGAATACTGCAGGGGCGTTGGTAAGCCCAAAAGGCATGACTAGGTACTCGTAGTGCCCCGAGGTGGTGTTGAAGGCGGTCTTCCACTCATCCCCCTCGCGAATACGTACCAAGTGGTACGCGTTACGCAAGTCCAGCTTCGTGAATATGGTTGCTCCCTGCAACAACTCAAATGCAGAAGAGATAAGAGGCAGTGGGTATCGATTCTTGATTGTAATGTTATTAAGACCCCGAAAGTCGATACAGGGCCTTAGGGTCTTGTCTTTCTTCTCTACAAAGAAGAACCCTGCGCCAGCAGGTGATGAGGACGGGCGAATAATCCCAGCCGCCAGAGCGTCATTGATATAAGTCTCCATGGAAACTCTTTCCGGAGCAGACAGGGAGTACAATCGACCCCTGGGAGGGCTGGTGCCGGGATGCAGGTCGATGGCACAGTCGTAGGGCCGGTGTGGTGGTAGGGAAGTAGCCCTCGACTTGCTGAATACTTCCTTGAAGTCCAGATATTCCGGTGGAACTCCTGTAACATCCAGAACTTGGCTGGGGTTCCCCGAGCGTTGAGGCGCGGCAGCCTGTTTCAGACAGATCTGATGACAAGAGGGGCTCCATCCCAAAATGGCTCCCGTCTCCCAGTCAATGTTAGGGTTGTGGCGGCGGAGCCATGGGTAACCCAGGATAAGCGGGATATGTGGAGACCGGAGAACATGAAACTGAATAGTCTCGTGATGGTTCCCAGACAGGAGCATGTGAACGGGTACAGTCTGATGAGTCACTGTCCCCAGCAGGTGACCGTCTAAGGCGTTGGCTGGAACTGGGCGAGATAAGGGAACCCGGTCTATACCCAACTGCAGCATAAGCTCTTCATCCATAATACTCGCGTCCGAACCAGAGTCAATAAAAACTGCAAGAGCCTGAGAGCTATCCGGCAATAGCAACCTGGCGTGGCTCAATGGTCTCTGAGTGGGAACAAATCCAGGGGTTTGGCTCACCAGTATGTTCCCCATTACTGCTGAGCCTTGCCTTTTACCGGGCAGTGAGAAACGAAATGGCCAGCCCGGCCGCAGTAGAGACACAGGTTACGACGTCTGCGATGCTCACGTTCCTCCAAAGTGAGGTTGGTGCGACCCACCTGCATGGGCTCATCCCCCCCTGGTTGCGGCTCTGGAGTGAGGTGAGGAGTCGCAGCCAAACTCGGACGTCGGGGCGCCCAGGCATGTTGAACTTCCGCCGATCGTCGCTCCCGTCTCCGTGTCTGGATGCGCCGATCCATGCGGGAAGTCAGTTCAATCAACCCATCCAGTGAATTGGGCAAATCAAACGACACAAGCTCATCCTTGATGTAATCCGCCAACCCACGCAGATAGGCGTCACACTGGGCTGCAGAATTCCAGTTGCTGAGGCGGCTCCGGGTGCGAAACTCAATGGCATAATCCACTATAGATCCATTACCCTGGCTCAGGTTCAATAGTCCTCCTGCAGCGTCTGGACCCACAGACACGGGTCCAAACACCTTGCGCAGCTCCGCAGAAAAAGCGGGGAACGAAGAGCAGGCGGGTGTTTGTTGCTCCCATTCCGCTGTGCCCCACAGTCGGGCTTTCCCAGTCAAATGATTGACCGTGAATGCCACACGAGCAGCTTCAGAAGCGAAAGTGTGTGGCTGCAGTGCAAACAGGATAGAACAGTTCGTAAGAAACGGGCTGCAGCCCTCCGGTTCCCCGGCGTAGCGCTCCGGAGTTCCCACCCGAGGCTCCGGGGTAAATCCCATCAGAGGTGATGCAGAAGCGGGTGTCGACGGCATAGGAAGAGGCGCTGGAGCGGCCACTCCTGCCACTAGCTGCTGCACAGTAGCCGTTAGCTGCTGTAGCTGCGCAGCTAAATAGGTTAGCGTCTGGTCATGTGAAGATGTAGCATGATGAGCCTCGGTGGCCAGGGCGGCTATCGAGGCTTCCTGCCTCTGGAGAGCGTCCTCAACTCTCTCGAAACGGTCTCTTGGTGAAGAGGAGTGCGCTGGGTCCATGTTCTGGCCAGATTGTTCTGTCACAGTCTTAAGGAGAACCCAAATGCAGCACTCGAGAAACCAAGGAGAATTGGTAATATCCTTTATTGGAGATTCCACTGGATCGGAGGAATACCAACCGGGCAGTATAACGCACCGGAGGACAGCGGGCAGAAGGTGAGTCAGGGACAGGCAGAGGGTCAGGGAGTAAGCGAGGCGGTCAGCGTGGATACAGGCAGGGTCGGATAACAGGCCAGGCAGGATAGTCGAGGGACAGGCAGGATCAGGAAACAGGCAGAGCAGGCAGGTCGGGGACAGGCAGGGTCGGAACCGGGTAGGCAATCTAGTGTTGAACGCGGGAGAGACAAGCATGAGGCAAAGTACAATCTGGCAAAGAGTGTGTGTCAGGTGCGAGTTTAAATACTGGCAGAAGCTAATGGGTGCAGAAGAGAAAGAGAGTGAGTTAACGAGTGGGTGTGGAAAACAGGTGAGACAGGTGAATGGAAAACTACTGGTGAATGATGGAGCAGACTATGACAGTCTTCCTGCATTGAAGGGAATCATTGAACAGAATAGCAACTCCACCCCCTTTCTTATGCATTCTTTCCTGACTCATACAACTAAAGTTGGGAGGGGTTGATTCGATAAGAACAGCTGCACTGTTATTTTGTTCAATCCAAGTTTCCGTTAAAAACATAAAATCGAGATTGTGCTCAGTGATAAAATCATTGATTAAAAATGTTTTCCTGTCAAAGACCTGACATTTAATAAAGCTAGTTTAAGTTTGTTAAACACACTATCAGTCATGTTTTTTGTAACAAGCTGTGGCTGACATGGAATCACTGCTAAATTAGATAAACTCACACAAACGTTTGAGCGCTTCCTGTATCTAAGATGATTCACCGCTCTTAATCTATTACCTATCAACACAGATATCGGCAAAGCTACTGGCAGGCAGGGCCCCGGCATGTCCTGGAAAGAGTTGAGAGTACCATACGCCCTTGAGCCTGGACCCAGCACATATCAGTAATGTCAAAGAATATTTTAATCCGATCTGTGTATTTTAGAGATTCTCAGTCTTTCCTGCATGTGCCCTGTCTGTAACTTGAGGAGGACAAAGGTCAAGAGATCTTCTGCTTTCCTGTGGGTGAGGGGTTTTGGGGCACATGAGGAGTTGCAAAACAGAGGTGTCTTTGTTTTAAATGTCTGGTATTAATGAGAAGGAAAGGCGGGAATATAGGCCCCTCCTTTCCTAAATGTATAGATGTGATTCCTGTCCCTTTGTCTACAGAGTTGACTTGGGATCCCATGATGAAAGTTGTGGATACCTTGTGAACCCTCCGGCCGTTTTGTCTCTCAATAAATATCAGTGTATTGACTAAAGATGTTCCAGCCTCCATCCTTTCCTAAACATTGGTTCTACATTGCTAAGCACAAGTTTTCTTCACAAGTAAGAGTTTGTTGCGTTTTGCACACACACATCCTTATCAGGCTTCGGAGACTGCAGATGCTTTCTTGAAGGGAGGGAAGGTGGTTGACGTAGGCACGGTGATGGAGACGGGGCAGATGGTGCGGGGGTAAAGGACATGCTGCCAGGGGGGAGGTGGTTGACGTAGGCACGGTGATGAAGACGGGGGAGATGGTGCGCGTCTCTGCGGTGATTTTGGTGGCCGTCGTTGAGGAGCGGGGGTAAAGGACATGCTGCCAGCCCTGCGTATCGCCTTAGTTTGGCGATACGCCATTCGAACTTTGAGAGATGGACCAATGATCGATGCTGAAGGAAGGGAATATAAAACTGCTGCATTAGGGTTTGACGACACAGAAAGTCAAATCAGTGAACCACAATTCAATGAGGGATCCACTATCAGCGTACAATGCACAGAAGCGT
This sequence comes from Pseudochaenichthys georgianus, assembly GCF_902827115.2. NCBI lineage: Eukaryota > Metazoa > Chordata > Actinopteri > Perciformes > Channichthyidae > Pseudochaenichthys > Pseudochaenichthys georgianus. The sequence goes on along the minus strand of NC_047519.1, from coordinate 8,140,172 downwards.
CCATAATCATTGCGGTAAAGGCTGACTTCTTTATAAATGGACGCCTTATGTCTCCATGGGATTTTTTGTTGTTGAGAGAAGTCAAGCATTCACAGAGCAGTCAGTGTCGACCTGTTGCTGCTGGTGACTCTGAATATTTATTTGAAGCTGGACTACAAAACTGTGGCTCCAAAATGACTAAGTTGTTGATGATTGTTGAGATATAACATACAGACATGTATAGTGTATGACTCCATGTATTACTGTGTACCATATATTGTTTATGTAAGTAGCTGCGACTACTAACTGTGTTCATTGGTTAGGGCTGTACCACATGATTGTGATGTCACTACCTGGGGTATAAGACCGTTGGAAGTCACGCCCCTTCTCTCTCTGTCCTCAAGCCTCTTGAGATGTGTGCCTATAATAAATAACGCTGTGATGAATGGCTAAACTTGAACTGCTGAGATTATTCACCTTTCTGCTGCAGAAGACAAAAGGTATAAGTCTAAGAGTTCACTAATTAGAGGGGCGTGGCACCACAGCTGTGTGAACTCAGCAATCAGGCGTCCATTTACAGTATCTGTCTGTCACAGTCAATTACTGTATCTCAAGGAGAAATTCAACATAGTCAATATAAATTATTACATTACATTGCATTTAGCTGACGCTTTTATCCAAAGAGACTTACAATAAGTGCGTTCGACCAACAAAATACAAACTTGAAGAAAACAGAATCATATAAGTACATCAGGTTTCATAGAGCAAAAACATTTCAAGTGCTACTCAACTGGCTTTAGGTAAGCCAGTCCTTTATTAGTATATAAGTGCTTTGTTAATAGTTCTATCGCTCGAAGTGGAGTCGAAAGAGATGAGTTTTCAGTCTGCGCCGGAAGGTGTGTAAGCTTTCTGCTGTCCTGATGTCAATGGGGAGCTCATTCCACCATTTTGGAGCCAGGATAGCAAACCCACGTGTTTTTGCTGATGGGAACATGGGTCCCCTTCGCAGCGAGGGTGCAGCGAGCCGTTTGGTTGATGCAGAGCGGAGTGCACGTGCTGGGGTGTACGGTTTAACCATGTCCTGGATGTAGGAAGGGCTAGATCCATTCGCAGCATGGTACGCAAGTACCAGTGTCTTGAAGTGGATTCTAGCAGTTACCGGAAGCCAGTGGAGGGAGCGGCGTGGTGTGGGAACATTTAGGAAGGTTGAAGACCAGACGAGCCGCTGCATTCTGGATGAGCTGCAGAGGTCGGATGGCACATGCAGGTAGACCAGCCAGGAGGGAGTTGCAGTAGTTTAGGCGTGAGATGATGAGAGCCTGGACCAGAACCTGCGTCGCTTTCTGGGTCAGCTGGGGACGCATCCTCCTGATGTTGTAAGGCGTGTATCTGCAGCAGCGGGTTGTAGCAGCTATGTTTGCAGTGAAGGACAGGTTGTTATCTATAAACACATAACGCTATCAAATAATACTTTCTATCAATATATCTATCTTTACCAAATATAACATATTATGGAGATCACAAAAATACACTGTCAATATTAATAAACAAAAAACAAGGCAATGTGCCTGCAAGACTGCACTCAGGTAAACAAAACATATTACCCGTGCGCAGCAGCTAACTTGCCTGCGAGCCTTCGCTCAGGTCACATTTCTCCAGGCGCGGCTGAAGCCCGCGAAAATGGCATCTATTGTTGCCGACAGTTTAGTATTTTTAAAATACCGTTACTATGTCAAACATGCTCAAAATCTTCTGACACACTCTCCTAAACATCTCCATCATATATAATTCACACAAGTTAACATCGATCATTTTTTATCATGTACTGACCTGTAGAAAACAGAAAAGTGGAGCAGCAATAATTCTACACAGGATCCGGTTGATCGTCTGGATTGCTTCTGAGGAGGTGGCGGAAGTGTCCCCCCTAAAATAACCCAGATGTCACCACTCACCTGCCAAAGGTTCCACCTTGGCGCTACTTACTCGTACTGCTTCTCAAACAGTACAGATAAACCATAAAATGATATGAATGTCACCAAAATAAATACAGATAATGTTCAGTTTCAAATTCACTATTGTTTTGTTTTAAGATTAAAAGTTTTAAAAAAGAAAGAAATGTTCAAATAGTAGATGAATATTCAAGAGGTCTTTAAAAACATCACACTGATCATCAAAAGTTCATAAAATGCTCATGAATATGCCAAAATATTCTGAACTTGCCACAATCATCCAAAATTCATGAAATGCTCATAGTCATGAAAAGTTCATGAAATACTCATGCAAACTTTTTGGGGTTTTAATTATAATGTTGTGATTGGCTGGATCATGAAAAGTTCATAAATTGCTCATAAAAGTCTGTCATGAGCAAAACAGGAACTTTATATGAATGAACAATTGTTAGGAACCTTGACTCAATAGCTTGGAGGACTCAAATGCACGACCCAGAGACAAAAAGGTTTTGAAGAAAAAAATAGTCTTTACTTGCAAATAAACAAAATCACTCTTTTAGAGGAATGAACAAACTGACAAACGTAAAGCGCTCTCGTGGAGGGTAAAAGGCAAAACACTGACTTTCATTAAACAATGGCTTAGATCTTACTTCTTGGAGCAATGAACAAGACGAACCGACAACTAACAAGGGGAGACAGGACAATATATACATGAGGTAAGTGGGCACAGGTGGAAACAATCAGGGGCGGGGCAGACACTGATGATGGCGGGAAAAGGAACCAGAGCAGGAAGTAAAGGGACCTGGGATGAGACAAGGTGAGTACAACATAAAACAGGAAGTGGAACATAAACTAAACTAACATGACAAAACTTAACATAATTGACGGGACACAACAGTACCCCCCCTTCTAGGGCCGACTCCTGACGGCCCAGGCTGCTCAGGGTGACGATCATAGAAGTCACTGATGAGTGTATTGACCACAATGAACGTTGAGGAGACCCACAAACGTTCCTCAGTGCCGTAACCCTCCCAATCAACCAAGAATTGTCGTCCTCGGCCCCGTTTGCGAACCGCCAGAAGTCTCCTGACTGTGTACACCGGGCCACCTTCAATGATCCGGGGTGGTGGAGGGGCTTGGAGGCGGGAACCAGAGTGCTCTCTCGAACTGGCTTGAGTTTGCTCACGTGAAACGTGGGATGGACCCTCAAAGATCTGGGGAGTTTGAGGCGCACAGAGACAGGGTTAATGACTCTTGAAATTGGGAAAGGACCCACAAACCTCGGTGCCAACTTCTTGGAGTGAACGTGTAGGGGTAGATCCTTGGTGGAGAGCCAGACTTTCTGGCCCGCCCTGTAGAGGGGAGCCGCACGCCGGTGGCGATCCGCCGCTGACTTCATCCGGGTCGAGGTCCGGAGTAGCGCCTGCCGAGCACCGGCCCAAACCCGCCGACAGCGTCGGACCATGGCATGCGCGGATGGAACCTTGACTTCTTCCTCATTAGCAGGGAAGAGAGGAGGCTGGTATCCATTAGCACACTGGAAAGGGGAAAGACCCGTGGCAGCCGAGGGGAGAGTGTTGTGGGCATACTCTATCCAGGTAAGGTGATCGCTCCAAGTGGTCTGCTTCTGGGACACGAGGCACCTGAGGCATGTTTCGAGGTCTTGGTTCAGGCGCTCTGTCTGACCGTTGGACTGCGGGTGGTAACCGGAAGATAAGCTGACGGTGGCGCCGAGGAGCTGGCAAAACTCCTTCCAGAAGTTGGAAATGAACTGTGGTCCTCTGTCGGAAACTATGTCACTGGGGAAACCATGGATTCTGAACACGTGAGTTAACATGACCTCTGCCGTCTTCTTGGCAGAGGGAAGTTTGAGCAGAGCAATGAAATGTGCCATCTTTGAGAAACAGTCTACCACCGTCAGGACGGTAGTGTTACCTTTGGAGGGCGGTAGTCCAGTCACAAAGTCCATGGAGATGTGCAACCATGGTCGCTGAGGCACTGGGAGGGGCTGGAGAAGACCCATCTGGGCCCGGGATGAGGTCTTATTCCGGGCACACACTGGACAGGCCGCCACGTACTCGGAGACCTCTTTTTTCATGGCCGGCCACCAGAACCGCTGCTTTATGGCAAACATTGTTCGTCGGACGCCCGGATGGCATGTGAACTTGGACGTGTGAGCCCAGTGGATTACCTAAGAGCGTAAAGACACAGGGACAAACAAGCGGTTGCCTGGACACTCGCTGGGTGCCGGGCTCACAACATTCGCCTGCTTCACATCTGTTTCTATCTGCCATGTTAGCGACCCAACCACACAGTTCAGTGGAAGGATTGATACTGGTTCCTTGGCATTATGTTCAGGCTCAAAGAGACGAGACAGTGTGTCTGGCTTACGGTTTTGTGTACCGGGCCGAAAAGACAATATGAAGTTAAATCTGCTGAAGAACAGCGTCCACCGGGCCTGACGTGAATTTAGTCGCTTGGCTTTCCTAACATATTCTAAATTCTTGTGGTCAGTCCAAACAAGAAATGTTTGCTCCGCCCCTTCTAGCCAGTGTCTCCACTCCTCCAAAGCTGCTTTGACAGCTAGTAACTCCTTGTTCCCCACATGATAATTTTTTTCAGCTGAGGTCAACTTACGCGATAGATAGGCACAGGGGTGCATCCTGTTATCCTCGGAGGATCTCTGGGACAACACAGCCCCGATGCCCTCGTTGGATGCGTCAACCACAAACTGTCTCTGGGGATCCGGAACAGTGAGTACAGGTGCCGTGGTGAATCTCTTCTTGAGGCATTGGAAGGCCGACTCGGCCTGGGAGGTCCACTGAAAGGAGACTTTAGAGGAGGTGAGAGCATGCAAAGGTGCGGCTACAGAACTGAAGTTGCGTATAAACTTCTGATAAAAGTTGGCAAACCCCAGGAATTGCTAAACCTTTTTGCTGATATCAAGAGTGGGCCAGTTGGCCACCGCACTGACCTTGGATGGATCCATCTGCACCTGATTGGCGGTGACAATATAGCCCAGAAAGGAGACAGTGGTTGCATGGAAGTCGCACTTTTCAGCTTTCACATACAACTGATTCTCAAGAAGCTTCTGGAAAACTTGGCGGACATGCATGACATGAGACTGACTATCTGGGGAGAAAATCTAAATATCATCCAGATACACGAAAACAGAAACATTCAAATACTCTCAAAATGTCATTTACCATGGCCTGAAATACAGCAGGAGCATTACATAGTCCAAAAGGCATGACCCGATATTCATAATGTCCGCTTGGGGTGTAGAACTCCGTTTTCCACTCGTCTCCCTCTCTAATCCTGACGAGGTGGTAAGCATTCCTAAGATCGAGTTTGGTAAAAACTTTAGCTGTTTGAAGCAGTTCAAATGCTGAAGACATCAGCGGGAGTGGGTGGCGGTTCTTAACAGTTATTTTGTTCAATGGGCTGTAGTCAATGCATGGCCTGAGCGACCCATCCTTCTTACCCACAAAGAAGAATCCTGCACCAGCAGGTGACGAAGAGGGACGGATTAGCCCCGTTTTCAACGAGGAGGAGATGTAATCGTCCATGGCCGCACGCTCCGGTCCCGAGATGGAGTATAAGGCAGCAGGTCGATGGCACAGTCAAAAGGACGATGAGGGGGCAGTGACAGAGCTTTGGTTTTATTAAAAACCTCCTTAAGGTCATGGTAGCATGAGGGGACCTTGGAAAGGTCAGGAAAATCTGAGCTTCTAACCGAAACTGCAACGGTTTGTGGGATTTTACAGGACTGTTCACAATTCCCTCCCCATCCCTTAATTTGTCCTGAACCCCAATCAATCTGTGGGTTATGTGTCTTTAGCCAAGGAAACCCCAAAATCAGTGGATGTTGTGCTGAATTGAATAGATGAAACTGCATTATTTCTACATGATTATTATCAATTGTTACTTGAATGGGTTCCGTACAATCAGTTACTTTACACATTAGTCTGCCATCTAGGGCGCTGGCATTGACAGGATGCTTGAGAGGGACAGTCTTAATATTAAGGCGTTTAGCTAAACCCCAGTCTATGAGGCTTTCATCAGCCCCAGAGTCAATTAGCGCCCCCAGAGTATGTGTCTGACTGTTAGCTGTGACTTTAACCTGGGTGAGTGTGCGAGGAGGATAGTTAGAGGAAATCTTGCTCACCAACGCCCTCCTCATGGTTGGTGAGCAAGCCCTTTTCCCGGGCATGTTGCCTGCTTGTGACCCGATTGGCCACAGTAAAAGCAACATCCCTCCTGCAGGCGGCGCCGTCTTTCCTCTGGAGAAATCCTTGTTCTCCCGAGCTGCATTGGCTCCTCCGGTGCCTGTGATGGCGCTGTTCCTGCTGGGCCTGATGAAGAGTCAAACAAGGGATCCCATGAAGGCTGCTTATCCAGAGAGCGCCCCTGGTGGCTTGGATGTCTTGTTGCAGTTCGGCGCCATTCTCTCTCTCTTTCTCTGAGGCGGTTATCAACTCGGATAGACATGGAAATCAGCGATGTCAGGTCTTGTGGTAGTTCTAGTGGAGCCAGGTGGCCTTTGATGGTTTTAGATAGTCCATTCCGGAAGGCGTCTATTAATGCTGGGGTGTTCCAGCCACTGTCTATGGCTATGGTACGGAACTCTATGGCATAATCTAACACTGGCCGTGGGTGCTGTTTGAGCTGCATGAGTAAACGGGTGGCCTCAGCGGCAGGTGAAGTAAGATCAAAAATCCTGCAAAAGATCCACATATACTGGAGTCTCTTGACCACTCGGCCGTGGCCCATGCGGCAGCTCTGCCAGTTAAATGGGAGACCATAAATGCTACTTTAGCCTCATCTGACACAAACGCGGCTGGGTTAAGTTTGTAGTGCAGGTCACACTGGACTAGGAAGGTTCTGCAGTTGCCAGATTCACCTGAATATTTCTCTGGCGATGCCAACCGCAGTGGGACAGGAGAGAAACTGACCTCGGCCTGATTAGCAGCAGGATTAGCATCAGGTGGCGTAGCAGAAATCGGAGCTGTAGCAGTTGCCTCTAGATGAGTGAGGACTCTGTGGAGCTGTTCTGCCAGCTGGTTCACCTGCGACGTGACAGAGGTTTGGAAATCCTCCTGGCGGTCTGAAAGGTCCTTCACTCCATGGCTAATGGTTTTTAGCTGCCCCTGGTGCTGATAGATGATGTTTCCCTGTGCAGACAGGGCAGTCTGGAGCGTCGGCTGAGTCCATATTGGTCGGTTCGTTCTGTTAGGAACCTTGACTCAATAGCTTGGAGGACTCAAATGCACGACCCAGAGACAAAAAGGTTTTGAAGAAAAAATAGTCTTTACTTGCAAATAAACAAAATCACTCTTTTAGAGGAATGAACAAACTGACAAACGTAAAGCGCTCTCGTGGAGGGTAAAAGGCAAAACACTGACTTTCATTAAACAATGGCTTAGATCTTACTTCTTGGAGCAATGAACAAGACGAACCGACAACTAACAAGGGGAGACAGGACAATATATACATGAGGTAAGTGGGCACAGGTGGAAACAATCAGGGGCGGGGCAGACACTGATGATGGCGGGAAAAGGAACCAGAGCAGGAAGTAAAGGGACCTGGAATGAGACAAGGTGAGTACAACATAAAACAGGAAGTGGAACATAAACTAAACCACCATGACAAAACTTAACATAATTGACGGGACACAACAACAATGTTCATAAAAAATTCATGAACTGCTCTTTAAAATGGTTAATGAGCATTTTAAGAATTTTGGTTCATGAACATGACAAGTGAACATATAATGAGTTGTTCATGAATGTTTCATGAGTGCTCATGAACAGCTCATAAAGTCATGAACTCCATCTCGCAGGGGCGTCTGATTTAACACTTGATTATATTTCACATCATTCATCCACATCTGTGAAGTAACTAAAGGTATTAAATGCATGTAGTGGAGTAAAAGTACACCATTTACCTCTGACTTATGTTCACTTCCAACCTAAAAGTACCTCAAAAATAGTAATCAATAATGTATTGAAAAGTTATTTGCTGATTGGTTTTTATATCGGCTCAGCCAGGTTATATGGGAGGCCCAGTCTACGTACACTCTAAAAACAAATGCCTTGGCTCAACAAAGAAAATCAAGGCAATAGGTTGCATCGATGGTTATTGAGTTAAGACAACTTCTAATGAAATGTTGTTAAAGCAACAAAGTTATTTGAGAAAGGGGAGAAGGCTTTTACTCTACAATCAGAGGTGTTTTCAATTACCACTTACTTAATAATTGGTAGCATAAACACAAGTTTTTAAGTTGATTACTCCGAAAGTTCCAACTTGTTTTACCGTATAATTTAAATGTAATCTTAAATTGTATGTACTTAATTACCACATGTTGAACATGAACACATGTTTTTAAGTTGACAACCATTTATAAATTAAGTTGCTCCAAATAATATTGTATTAAATAGGGTTTTTCTCTTAGCTTTTTCATGTTTTTGCCTTTAAAGAAAGAAATTAATTGATTCCACACAAAAAAAAAAAGATTAGGCAATTCACTTTTTATATTTGAACTGCAGGTGTTTATTTCAACACATGATGTTTCAAAAGGAGAGACTTCATTTAGTTTGAACATTTTATAGTTTATAGTTTTATAGTTTGGCTGCAGCACGTTGATTGGAACCATGCATTTAATTAAGTGGAAGTGAAAGGTCGCCTGAATTCGTTTTTAGACGTACAGATCACTCATTTTTAAATATTAAACTGAGTTTTATTTTCTTTAATTTTTCATCCTCGTGTAAAATGCTATCACGAAACACACATTTGGTTGTTTATAGCATAAAGAACATCTGATTTAATGTGAGGTAGGGAAATAATCATTTGAGTATGTGCATATAAATATGTAATTTACAACAGCTGTAAGATGCTTGAAAAGTGCACCTTGAAAATGCTTGAATTTGATTTTGGAAAAGGTGTAAGAACCCTCTTATGCCTTTGCCTGAAGACGGGGACGAACACGACTGTGTTGCCGTACTTTCCATTGTGTGCACACCTAGACCGGACTTAAAAGACGTTCCTCTGACCAACGCTGACCTCATTTTGTATGTTGATGGGTCTGCCTCTCGCGACCAAGGGGGCACTAATCGGGTGGGTTTTTCTGTTGTTTCAGATTCTGCTGTACTCCGTTCTGGACCACTTCCATGTCACCTCTCAGCACAAGCAGCAGAGCTCATCGCACTAACTGAAGCCTGCACGTTTGCAGAAGGCAAAACCGTGACTATTTACACTGACTCACGATATGCTTTCGGGGTAGTACACGATTTTGGGGCTATTTGGAAGTGTAGACAATTTCTGAAATCTGATGGCAAACCAGTACTTAACCATGTACTGGTTGCAGGCTTACTAGACGCCATTCTGCTCCCATCTGAAGTTGCAGTCTGTAAATGTGCCGCACACGCAAGCAGTACAGACCCAGTTTCCCTAGGAAATGCGTCTGCTGACTCAGCCGCAAAGGCAGCTGCTCTGATTCCTCTCGCACCTCACGCACACTCATTTGTTAAAATCCCTGTCTCCTCCTTCACTGACAAAATGTCATCACTGACTTCCATGCAGCAGCTAGCTACGCCAGTTGAGAAGGCTCAATGGAAGGCTGCTGGGGCTGTTTTTGACCCAACCTCCAGCATCTGGGTTGGTCCAAATTCCAATCCATGTCTCCCAAGACATTTCTTCTCTCATTTTGCTAAGTTGACACATGGGTGGGATCATGTGTCAAAAGGAGGGATGTTAGAATCTATCACTCAGGAGTGGTTCACAAGGGGATTCACAGTAACAGCTCAAAAGCACTGTGAAGCATGCCTAATTTGCATTATGCAAAATTCTGATAGACCAATAAAGGTTACAGGACCCGGAGCACATCCACCTCCCACCAGGCCATTTGAGCACCTAATGCTGGATTTCATTGAGCTTAGCCCATCAGAGGGTAATAAGCACTGTCTGGTGATGGTGGACATGTGGTCAAAATGGGTTGAAGCTTTCCCAGTAAAAGCACAGAAAGCAAATGCTGTGGCAAAGGCACTACTGAGGGAAATCATTCCTAGATGGGGACTACCAGACAAAATTTCTAGTGACAACGGTTCACATTTTGCTAATGAGGCCATTACGCAGATAGGAGAATACATGGGCATGGACATCAGAAAGCATTGTGCTTATCATCCACAGAGTGGGGGTGGGGTGGAAAGAGAGAACGGCACAATCAAAAACAAACTAGCAAAATGCTGTGCAGACACAGGTCTGTCATGGACACAAGCTCTGCCCATTGTGCTGATGTACATGCGGATGCGGAAAAGAACACAGAGTCAACTCAGCCCATTTGAAATACTTTTTGGGGCTCCTCCACAGATTGGACTCAAGGCTCCAGGATGTCCTCTTCCCTCCACAACTTTGTGTGAGGATGCTATGTTGTCATATTGTGTTAACCTATGTTAGGAGATTTCGTGGACCACTCGTCCGCTTTCTTAAATCTCCTCGCGTCCCTAAACAAGCTATTATCTTACAGGAAGGAAATCCAGAGCATACAAGTAACCGTTTAACAATAATCCACTTTAATGGTAATATACAATGCAATACAATCAAATACAGTACAAATTAAATACAGTTTATCTGTGGGATCCCATATTTACCTGATACTCACGTGAGCCAGCCAGCCAGCCAGCCAGCCAGCCAGCCAGCCAGAGGAGAAAGAGAGCGAGCACATGGCGTGCTTCCCTTCTAAATACCTCGCTTCCAAGAACAGGAGTTATCTGCGCCTCCCTTCCAGACCTCCGTGATTGGCTGCCCAAATTATCATCAACACCTCAAATCTTAAATTCCCCAATCCCAGTGGCTCAGCTTCATTATCACAGGGATGACTGTATGTTAACTCCTGACCTTCCCCCTCTTCCTTTGTCCTCAAAAAACCACATGTTAGCAGGCCCAAAACCAGCCCAGTTTTCTACACAAATCATTTTCAAGCTTCTTCACAGTTTGCATGAATACATACAAATATTTCCTTACAATTCCCTCTTTTGCACTCTTAAACAAGAGTGCAACTTACACAAGGCACTTGCAAAAAAATGCATCCTTGTCTGCTGAGTCTCCATACTTGTCCTCTCCGGATACAACTCGAATGGTTTTATCAGACCATCTCTGAGGGCAGGATGGGCTGGTTACACGCAGCACATTTAGGCGCCAGGACCCTGTGGTAGTCTTTCAGACAGTAGATTTTATTCTCAGGGTCCACAGTGAAGGGCACTCCGATCAGGCTCTCGTTGCAGATGACGCAGCGGAAACAACCGGGGCGGTAAGACTTCCCCAGGGCCTGCCGGCCTGCATGTCCATGATCAGATGTCCACCTGCGTTGCACTTGTCTGCAGACTGCTGGAACCCAGAGTACAGAAAGTCCTCTTCACAGAAAACCCTTCCTGCGTCATAGTAGAACGCCTTCCCTCTCAGCCTTCGACTACAGGCGCTGCAGGTGAAGCAGCTGTTATGGTAGAGGCTGCCCATAGCTTGGCAGTCCTGGCTCGCTCCATACACCGTCTTGTTGCACTTAACACACACTCCTGTTTCAGCGGAGAGTGGAGTCCCCTGTGCCGTCCTGGCTTGCCGTGTCTTTGTCCCCTCTGATCCGCTGACGGCGGCTTCTGGGCTGCCTGCTAGAGAGATGTCTTCCTTCTCCTCCGGCTTGCTGATGGCGGCTTCCGAGTCGATGCTGAATAGATGTCCTCCCGATCTTCCTTCTCCGGTCCGATGATGATGCCTCCCGGGACGACTGCTGGATGGATGTCCTAGAGGTCCTTCTCCTCCAATCCGCTGATGACAGCATCCGAGTCGACCTCCATGACGAGAGCCAGATCCGTCCTGATGTCGTCTAGGGTCCTCGCAGGTGTTTTCCCCCGCCGCACACTGGCTCCGCACAGTGGTACCAGTTGTCCCCCTTTCCTTGTAGGCGGACGTCATTGGATGTCTTCTGGGTCACTCGGTCGGGGCCGGAGAGCCTGGGGTTGACAGTCAGCCTCCTGCGTCTCGGGTCCCCCTTTTGGCGTCAACACCCTGTGTGGAGAAATCTGATACAAATCCCTCAAGCCTACGTTCCGGGCTCTGGGGCCCTCGGCTGTTTGACCCACCAGTGCGTGGCAACTTGGAGTCTGTTGGTGGGGTGTCTTACAACAACAGACGTCGGTGCACAGGTTTTCTAAATTAATTGTGCAGCTTCAGAATCTTAATACTTGGACTGTGCCCACTAAATAAGAACCCCAACATCTTTAGGTGAACTAAATAACATATTTCAATAGCTCTGAATTTCTGACAAGCATCTGTGTTTATCTTTAAATGAAATCCTTGAGATCCCATTAAAAATCTAAATATGATTTGAACTGCTAATGTTTCTGGTAAAGAAACACACTAATGTTATGGATTCAAAAACAACCAAAATCACAATACTAACAAAGTGAATGGCTTCCTGGTGATACTGCTTCTACCCGTCAGTGCTTAGATATTATCCCGCTGAAAAAATGAATACAGAATTCCAACAAACTGTCATCAAATGTCTTTCTATTATGTATTTAGATTAAATGTATATCCCCATAATGACCTCAACAATAAAGTCTATGGCTTTTACTTCTTTACCAGACTAGTTACATGATGTTGTCTGTTGAAACATTACTCACAGGTCAGCTCCCAGCATTCCATTCTGGACTTACATCTCTCCCAGCAGCCCCTTGGCCACTGATTCTTTATCTGTGTTACCGGCTATAACTCAATCAATATTAGAGACATGTCAACATTCATCAAACAGTGTGTTATCCCCAGATATGGAGCAGGTCAATTCTAAAACTGTCAATCAATGGTCAGATTGAACAATGGAGTTGGGCAGCAGGTTCCTTTCAGTCCCTAAATGAAAAATGTACATTTTAAAGTTTACACTCCCCCTTTTTTACACATTATCTCATGTGTAAACAAAAACCTGTATGGGAAGAAAACCTACAGGTCATAATGGATTATAAAACAATACCAATCATTTTCCCAAATGTACATCCATTATTTCCCCAGTAAACACTTGAGAGTGTTTCTCTCCATCATTCAGTCCTAAAAGAAACAGAATCCTCATGTTTTAGTTTGAGTTTCACATTCTGCAAATGGCCACCTCCTGTGGGAGTGAAACATCATGAAGCAGATTAGATACGGTTTCCCCTTTTGTGCAATGTTAGGAAACCTCTCATTTCACACATTATTATCACACAAAAATAATGTGTTAGTCCAAAACATGCTTGATTAGTCATCGTTTTAAATCATGCAGTTGCACTGATCAGGTGCAGACATACACTCACTCACACTCACACTGTCAGGTTGTAAAGTCAGGTTTGGTCAGGTTCACCGCAGAGTCAGTCATTGACAGTGCCTTCCCAAGTTACCCTGTCGGTCAGTTGGTCTCAGTCTTTTTTGGCCATGTGTCGTGCTCTGCAGAGACTTTGATGTTCCAGCACAGGCCAGCATCCTCCGTCTATAAAAATCTGTATATATGGAGCGCCATCATTTATTAATTCACAATTACAACTATAATGTTCAAGATATCTCCAACCCCTCCTTGCTGTTTCCCACATTCCCTGAAAAGTGTCTAGCCAAAAAAATGTCACTTCCTTATTGTACTATTACTATTACTGCAATTCATTTACACCTAATTAGTATTAAAATGACTAATAGATCTATTTCAGAAACATGTGTACATCACTACCTTGTGTCAAAACATTACTAGGATCTGTAAAGATCTGCTATGTATTCCATAACTCATTCTATCAATTTATCTTCAATTCTGGTGCACTTAAAGAACAATGTTACCCTCTTTAACCGTGCGTGGAACTCTGGGTGTCTGAACATGAAACCAGTACCTCAAATTGAAATACTATATTTTGTTTAGAACCAGCTTTCCCTTCAACATGACCTATATAAATAAATATTTATCTGATCTTATAGAGCTGTTACTAAAACTCTCCCTTTGAACTGATCAATACTGTAACAAATTAAAACACTACCAAATTCACACACGAATAAAAAGTCCAGTGCATACTTCCTACATGCGCCCCCCTTTTCCTGTCAGTGTGTTTTAGACTGATTTTCCACTTCCCTTCAATAGTTCTCCTCTTTTCCGCTATTTGTATTTACCAATTGACTAATTTATGGTCAATACATCTTCTTATCTTCACTTATTTATATTTATCTTTTGTTCACGATAACAATGGTATAACAACCACACGTCTTCAATTCTGGTCCACCTAAAAATCAATGTTAAACTCTTTAGCAGTGTGTGGAACCCTGGATGTCCGAACATGCAACAATTACTCCCTCCTTTATCAAGGATTTAAAAACAGAAGTCATTTCATATTTCCTATGGTAATAACTATGCTACAATGGTGAAATCAATTATTTAGATTGGAATACGATATCTGGCTTGGCACCAGCTCTCCCTTTAACATTATCCATACAGATAAAGATTTGTCTTATAGAGTGGTTCCTAAAACTATCCCACTACTTTATTCACACGTGAATAAAAAATGTCAAAGAATATTTTGTTAACATGATGAAAAGATTGAAGAATATGGTTGTACTCTGTCATGTGGCCCCCTTTAACCCTCAGTGTGTTCTCATTTTACTCTAATAGTTTACTGCTATTTTTAATTTAATAAATCTTTCTGTCTTTACGTATTTATGCTTTAAATGTGCGTTTTGTGAATAAGTGTGTTTATGTGTAAACTCACTCATTCCCGTTTTCCTTTTCTCCTCCTCTGGTTTTCTCAAGCCGTGACCCCGGCCTCCTCACTTCTAATCGACCATGCCAACTCCTCTGATTCTGTGTTCTCTTCAGTCCATCAGCTGTAACTTCATCCGCTGTCAGCCATTGGCCCAGTTACATCTGCATGCCCCATCATGCCAATGTTCTTGCACTGCTTTGCATTTCATCTCCTCCTTTACAGTCTCCCTGCTGTTTTATGTAGGGCGGATTCTGCTCTCATGTCCCACACTTTGCTCTTGTGCTCAGCTTGGAACTTCATGGTCCCGTCTGAGGGACTGATGAGCGTAGATTTCTGCCCGTCAGCATGCTGTTTGGTTCTGGATGCCACAGGTGGAGATAGTTCTGGCTGCAGTCTTGTTGTTGTTGTTTCAGCTCTGGTTCTCTGTCTGTTCGATGGAGAAGGAGGAGTCTCCCGTTGGGTTAGGTCTTTTGTCTGCTTGGAGGGTCGGGATCGTAGCCTTTTCTAACTCAGAGGGGGAGTCCAGGTCTCGGGACGCATTACCTATAAAAAAATCTACCACACTGAGGTTAAATAAATCCAACCCTTTCCACTCTGACTCTTTGTAATCATACTATCTGTCTTAATTGTTAAATGCCATCTAAACAACCTAATTGATGTCTACAAATGATATTACAAAAATTCACTCTAAAAATTGTTTCATTCATTGCTACATATTTACCCAACATAACTCTTTCAGGAAACCATTTTCTCCTATACATTGAAAACGTACATGTTTCCAGCATCACATATTCCACACACTACGAAAGAACATCCACATATTTTCTCCAATATTTTAAGCTAGTTTCTATAACAAGATTATCATGTGTGACATAATAATCAGATGTCTTGTTTGCTAACCAAGAATATTAAACTTTAAAATCTCTTTTGGCCAGTTGAAGTCCTGCTTACTTCATCTTTAAACTCTTCTTTAATTTGAAACCAAAAAAGGTCTTCCTTCTCCACCATGATCCTATCTCTATATCAAAGTCCAGACAAACTGATGATTTATCTTTAGAAACCATGAGGAATGACTCATAAAACACTATTCTCCCTTACTTCAGTTCTAAATCAAATGAGCCAGACAGGAAACCCCCTTTAACCACTTGCTTATCCTATTATTTTTGAAATTGTTTATCAAAGTTGTGTTACAAGCAGGTTAGATCTGTAATGAATTAAAATCAATATTTAAAGACGCAATATAAGTTAAATATATTGTTAAGGTAATTACTGTTTTATTGTGAAGGCATCTCTGGCGAACAGCGGCCTTTGGATTTTATTTTGAAAGGCCGTTCCGGAACAGCGAGTCCGATTTCTAGAAACACGGCAAGTTGACAATCGGTCTAATGCATTAACTATAGTCGTGAAAGAGACAAGGAGGGGAAAGGCGTGTGGAAGCAAGCAATGAACTGAAAATGCCACCAATCCTGTTTTAACGTGATGGCGCACATTGAAAACCTAAGCGGGCATAAGCACCCCTGTCATAACTGACAAGCGTTCAAAAACCTTTCTGCTTATCCCTTAGGCTACTACTTTTTGTTTTATTCATAACCTAAAAATACAATTGTGATGAATAGCTTGCTTTTGTACCATTACATTTACCAACATAAAACAAGGTCTGTACTAATCAACAATGACAACCTACAGACAGCTCATTTATTTAAATATACGCAATATATTGACTTCGCTTTTATTTATCTGAATTAATTAACGTGCTTCCCCCCCTTTCAGCCACTAGATGGCAGCAGCAGAGCACAAATGAGCTTCACTCTTCTGAGCGAATGTCTGATTTCCACAGACAATGCTCACACAGGTTATTCAGGTAAAAATCACACAGATTTATTCCCCGTACAGTTTGTCTAGCTTGATAACGTGCTTCATATGTCGTCACGCAGGACTCTCTGCCTACCTTGCGATCAACGTTATGTTTACGTCAGCCTTTCAAATTAATTTTTACAGACAAGGGAAACGAGAGCCGGTCTCGTCACAATGTAGGTGACGTTAGCGCTCTCTCCCAAGGATTTAACATATAACAGTCCGCTGACACTTTCGCTTATTTGGCCTTAGACTGTTATTTACCCCCAGTTTTAAACGGCGGCTCGATCTGAAAATATCGAGCGTCCAGGTTTCGTCGTGTAGGAATCACACCTCACAGCCCACGAACTGCACCGTCTCCACGCCACTTCAGGAATAAACTACCTGAGATCCACGCTAACTGCTTTATATCTCGTCACGCAGGACTCTCTGTACCTTGCGATCAACGTTCACGTGTTTTATATAACTTTCCTAACATGGTAAAATATGCATCGTATATTCCATTCAAACTTCAAAAACACTCTGAAACGCCTACAGACAATCCTACAGTTTCGTTACCTTATTTGTAGTGGCGCAGGGCCCTGCTATTGTCTGAGGCGTCTAAAAGTGTTTGTTCCTGACCCAGTCTGGTCCTCTGAATCCTTCCACAGCTCTGTTTATTCAGAAACGTCGGGTCACCATTTGTTAGGAGATTTCGTGGACCACTCGTCCGCTTTCTTAAATCTCCTCGCGTCCCTAAACAAGCTATTATCTTACAGGAAGGAAATCCAGAGCATACAAGTAACCGTTTAACAATAATCCACTTTAATGGTAATATACAATGCAATACAATCAAATACAGTACAAATTAAATACAGTTTATCTGTGGGATCCCATATTTACCTGATACTCACGTGAGCCAGCCAGCCAGCCAGCCAGCCAGCCAGCCAGCCAGCCAGCCAGCCAGCCAGCCAGCCAGCCAGCCAGAGGAGAAAGAGAGCGAGCACATGGCGTGCTTCCCTTCTAAATACCTCGCTTCCAAGAACAGGAGTTATCTGCGCCTCCCTTCCAGACCTCCGTGATTGGCTGCCCAAATTATCATCAACACCTCAAATCTTAACTTCCCCAATCCCAGTGGCTCAGCTTCATTATCACAGGGATGACTGTATGTTAACTCCTGACCTTCCCCCTCTTCCTTTGTCCTCAAAAAACCACATGTTAGCAGGCCCAAAACCAGCCCAGTTTTCTACACAAATCATTTTCAAGCTTCTTCACAGTTTGCATGAATACATACAAATATTTCCTTACACCTATCATCCACTTTAGCAGACATCCGACGTCAGGTAGCCGCAGCCTTGCCTACCCCTGCCACTGGTCCGCTTCACCGCCTTCAACCCGGCGACTTCGTGCTGGTCAAGAATTTCCGGAGAAAGAGCTGGAAATCCAATCGTTGGCAAGGTCCCTACCAGGTGCTTCTCGTCACCCAGACAGCGGTAAAGGTCGCCGAGAGAGCTACGTTGGTCCACGCCAGCCACTGCAAGGTCGTAGTCACAGGAAAGGAGAAACGGTAGAAGCAGACGACAACAAGTGACGTGTCCAAGTCACCAACAGATGACGACAACAAGTGACGTGTCCAAGTCACCAACAGATGACGACAACAAGTGACGTGTCCAAGTCACCAACAGAAGACGACAACAAGTGACGTGTCCAAGTCACCAACGGGAGATGACAACAAGTGACGTGTCCTAGTCACCACCAGCACCACACTTGCACTACATACACCAAAACACACTACACACAAGGTGTCACGAGCGAGTGCCAGCTGAGCGGTTCCATATGCTCTCTGGTTCCTCGTTTGTGTTATCGGTGTGCGGAGTCTGACTGTCCGTGTCACGAAATCGACCGAGAGAATACACACACACACACCATGGAACATTTCCCCCTCGTGATGAGGGCTCGGCTGGAGAGACGACAACGCATCCGTAAGCAATGTGAATACTACTGGAGAGCCTGGACAATCATAGAATGGTTCCTCTGCATACTTGCCATGATAGTTGTGTTAGGACTAGTCCTATATGTTATGTATCCATGGTCAGCATACAGCATGTCAGCCAAAATCGAGGTATCTAAGAGGTACATGGGGAAAGGAGGGCGAACCATATGGGTCGAGGGGCTGGGGAAAGCAGGGCGAACCACATGGGTCGAGGGTAGGGCTGAACGATTAATCGATATTAAATCGAAAAGCCTGCGATTTCTTTTAACTTTCTTTTTTTTTTTTTTTCTTTTCTTGTGTGTCAGTCATCCACACCAATCAGAAGTGCTGTGCTCCACATGTACCAGCCATTGTTAATCAATCAGAAGTGGCCCATGATAGAAGGTGATAGACAGATTGATCCAATCACCTGCTTTTGAAAAGTGCTTTTGAAAGTGCCTGCCCTTTCCAAATGGCTTCCAATGGAGCTTTCCTAGATAGTTTGGTGAAACAAACCATCTGAGTCAGGTTAGTAATGCTCCATCACATGTCCTACATCTAAAAGGGTGAATCTTTAACTGAAGCTTGACTTTAAAGCAACCCAACGGAAGTTTCATGTAAGTTTAGTTCTTTCACTCGTAGCTCGGGCTGCGGGGGTGCTAGAGACAGGAGTATGTTGATACGACCTTCCTAGCCGGAGTTATGGCCGCATTTTACAATAAACTTCCATTGGGTCGCTTAAAAATAAATATCGCAATTCGAATCGCAATCGCAATAATTGTCAGAAAAATCTTTTTTTCCCAATATCGTGCAGCCTTAGTCGAGGGGCTGGTCAAGACAGGGATTGGTAACATTACTCTAAGGCAGGGGTCTCCAACACGTCGAGCTTTTCAGTAGCTCGCCGCTCGATTATCGATTATAGCGTAGTAAGGTTGCTTCTTGATTTTTCGGCCGCGGTCGGACAATAACGTTTTTTTATTTTAGAATTGTTTCTGTCACACGAATATAAAATTGGTCCATGACGCAGAGATCAAGGAACAGATGTGACAGCGGCACAGCGACACCACACACGGAGCAGTCTGCTTTCTCCAGCAGCACCAGTCAGAACCAACGGCAGAATGACCCGCTCTGAATCAGACCGCGTCGCTGCGGCTCAGAGACACAGAGGGAGGGATTTGTGTTTTTGAAAAACACTCGTTATCGTCATGTCAGGTTTTTGGTGGATTTAATCAAGTCTTGGATTGCAGAGTATGAATGTCCTCTTGCTATTTTCAGTTAAATACGTGTGTAAAGTTTGTGAAGGCAGGAGGAAAGCTTCCGCGATCACCGTCTCCTCTCCGTTCCTCCAAGCCCCGCCCCCTCCTGAAAATAACTACTAATAAGAGTGACAGGCTGATAGTGACCTGATAGAAACTTTATTATCCACTTAATCACTGATTGAGATGATGAAGATAACTTAATCTCATACATTCATGGGATTCATGTAACGGTAAAACAGAGAATGTAAGTGTGCACCCACATGCACTATTTTTGTTTTTATAATGCTGTTGTAAATACTCCTGTTGTCTGCTTTGTTCAGACTCAGGTCATGTGTGTGATGCCTCATTCAAGACATTCAGTGTCCTTTTTTTAACAGAAGACCGTTGCTTGAAGCTGCAGCTAGACTGCAGAAGTATTTGTTTTTGAGGATGGAAAAATGTCACACACAGATATAGGGAGGCTAGACCTATACAATTGATTTATTATGGCTTATAATTTCATGTCAACACGAAGAAGAAGAAAAGATGGCTGCACTGTTCAGTGTCAATCCTGTTGAGATGGAGATGGAGGTTATAAATCTCCAAAATCATGTTCAGCTTAAGCCTCAGCAAAACTCACAACATTTCTGGAGCCTTGTACGCCCAGAAAACTATAAGAACATCACCAAGCAGCACTGAACCTGTCTGCTTTATGTGGCTCTAATTGCCTTTGTGAAGCAGCCTTTTCTGACATGAATGAAATCTAAATACAGAACAAGACCGACTGATGAACATGTAAATGACTCCATTAGAGTGAACCTAAGTGGGTCCAGCATACACCTGTATGGTGGACTCCATGCAGCGCCAGTCATCTCACTAACTGTAAAAAAGAGTGAATGCACTTATTTTACACACGTGCCATAAGATGCTTGCAAGGTGGTGATTAAGGCGATGTATTTACTATGTGGGCCATAAGAAGAAGTGAAAACATTGTAATTTGCTCTTGGACATTTATGTGAATCTTCAGTGAAGTACTTACTATGTTGTCCATATTAATACGTGAGAAATTGTCGTTTTCTTGGACCTTGATGTGAAGTTAAGATTTTAGATAAGCTTTAGGTATTGATTTCACACAAAAGTAGCTTAATTCAACTGATGAGTGCTATGTGAATAAATGTAAGCGATGCGATGCAAGTAGCTCTTGCCCACTTTCATTTTTTCAAAGTAGCTCTCAGGTGGAGAAAGGTTGGAGACCCCTGCTCTAAGGGATGGGGAAGATAGCACAGTGCAGTTAGACCCGTGCGACTACATGCATTGCCCCGACCCTAAGAAACTGGGGGGGGCAGACGCCTACATTTGCTATGTCGAGAGTGACAGTCACACCGCCACTCACTGCTCGGGGGGCTGGACTTTTGTTTTATGGACCACCGCGCACACCGATTGGGGTTATACCTTATGGGACGACAAAACAAACATCAAAGGGAGATTGTCTATCTCCAAGGTCAATTCATCGAGCCCCGTTATCCTGTTGCAACTACAGGCTGCCCAGATATCAGACAAGGGTTATTTTGTTGTCTGTATGTATCCGGCGCCGACTCGTGTGGCACATTTTACATAGACATCGTGCCCAAAACTCGGACCCCCGAAAAGGGTAAGCAACCTTTGACACAATTGTTGACATCCATAGGTACATCTACATTTAATCTATACATAGGCAATAACGACCATAGCAACATTGATGTGGGTCAGACCAGTAGTGGGATCACCGGTAACGTCTGGTGGCACACTCTGAGATCATTCTTGCAGGCCGCAGGACAAAATGGGTCATGTTATGCATGCACCCTTTTCCCCCAGGACTCATCAGTGTCCGTGCCAGTTCGTCCGCGCTCTCTGACCCAGGTTGAACACCTCTGCGCGTTTATGGCTCTGACAAGGCCCATCAAGGGTGAAGACAGCGTAACCGAGTGGCGTTATGCTAGGCAGCTTCCCCCACCATGCAGTAATCGGTCTAACTCCCCTTTGCGTGCATCCACGCTTGACACCACATACGCAAAGTACCAACCCGTCAGCCATGTGCACCCCAGTCATTTGAGAGGGATGAAACACAGCCTCTTCATCCAGAGAGTTTACCACAAAACGTCTCTTACACCACCTTATTTTTTCCTAGGCACTACTACTGGTTGTACTCGTATCCTACGGAACACGTGCAGTTACGGTGCTTACAACATCTCGTATTGTCGCATATCCGGTGCCCCTGAGAGAATCCTTTCTAACGTAGCATTCCCTGATGTTAAACATATTTCCCTCCAACTGGCCTGGCCCAGTGATGCTGGGTTTAGCGCGCCACAAGATTACGTTTGGTTGTGCGGCGACAAACTCGATCAAGTTCTGGCTTCCCTCTAGATAGGTACATGCACTCTAGTGGATTTGAATCCAGCAGTCACTGTACTCACGTCCTTAATGTACCCAGAGTTCCAACACCACAAGGTAAAAAGAGATCTGACGTCCGCTGGAGCTAAATTCATGGGTGGCCTGTTCCCATGGTGGAGTACAGTAAACAATGCCCATAAAATAGATACCTTACACGTCCGGCTAGAGAACCTCACTTACGAGACGACGCAAGGCTTCCAGGCATTGCCCCCATTCATAATAGCCTCTAGGAACATGCTCATGCAGCACCAATTTGCTCTTGACCTTTTGTTCGCCTCAAAGGGTGGCCTGTGTCATGTGAACGGTGACTCCTGTTGCACTTACATTCCCGACGCCACCAAGAACATCACTGACACCGTGCTGCATCTCAACGACCTGTTAGCTGACATGAAAGCGGATGACATATCCAACGCAGGTGGCTGGGACAGGTGGTCCTGGCTTACATCAGGCGGGTGGGAAGCATGGCTGGCTAGGATAGTTACACCCCTGGCGATCATTTTTGGCCTATTAATCAGTTGTACCTGTTTGATTATCCCAATACTGAAGAAATGCGTTTCCAGCATGGTATCCTCAGCTTTCGTTCAGTATACTGCTATTCCATTACACGACAATCCTTTGCGCCACAGTGAGATAGACCAGCTAGAATCAGAAGAGTCTGATTCCGACACTATAATATAATCATGTGTACCCTCCTCTCTTATGCTTACATTATATTGGAGTCTGTCCTCCACAAAAACAGCCAGTTTTCTATGATATATTTGTGATGTGTTTACCAGCGATGGAGTGTATTCATTGATGTGTTATATCAGTCTATCCTGTCATTTGTTTTTTTATTGATCAAGTATGATCAAAAGGGGAGAATGTAGTGGACATTTTTATTATATCCTTATATGCTTAAACCAAATGCTTCTCATTTCCTGAGATGTGCTTTCTTTCATCCATCTACTCTACTTTGGGTTTATTCCCAGGCGCTTCAAGGCCACAGAGCTGCTTTGGCTACTGGGAGACTCACACACAGTCACACAAGAACTTCCCTACTCTGAGAACCGTTATGCTATCTACAGCTCAAGGACAGAAGATGTCTAATAACAATGTGACCGTGTGAAGACAGATTTCTAACGTTCCCACTCCTTTCCTATATAAGCTCTGCTACCACATTGTATGGCGCACACTCACGCAGACTATTCTATGCTCTGTGAGACCTGTGTCTATTTTTATTGTATCATGTATTTGAAGCTTCAAATAAATAACTAGAAAGACAGCTCTATCTGATTCACCATTTATTTGTTTTGATCACTTTGACTTGTACTCTCCACAGTGTTGGGTCCTAGATTTCCATAACAGTAGGCATTGATCACCTTTGAGAAAAATGATCACAATGTATTAAAAAGAGGCATGTTTACTGTAATACTATCAACTACATTGTTGTAACGTCACTGACTGTCCTTTTATGATTTAAGTCAATAAAACTGTAAATACAATGTTTTGTGACTTTCATTAAAAACAAATATTTCCCATTAGGGAACGGAATTATATAAAATATAACAATATAAATTAGAATGTGACAAAGCAATACCTCACTCTCCAGCTCCTTGTTTGGACCAGTCTTTGTGATGTCCCAAAAAAAGTTTGTATGGCCCTATTTGTGAAAGCAGGACGTGTACATCCTTCCCAGCCCATGCCTCCTGCACATCTGAAAAAAATACATTAATGCACCAACCATGATATAGTTAAAGAATTAGTTCATGTTTACATAATTACTATTCAAATGTAACACTCAATATCAAAACACCTACATGTGTCAGTTAGAGTGACAGTATTTATTGGAGCAGCAGGTGACGCTGATGGAGCAGAAGGTGGGACTGATGGAGCAGCAGGTGAGGCTGATGGAGCAGCAGGTGGGACTGATGGAGCAGCAGGTGGGACTGATGGGGCAGCAGATGGGACTGATGGAGCAGCAGATGGGACTGATGGGGCAGCAGATGGGACTGATGGGGCAGCAGGTGGGACTGATGGGGCAGCAGATGGGACTGATGGGACAGCAGGTGGGGCTGATGGGGCAGCAGGTGGGACTGATGGGGCAGCAGGTGGGGCTGATGGGGCAGCAGGTGGGGCTGATGGAGCAGCAGGTGGGACAGATGGGGCAGCAGGTGAGGCTGATGGAGCAGCAGGTGGGGCTGATGGGGCAGCAGGTGGGGCTGATGGGGCAGCAGGTGATGCTGATGGAGCAGCAGGTGGGACAGATGGGGCAGCAGGTGGGGCTGATGGGGCAGGAGGTGGGACTGATGGAGCAGCAGGTGAGGCTGATGGAGCAGCAGGTGAGGCTGATGGAGCAGCAGGTGGGGCTGATGGGGCAGCAGGTGGGGCTGATGGAGCAGCAGGTGGGACAGATGGAGCAGCAGGTGGGGCTGATGGGGCAGCAGGTGGGGCTGATGGGGCAGCAGGTGGGACTGATGGAGCAGCAGGTGAGGCTGATGGGGCAGCAGGTGGGACTGATGGGGCAGCAGGTGAGGCTGATGGAGCAGCAGATGGGGCTGATGGGGCAGCAGGTGAGGCTGATGGAGCAGCAGGTGGGGCTGATGGGGCAGCAGGTGAGGCTGATGGAGCAGCAGGTGGGGCTGATGGGGCAGCAGGTGGGACTGATGGAGCAGCAGGTGAGGCTGATGGAGCAGCAGGTGGGACAGATGGGGCAGCAGGTGGGGCTGATGGGGCAGCAGGTGGGGCTGATGGGGCAGCAGGTGATGCTGATGGGGCAGCAGGTGGGACAGATGGGGCAGCAGGTGGGGCTGATGGGGCAGCAGGTGGGACTGATGGAGCAGCAGGTGATGCTGATGGAGCAGCAGGTGGGACAGATGGGGCAGCAGGTGGGGCTGATGGGGCAGCAGGTGGGGCTGATGGGGCAGCAGGTGATGCTGATGGAGCAGCAGGTGGGACAGATGGGGCAGCAGGTGGGGCTGATGGAGCAGCAGGTGGGGCTGATGGGGCAGCAGGTGATGCTGATGGAGCAGCAGGTGGGGCTGATGGAGCAGCAGGTGGGGCTGATGGGGCAGCAGGTGGGACTGATGGAGCAGCAGATGGGGCTGATGGAGCAGCAGGTGGGGCTGATGGGGCAGCAGGTGGGACTGATGGAGCAGCAGGTGAGGCTGATGGAGCAGCAGGTGAGGCTGATGGAGCAGCAGGTGGGGCTGATGGGGCAGCAGGTGGGGCTGATGGAGCAGCAGGTGGGGCTGATGGGGCAGCAGGTGGGGCTGATGGGGCAGCAGGTGGGGCTGATGGAGCAGCAGGTGAGGCTGATGGAGCAGCAGGTGGGACTGATGGAGCAGCAGGTGGGGCTGATGGAGCAGCAGGTGGGACTGATGGAGCAGCAGGTGGGGCTGATGGGGCAGCAGGTGGGACTGATGGAGCAGCAGGTGGGGCTGATGGAGCAGCAGGTGAGGCTGATGGAGCAGCAGGTGGGACTGATGGAGCAGCAGGTGGGGCTGATGGGGCAGCAGGTGGGGCTGATGGGGCAGCAGGTGGGGCTGATGGGGCAGCAGGTGGGGCTGGCACTGATGGAGCTTCCATGTCGGCTGGTGATGTGGAGGGTGCTAGTGTTGTTGCTGTTTTTGAGGGATTCGGGGGAAGCTGTGCTTTGGCTATTTTCAAGTGATCCAAGTGACTTACATACATTCAGGACAATACCCACAGGAGCAATTACCTGCATTACTTTCTTTCTTGATCTGGGCTATAATAAGGGGAGTGTTGGAGCTATATATCTCTTAATATTATTTAATAGTTTAACATTTATTTTCTTGCTGTTTATAGTGTTTATTGTAAATGTATTCTTAGTTAGTGTCATAATAATAATAATAATACATTTCATTTCGAAGCGCTTTTCCAGGTGCTCAAATACGCTTTACAGTGGTGATAAAACATGATAAAATAGAATTTAAAAATGTATAAGAACATGATAAAATAACATTTAAAAGTTATTAAAACAGCAACACAGCATAATTCACAGATTAAAAGCCAGTCTGAAGAGGTGTGTCTTGGTCAGTGTTTTGAAAGTGGGGGGGTCAGTGCAGTCTCTGATGTGTTGGGGGAGGGAGTTCCAGAGGGTGGGGGCAGCGATGGAGAAGGCTCTGTCGCCCCAGGTTCGGAGCTTGGTTCGTGTGGGGATAGAGAGGAGGTTCGCTTCTGATGAGCGAAGGCTGCGGGAGGGGGTGTAGTGGTGGATCAGGTCGGAGAGGTAGGGGGGGGCCTGGTTATTGAGAGCTTTGTGTGTTAACAGAAGGATTTTGAAGTGTATTCGTTGACGGACAGGGAGCCAGTGCAGGTTTTGAAGGACGGGGGTGATGTGGTCTCTGGAGCGGGTGTGGGTGAGGAGGCGGGCAGCGCAGTTCTGGATGTATTGTAGTTTATTTAGGATTTTGGATAAGTTAAAGTAGTTTCTATGCTTTTATTTTGAAGGCATGTTTTGGGCACTGGGTGATTAGAGCACCTGGTGTAATTGTATATATTGGAGACAGGTGGGAGCCAGAGCACTAGTAGGCAAACGGTTTTTTAGCAGGGTGTTTCAAGCCACACAAAGGAAAGCCATAGGAAAGGCTTAAGGAAGAGATATATAGGAAACCTGTTCATTGTACTTTGTTAATGGAATAAAATGCACAAATGGAGGTTCTTGTCTGGATTTGGATGATCATTGCCCTGCGTAAAATCCGCTAACTAGTGCCTCAGCGGCTGTATTATTTTAAGTTAATTATCTGTTTTATTTATATATGATTGTGGCTGCTACAGGGAGACTGCAAGGTTTCTTATATTAAACTTGCTTATAAAAATCTAATAAATCTTCAAAATAAATGTTTATTTTGTGTGTGATAATGTCAACTTGATCTCACCAGAATGCGTGACTCCACCACGACTCCTTAACACCGCATTGCGTGGTGGAGTCACTAACTTTGTTACATTCACGTGTCTGCACCACGCAAACAACCCCAATTGGATAATGTACACAATGCTAATATGGATAATATGCCACTTTATTATTATATGTATTATTAATTACTGTGTGTATGTAAATGTATTGGACAATTGCAGGACTAGCACTCACTCCATATTGGTTTTATTTCTGACTCGGAGGATAAACCAGGCCTGTCATAAAATGCCCCCCCCCCCCCCCAAAAAAAGAGGTTTCTATTAATCCCACCCTGAAGCATTTTTCAGGTTCTAGGACTGGTACCAATAAATGGAGCAAGTTTCATGAATGTGACACTTTTATTTTGTAAGATAGCAAGGGGGGCATATTGTGATGGCCAGGCCTGTCATAAAATGCCCCCCCCCCCCCCAGAAGGCCACTTTTCATGAAGGGTGTGAGTTCAAACTACTGACAAGGTGAAATGCATGTAATCCTTAATTAGAGTTATACAAAGCAATCACCCCAGATGGGACTCCAAAAAAAAGAGGTTTCTATGAATCCCACCCTCAAGCATTTTTCAGGGTATGGTTCTAGGACTGGTACCAATAAATGGAGCAAGTTTCATGAATGTCACACTTTTATTTTGCACGCATAGCGTATATAATAATATGCTGACAAAGACTACAGTATGTAACATTTGTAAACATATATTTTGATTATTAGATGACAACTATGTAAAATTTAACAATACATTTTAAAGCACGTTTATACAGACAGGACGTAACAATAATGATAAAAAAAAAGATTAAAAAAAACAAAAACTGAAAAGGAAGTGACGAATGCATTTCGACACCTCAAATACGGAGCGAAAAGTTAAACCCGAAGAATCAAGACTATGAGATACCACTAAACAACTCACAGTCTGAAAATTACCATTAATAAAAACCCTGAACGTTTACTTTTCATTTTAAACATCGTTTTAAGGTGTAAACGTGTCATTTAGAGGTGTAAACGTGTCATTTAGAAATGCGCGTTCCCGTGACAGGAGGCATTTCATGACGGGGAGGCATAATGTGACACAACACCGGCACCGCCTTTTTTCTTTTTTTTTTAAGCGGCCTCCTCCCCACTTTTGGCAGCACCCCCTGAGCAAAATGACTTCCCGTGGCTATGGCTAATATAACACAACACATTGGTTGTATTTCCTTTAACTGGTGGATATAGAGTTGCTGCGGGGAGGGGGGTTGAGATGCACAGGCTGCAGTGGAGACGCTGCGCACAGCTGATCGACAGCTGGGACACAAACCACCAAATACAAAAACATAATTCAGATCCAGTCGTCATGACTCCACACCGGGGGGATTCCCCGATCATTTCCAACCTGATCTCACCAGAATGCGTGACTCCACCACGACTCCTTAACACCTCATTGCGTGGTGGACTCACGAACTTTGTTACATTTACGTGTCTGCACCACGCAAACAACCCCAATGTAAAGTGAATGAGGCTCCTTTGTCGTGGTGCACACATGCATTTCTACAATGTCCTGCAGTGAGCTTTTATTCTATAAAACGTTGTTTTTTTTTAAATCTACTTTATAGCTTGTAGTAACTCACGGGAGGCTTCTTTATTTTATTTGTATTCATAATAATTTTTATTTTTCGTCAGAATGTATTATGGTGCATTAGTTACGAATTTTTGTTCTCAAAAAACAGTGCATTGTGGTGTACGGAGAGCAATGTGAGCATCCATTCCCATTGGATAACGGAGGATTTTACCCCGGAAGTAAGTATTCTCCTTACTGTCGGTTGATTTTACAGTGCTATCTGCACTACTCATCAACTCAAAAATACCAGATTATCCTTGTTGATTACACAACATTGATTGGTTTAAGTTGTGTGCAATGCTTTTGTAATTTTCCACTTTGATTCGGAGAAACAAATATTTGTTCAGTTTAGGATGGCCGAAGACACTACACGAGCCAGAATCCTCAGCTATTGTTCCGCGTTGCCTCAAGCTCTGTGATTGGTTGACCTCCAACTGCATTCCATATGAAAAAAACGTTTCGTAAAAGATAAATCATACTTTATTCAGCAGTGCTTGCTTTACTCTTTGAAAGTCATCACATGAATGCATTGTAAATATTACACATCTGTCGTAGTTCTTTATTTATCTACAGAGATCTGGCCTCAAAATAGACCGGAAACTATTCTTTTACCGTTCTGTTTTAATTTCACAATAAAGTTAGTAGTAATAATTTGTTTTGATATTATTGTTTTTTATTAACTACTAGACCGCTGGGTCATGTTAAGACCATCTTGTCTGTGTTGCTGTGGAGTTTTTTCGTTTTTTCGTAAACTAAACCAGAAACAGCAGTATATTTTATTTTGTTAACACTGTAAACTTGACAGCTTTTTAACCTATGTTTTTAACCCATACCTCCTACTGGTTAAAGCACATTATTACACGTTTAGAGTAATATTGATATCTTGAAAAGGGATGTCCAAAATAGGAATTATATACAGTTTTTAATTAACTATTTGTAGAGAATAATGAGTAATGTATATACTTTATAGGGATCTGCAGATAAATATTTAGTCTTCTCAAGCACCAACAATCATTACATTACATTACATTGCATTTAGCTGACGCTTTTATCCAAAGCGACTTACAATAAGTGCGTTCGACCAACAAAATACAAGCTTGAAGAAAACAGAATCATATAAGTACATCAGGCTTCATAGAGCAAAAACATTTCAAGTGCTACTCAACTGGCTTTAGATAAGCCAGTCCTCCAATCAAATATCTCTCCTGATTGTTGGCACTTGACAATCACCTTCCCTGAATTTTACTCAGGTGTAACTAAAGTCTGCTTTAAGGGTTGTTTATATTTCACATCATTAATCAGAATCCGTAAAGTAACTAAAATAAATGTAGTGGAGTAAAAATACCAGGTTAACCTTAAAGAAAGCCCTCAGGATTATAAAAGACCTCCATCACCCCAGCCACAAACGGTTCTGTCTGCTGCCGTCTGGCACAACAGCCGCATTCTAGGAGAGGATGTGGCTGTTGTGGAGGACTACAAGTACCTGGGAGTGCACTTATGGGCTGAACTGGAGGATCAACGCTGACGCTGTGTACAAGAAGGGGATGAGCAGACTCTATTTTCTGAGGAAGCTGAGATCCTTCCACGTGTGCAGCAAGATGCTGGAGATCTTCTAGTCTGTTGTGGCCAGTGCACTCTTCTTTGCTGTGGTCTGCTGGGGGGGGGGGGGGGCAGCATCAGAGCCGGTGACACCAGCAGGATCAATAAAGTGATCAGGAAAGCTGGGTCTGTCATCGGCATCAAGCTGGACCCCTTTGAAGCTGTGGTGGAGAGGGGGACACTGAACAGGCTGTTGTCCATGATGGATAACCCACCCATCCTCTCCACCTGCAGCTGGACAGTCAGCGGAGCTCCTTCTCCAACAGACTGCTGCAGCTCTGCTGTCACAAGGACCCATACAGGAACACATTCCTGCCCACTGCAATAACTCTGTACAATAAATCACCTCTGGCTGGAAGAGAACTCTCTGCTCCATCGTTTCTCTTGTAATACAACCTCGCTGTACATTGTACACATATATAATCTGTTCAATATTTGATATTCCATATTCCATTGCCATATATTTTTGAAAATGTATATTTGCATATATAATATCTACATGTATATTTTCTATTTCAACACGTATATTTTCTATTTTCTTTTTTTTCTATTCTTGTTTATTTGTAGTTTTGTTTTATTGTAAAATGCCTTGTCTTTTATGCTGCTGCAACAAAAACAATGTCCCAAATTGGGATCAATAAAGTACCATCTTATCTTATCTTATCTTACATCCGGACTAAAACCACCAGACTCAGGGACAGTTTCATCCCACAGGCCATAAGACTATTAAACACCTGAACTTTGAAATAACATCCATAGCATTAATCTGGCTGCTACTTAGAAATGATTTGTCTAATATATCATATATTCCAATCACTTGTATAGACTCTTATTGCACTATTTCACTTTTTACTATTTTTCTTTTTGTATTGACTTGCACTATTTTTTCTGTGTATCTGTTTTATTGTGTTGCACTGTTGGAGGAGCCTGTGACCTAAGGGGGGGGGGGGGTTTCATTCCATTTCAAAATGCTGTTTGTCGCTCAGCGTAAACTTCGCGCACTGCCACTCCAACATCCAATCACAGAGCTTGAGGACAAATCATGGGGTTTATCAAGCAAAGCACATGGTGTAGTCCCAAACGATAGCTGAGGATTCTGGGTAGTCTAGTGTCTTCGGCCATCCTAAACTGAACACATATTTGTTTCTCCGAATCGAAGGGGAAAATTACAAAAGCATTGTACACAATTTAAACCAATCAATGTTGTGTAATCAACAAGGATAATCTGGTGTTTTTAAGTTGATCAGTAGTGCAGATAGCACTGTAAAATCAATCGACAGTAAAGAGAATACTTACTTTCAGGTGTAAAATCCTCCGTTATCCAATGGGAATGGACGCTCACATTGCTCTCCGTAATACAATAAAGGGGACATGATCAAATCTGAATATAATGTTCTTTTAAAAAACGTTAACTAAAGGGAACAATCTATTTGACACAGCTGAAGCTCTGGTCTTCCTTAAACTAATGTAATAAAAATCACAGTTGTATTACACACAATGCACTGTTTTTTGAGAACAAAAATTCATAACTAATGCACCATAATACATTCTGACGAAAAATAAAAATTGTTATGAATACAAATAAAATAAAAGAAG
Organism: Pseudochaenichthys georgianus; assembly: GCF_902827115.2. Lineage (NCBI taxonomy): Eukaryota > Metazoa > Chordata > Actinopteri > Perciformes > Channichthyidae > Pseudochaenichthys > Pseudochaenichthys georgianus. The sequence goes on along the minus strand of NC_047519.1, from coordinate 8,108,321 downwards.
CCTCCCGCGAGTTACTACAAGCTATAAAGTAGATTTAAAAAACGTTTTATAGAATAAAAGCTCACTGCAGGACGTTGTAGAAATGCGTGTGTGCACCACGACGAAATAGCCTCATTCACTTTACATTGGGGTTGTTTGCGTGGTGCCGACACGTAAATGTAACAAAGTTCGTGAGTCCACCACGCATTGTGGTGTTAAGAAGTCGTGGTGGAGTCACGCATTCTGGTGAGATCAGGTTGATCATTTCTTACAGTTTCTCATCAAGGGGAGGGTCTCCTGTCCCCGGTACAAACACACTGCCTGAGGAAGGCTATGTGTATTTATTTTGTCATTAACCTTTTTCGGACCACTTATTTATTTATTTTGGTGACGATCCGACCTCCATGCTGCTACTCTGGTTCAAACTGCATCCACCAAACAATATGATTTATCTCGACCTCCCCAAAATAACCAAAATCTGACACGATGTGAGATGTCTTTTTTAACTGTTCTGTCGTCATTTCCTGCGATCTTCTTCATAAAGTCAGTCAAAATGAATGAATGGGCGTTTCCTTGACTATTTATAGGCAAATATGGGCGTTACGTGAAGCCCGCAAAAGCTGCACCGCATTTCGAGTCGATTGTGATTTATAAAGGGAAACCGGCGTAGGAAGTGCTGTACGCACTTTCCTCGCCGGTGTTGCCGTTTAACTGGTTACACCGGGGAACTCGTGACTATCTAACGGTAGGAATTGGGCGTATACTTTGAGGAGCCATTGTCGAATAACCAGGAAATACACATTTCGATCGCTTCTTTTGTTGTTTACATTTATCTTTTGGCATATTTGGCTCCATAGGAACACTTTGATGCACATTCAGTACCAGTCTGTGAGGTTGTGGTTGCGATGCCGATATCCGGACGTGGACAGCGAGGACTACAACATGACAATGAGGTGACTGGGGATGTCTGTTCAAAACATTGCAAACGTGAATAAATCATTTCAAATATGTATTTGTCTCCGACTTTCATTTGTACATCGTTGTTAATGTGATGTTTAGTAGCTTTGATAGCTGTCCATACCTCCAGACAGCCTAAAAGTAAGACACAAGTTGTTTACTCACAGCCTGAATGCAGCATCGAGATCCGTGGCCAGCTGTGATCCTCTCCGATTAACTTGTGACAGGACTTCTGTAGCTATTCTCCAGCGAGCAAGGTTTTTATTAAATACCTCCATCCCTCTCATCACAACAAGACTCTACACTGTGCAGAAAGAAAACAACATAAATGAAAATAATCTTGCTGGATAGCTTAGAATGAAACAAACAAACTATCTTCCATGCTGATACTGCGGCCCGTCCACACTACAGCTTCGACAGCTTCAAACACGGTTTCCAACCAAGGGGCAAACTCTGGGGAATAGCCGGGACGCCAATACGGAAGTGCCACACACTGCATATATTGGCCGATAGGCGATGGCTGCAGAAAGGAGCAATTTCCATAGACCCCCATGTTAAAATGCCCAACTTTACAGCAGAAAAAAACATGTTTCTACCCCTGGCTCCATACATTTTTATTATCGATATAGTTAGATTCC